>NC_092048.1:104052111-104386275 GCF_003086295.3 Arachis hypogaea
TTTTAATGCTTCTTGTTTTTTTTTTTTTTTTTTTTTCCTTTCTGTTTTTTTTTTTAAATTGTTATAAATTTCATGAGTTAATTAAAAAAGAGCTACAGTTGATTTTTTTTTTTTTTTTTTTTTTTTTTTTTTTTTTTTTTTGGAGAATTTTGGAATTGCTTAAGTTGATTGGGGGAATCTGATAACACCCCCCCAAAGCTAGTCTTTCCCCAGGAGTTGGACAGGACTGAGATCAAATCAATTAGTCCACTTGACTTTCCTTTATTTATAAGGGGGTAATAAGTGGGAGCCAAAATCCAATTCTCATCATACCTGATAAGAATAACTGGATAGGATTTTTTCTAGTTCTCATACCTGCCAAGAGATTCTTTATAATATTATTTATTCCATAAAAGAAAAAAAACAGATAATAAAAAATCACACCTCCTGTAATCTTAGAAACGACCCGAAGTTTAAATACTTTGGTTATAAATTTTATTGTTTTGTTACTTGTGACAACAAACTTTTGTACAAGATATTCTTGTCGATTAAAGCTATACTTACAACGGAATTTATTTATGAAAATTCTAGATCACGCGAGAGTTTCGTTCGTTATAAACCATATTCAAGTGGGAAAGTAAAGGTTAAGGATAAGGATTTTACCGCTTGAATGTTGTATTGGGTGGTAATGGCTTTGGGGAGGTGTTTCGAATGGTCTTGCAGGCTCTACTCCCTTGTGCTCTTCCGGGAATTCCTCTACCTCCTTGCAACCTCTTCAACTTCAACTGTGCCTTGATTAAAATCTTCTAATTCTTCCCCATCACTCAAGTCATAAGTTGGAGGTTGAAAAAGTCTACCTCCACATCATCTTCAGATTCACTTGGGGAAGGTTCTTCAAACTCAAGGGGTTCAATTGCTGATGCAATTTCATCATTAGGAGGGTTGATTCATGATCATCATCACCAAGGGAGCTTGCCTCTTGATCTATTCCGTCCAATTCTTCATGAAAACATGCCTTGGAGGTTGTGCACTATCCTCCTCAACATCAATTTCAAACTTCTCGGTGGAATTCTCTACAATTCTCAATTCCCATGGATGTTTAGCATCTCCTAGGTCTTCAACCACTTTTTCTTCTTCGATAATTACGGCTTCCTCCGATTGCTCTAATACAAAATTGAACTCCTCCTTGATGCCTTCCCTCACCAGTTTTGTAGCTACTCCTTCATCTTCAAGCCGATCCTTCTCTCTTGTTCTGTGTCAATAGCATGATTGGGATCATGTTGCTCTTGGGTTGATGCATCCACACGGTATATAAGAGTTTGGAGAGTAGAGGTGAGACTAGTGAGAGTAGAAGTAACTGTGGTTTGAAGCTGTAATTGCCCTTGGCGAATAACACTAAGGGTGTTGCTATCCAGTGGGGGTTCATAGAAGGGTTCATTATTTTGGAGAAAGGGTTCATAGTAGGAAGGTGATTCTTGAGAGTAATTATTTTGGAGTTGGGGTGGTTCTGTGTATGTTTCGTATGGTGGTTCGAATGATGGATAGGGGTTAGGGTCATATGGGGGTGAATAGTTGAAAGGGGCTTGAGAGTATGGTGGTTTAAAACTATATTGAGGAGGGGGTTCATATGTATATTGTGGTGGATATTGATTGTCACGAAAAGGTCCACCATAACCATTGTCTTGGTAGGCATTATAGAATGGTTGTTGATAATACCTTGGAGGTGGTTGTTGCCAAGAGGGTTGATCAAATCCTTGTGGCTCCTCCCATCTTTGACTATCCCATCCTGATACAAGCTCTCATTGTAATCTCCTCTACCTACAACATGATTATCACCAAACTCATAGCCAAAGGGTGAGAATCATAGTAGCAAGAGAAATAAAAACTAGTATAGAAACACTAACAAAGAAACAAAAAATAAAATTTATTCACAATATTCACAATAACCAATAATAAGCAACGTTGCAAATTCCCGTAACGTGCCATTTGATAAATGGATTTTGACGGTTTAGAATTCCTCAATAAATTCTCGTTGCTAGTATAGTTTCTAAACCAACAAAGAATCCTTTCATAAAAAAATTTGTTTGTCACAAGTAACAAACCCCAATAAAAATAATAACTGAAGTATTTAAATCTCGGGTCGTCTCTCAAGGAATTGCAGGGAGTGTAGTTATTATTGATATGAGATAGTATGTTTTTGGGTTTTTGAAATAAGGAACAAGGAAATAAATGGCAAGAAATTAAATTAATAACTAAGAAAACTCTTGGCAAGGTATGAGAACTAGAAGTCCTATCCTAGTTATCCTTATCAATTGTGATGAGAATTGTTCATTACTCCCACTTAGTTAACCTCTAACTATGAAGGAAAGTCAAGTGGACAAATCAATTTGATTCCTCAAGTCCTAGTCAACTCCTAAGGAAAGACTAGCTTTAGAGGGATCCAAATCAACCAGCAACTTTCAATTATCAGTCATCAAAGGAGTTTGATGACTCAAGAGTCTCCAATTACTCAACCAAAGCCAAAAGGGGAAAAATCTACACTAGCATCCTCCCAAGCATTTTATCGAACACTTGGAAGGCACAACATAAAAACATGGAAAACTAGCAAGGAATATTAAATTCAAACAACCAATTTCAAACATCAATGACTAACAAATAGAAGAAAGCAATCATAAATATGAAATCCCTCAAATTGTATTAAATATAAAATCAAATCTAACATGAAGGGTTCATAAACTAAAGTAGCAACATAAAGTAATCAACAAAGGGAATAAATAAACTAGAATACTAGAACAAATAAGAGTAGAAGAGAAACTAAATTGAATTAGAGTAGAAATGTAAAATTGAAAATAGCTAAACCTAAGAATCCTAAACCTAGAGAGAGGAGAGAGCCTCTCTCTCTAGAAAACTACATCTAAAACCTAAAAATTATGTGTATGAAAGTTGTGTGAATGAATGAATGAATGATTCCCCCACTCTGCAGCCTCTATTCTGTTTCTCGGGCTTGGAATCGGGCCAAAAAGGAGCCCAGAAATCGCTCCCAGTACTTTCTGCAAGTTTCTGCACATGGCGCATGTCACGGGTACGTGTAGGTCACGCGTGCGCGTCATTTGGCGAAATTCCTTGTCACGCGTACGCGTCGCTTGTCTTCTGCGCTAGTCACGCGTACGCGTCGCCCATGCGTACGCGTCGCTGCCAGCTCCTCAAAACTTCATTTTCTTGCGTTCCTTCCAATTTTGCATGTTTCCTTTCTATCCTCTAAGCCATTCCTGTCCTATACAGCCTGAAAACACTTAACACACACATCACGGCATCAAATGGTAATAAAGGGTAATTGAATTTGACAGTTAAAGGCCCAGGAAACATGTTTTCAATTATATCACAGAATTAGGAAGGATTTGTAAAACCATGCAAATTATATGAATAAGTGAGCAGAAAATTGATAAAACCTACTCGAATTAGCACATGATAAACCATAAAATAGTGGTTTATCAATCTCCCCACAATTAAACATTAGCATGTCGTCATGCTAAGCTCGAGAGAACCAAAAGAGTGAAGGCAGAATGGTGAAGCTTATGCAATGTAACCTATTTAGATGTGAACTACTTACATGCATCATCCTATTCTAATTACTATATATATATATATATATAAGCATACATATGGTCAAGTTGAGTCAAATTTCAAGAAATCATATATGCACAATCAAGGGCTAAATCATATCAATACACATTCACAATTGAGTTGACTTAATTAAAAGAGTTTACAACCTTGCAAAACAAGTAATAATCAGATATGGATGTATGGAAAGGAGCAATTGAACCGTCACTGGAATTGTATATTGGTGCACAAAATTGTGATCTCTGGTAATGGCTTCTTAGGCCAGATACTCTGATCTAGTTTTACAGTCTGTCACAACTTCGATACAACTAACCAGCAAGTGCACTGGGTCGTCCAAGTAATACCTTACGTGAGTAAGGGTCGAATCCCACGGAGATTGTTGGTATGAAGCAAGCTATGGTCACCTTGTAAATCTCAGTCAGGCGGATATAAAGTGATAATGTTGTTTTCGAATATTATATAATAAAATAGGGATGGAGATACTTATGTAAATCATTGGTAGGAATTTCAGATAAGCGAATGGAGGTGCTTTCGTTCCTTTGGACCTCTGCTTTCCTGCTATCTTCATCCAATCAGTCTTACTCCTTTCCATGGCTGGCTTTATGCAAGGGCATCACCGTTGTCAGTGGCTACATCCCCTCCTCTCAGTGAATAATATGCTCACGCACCCTGTCACGGCACGGCTATTCATCTGTCGGTTCCCGATCATGCTGGAATAGGATTCACCCTCCTTTTGCGTCTGTCACTAATGCCCAGCACTCGCGAGTTTGAAGCTCGTCACAGTCATTCAATCATTGAATCCTACTCAGAATACCACAGACAAGGTTTAGACCTTCCGGATTCTCTTGAATGCCGCCATCATTCTAGCTTACGCCACGAAGATTCTGGTTAGGAGATCTAAGAGATACTCATTCTAGCTTAATTCATGTAGAACAGAAGTGTTTGTCAGGCACGCGTTCGTAGGGGAGATGGTGATGAGCGTCACACATAATCATCACCTTCATCACGTTCTTGGGTGCGAATGGATATCTTAGAAGCGAAATAAGATGAATTGAATAGAAAACAGTAGTACTTTCATTAATCTTTGAGGAACAGCAGAGCTCCACACCTTAATCTATGGAGTGTAGAAACTCTACCGTATGAAAATACATAAGTGAAGGTCCAGGCATGGCCGAGATGGCCAGCCCCTATGGTCTAAGAACAATGTGTTCAAAGATGCCTAATACAATAGTAAGAGGTCCTATTTATAATAAACTAGCTACTAGGGTTTACATGAGTAAGTATTTGATGTATAAATCCACTTCCGGGGCCCACTTGGTGTGTGTTTGGGCTGAGCTTAAGTGTTGCACGTGCAGAGGCCATTTGTGGAGTTGAACGCCAGTTTCTGTGCCAGTTTGGGCGTTCAACTCTGGTTTGGATCCTTTTCTGGCGCTGGACGCCAGATTTGGGCAGAAGGCTGGTGTTGAACGCCAGTTTACGTCGTCAATTCTTGGCCAAAGTATGGACTATTATATATTGCTGGAAAGCTCTGGATGGCTACTTTCCAACGCAATTGGAAGTGCGCCATTTCGAGTTCTGTAGCTCCGGAAAATCCACTTTGAGTGCAGGGAGGTCAGAATCCAACAGCATCAGCAGTCCTTCTTCAACCTCTGAATCTGATTTCTGCTCAAGTCCCTCAATTTCAGCCAGAAAATACCAGAAATCACAGAAAAACACACAAACTCATAGTAAAGTCCAGAAATGTGAATTTAACATAAAAACTAATGAAAACATCCCTAAAAGTAACTAGATCCTACTAAAAACATACTAAAAATAGTGTCAAAGAGCGTATAAATTATCCGCTCATCACAACACCAAACTTAAATTGTTGCTTTCCCCAAGCAACTGAAAATCAAATAGGATAAAAAGAAGAGAATATACTATAAATTCCAAACTATCAATGAAACAGAGCTTCAATCATATGAGCGGGACTTATAGCTTTTTGCCTCTTGAATAGTTTTGGCATCTCACTTTATCCATTGAAGTTTAGAATGATTGGCATCTTTAGGGACTTCAGATTTCGAATAGTGTTATTGACTCTCCTAGTTCAGTATGATAATTCTTGAACACAGCTTCTTTATGAGTCTTGGCCGTGGCCCTAAGCACTTTGTTTTCCAGTATTACCACCGGATACATAAATGCCACAGACACATAATTGGGTGAACCTTTTTAGATTGTGACTCAGCTTTGCTAAAGTCCCCAATTAGAGGTGTCCAGGGTTCTTAAGCACACTCTTCTTTTTCTTTGGACCTTGACTTTAACCGCTCAGTCTCAAGTTTTCACTTGACACCTACACGCCACAAGCACATGGTTAGGGACAGCTTGGTTTAGCCGCTTAGACCAGGATTTTATTCCTTTAGGCCCTCCTATCCACTGATGCTCAAAGCCTTGGGATCCTTTTTATTTGCCCTTGCCTTTTGGTTTTAAGGGTTATTGGCTTTTTCTGCTTGCTTTTTCTTTTTCTTTCTAATTTTTTTTCGCCTATTTTTTTTCTCTTTTTTTTTTTCTGCAAGCTTTGTTCTTTGCTGCTTTTTCTTGCTTCAAGAATCATTTTTATGATTTTTCAGATTATCAAATAACATGTCTCCTAGTCATCATTCTTTCAAGAGCCAACATATTTTAACATTCTTAAACAACAACTTCAAAAGACATATGCACTGTTGAAGCATACATTCAGAAAACAAGAAGCATTGTCACCACATCAATATAATTAAGCTAAGTTCAAGGATAAATTCGAAACTCATGTACTTCTTGTTCTTTTGAATTAAAACATTTTTTTTAAGAGAGGTGATGGATTCATAGGACGTTTATGGATTCAAGGAGAACTCAAGGATTCAAAGAACAGAGAAGTAAGTAGGAGACTAAGTTTGGTGTTCACACACCAACTTAAGACTCAGACACTTGCCCATACATAGTTGAGCTAACCACTCAAGTGCTTGAGAAGCAAGCAACTTCGTCACTCTTTGCAGGAAAGGAAACAAGGATCTTAGAAAGAACATGAAGCAACAACTAGGAGAAGAAGGAGAAATCAAATTGTTTCCTGGCAACAAAGAGAAAACAAGAAATTTCACAAGGTGGTGGTGTTCCTTGACCATTCTTTAAAAGGCAAACGAAAGCATGCTTGTTCTGGTTTAAACTGTAATTGTTGAATCTTTCTGGAATGTGAAGTTCTAGTATGTTTGTCTGTTTATTGCTTTGAATAAAGTGAATGCCTAGATGTTTGGATATAACTTCACCTTCTTAAACAAATGCTTGCCATGCTTGTTCTGTTTCCAAAAATAAAAGAAAAGTTTGAACAAAAGTAACTTGGCTCAATTAGTGACAAATCAAGTAGAATTAAGTGGTGGTATGCATGCTTGATTGTTTAGTCAGATCACTGGAATTAGAGTGTAGAATTATCATTCTTTGTTTAGAAATTGAAAACTGTCTATGGATCTTGATGAATAAATGTCTTTGGCCATGAAAAAGAAAGAAAAAGAAGAAGAAAAAGCCACTGAAAAAGGGCAACCAAAAAGCAAAAAAATTGAGAAAATAAGCTAGGTACCAATGGTTTGAACTTCTGAGACAAATGCCTGTGGTGTTTATGTATTAAGGATATGCTTGGATGAATAGGTTCTGAGGAGTGTTTCAACACTTGGTAACTTGGGTTAACTAACCCGGGATTATCAACCAAAAGTCCATTATCAAGAGCAACCTAAATACAAAACATTTAGTCACAAAAAGAGGTGCTGGGCACCAATGTCTCAAGAAGAAATGTGAACTAAAATGCCTAAAGTGGATATGTGTAGTGCACTGATAAGAAAAAGAAAATGCCAAAGGCTTGTGCAACACATGACACTAAGCAAACAAGGAGCAAAAGAAGCTCTAAGAAAAGAAAAGAAAAACAAAGAAGAGAAAAGTGCCAAGGACATAAGAATAACAAGAGGCCATAGCAGTGTTTGATGGATGCAATGAAAAAGTGATAATCTTACCTGATAAGAATGAAAAAAGTGATGCTGCAACTTTCTGCATAAAACCCTTCTGAGGAACTTCAAATGCTTGCTAATATAGCCAATGTAATTGCTTTCTGTTTCATACTTTCTTCTTAAATAACTCAGGACTTGCTTAGGGACAAGCAAGTATTAAGTTTGGTGTTGTGATGCCAAGGCATCTTAGGCTAGTTTCACTAGTATTTTTCTGTTAGTTTTAGTGGTTTTATGCATTTTCTTGAGCTTAAAGTAACCAAGAATGGTTAAAAGAATAACAAAGCAATGAACCATCCAAACAATATGATTTTGATGCAAATTCCATGAGTTTTAGTTATATTCCTTGAAAGCTATGAATGGAAGAATTCTCATGAATTTTTGCAAGACTTTGATGCAATTGTTTGGATGATTTCAGGGAAGAAGAGGCTAGGCAAGGAAGCAACAAAATCAATAAAGGAAGCTTGAATATCACATGTGGAGTTTAAGTTCCAGTTTAAGCTTAAACTGGAACTTAAACTACCAAGCCATATAATGCTGGAATTGAAGTTTAACCTCCAGTTTAACCTTAAACTGGAGGTTAAACGCCAGAATGAAAGTCTCACCAAAGAAGCATTCCACGTTTAACCTCCAGTTTAACCTTAAACTGGAGGTTAAACGCCAGAATGAGAATGCCAATCAGGAAGCATTTCCACGTTTAACCTCCAGTTTAACCTTAAACTGGAGGTTAAACGCCAGAAATGGGAAGTGCACCAGGGAGCCATTTCCACGTTTAAGCTCCAGTTTGACCTTAAACTGGAGCTTAAACGTGTTCGACCAAGTTTTCTCCTCCAGGGTTGCTTTCTCCATTTCCACGTTTAAGCTCCAGTTTAACCTTAAACTGGAGCTTAAACGTGTTCGACCTCCAGGGCTACCTTTTCCATTTCCACGTTTAAGCTTCAGTTTAACCTTAAACTGAAGCTTAAACGTGTTATATGGAACAGCTTGACCATGTCTTCTTCAAACATAAATAACTTGAGCTACAAAACTCCAAATGAGGTGATTCAAAATGCATTGGAAAGAAGACATCTAGAGCTTTCCAAGCATATATGGCATGCATGGTGGATACTAAAAATTGAGGGAGAAAACAGCCCCGTAATGTGCATAGAAGAGCATAGTACCAACATGCAATCAGGCCAGCTGACCTCTTCACCTTCCATGGAGTATAACTCGAGTTGTAGAGCTCCAATTGAGGTGCTTCCAGTTGCGTTAGAAAGTTGACATCCATAGCTTTCCAACGAGGTATAATAGTCTATATTTGGCATCAAATTGGCAAGGTTGACAAGAGAACAAAGTGACGACTCAAGAAAGGGGGTGCAACATTTGAGTGTAGTTTAATGGATCATTATCCTTTTTGGATCAATTATGTCACTCAGCCCTTCAAGCAAGCAAGGCCCATCAACAACACCAAATCAAGGCCACAAGAATCATCTAGAATAGTTTATTTTCATTTGATTGTAATTTGCTTTGAATTTCATTTTCATTTTGTAATTTAGGGAGCCTATTTAAAGGCCTTAGTTTCTGCATTTGAGAGAGGGAGGATTGAAGGGGAATCCAACCCCTGAGGGGGACTTTTTAGACTGGGGGACTTTTACCTTCACTTTTAGCTAGTTTTCATATCTTTGTAATTGAATTCAGAGCTATGACTCACTAAACCCCCTTTCATTGGGTTAGGGAGCTCTATTGTAATTCAATGAATCAATAATAGTTTATCTTCTTCTTCAATCTTTTCTCTTGAATTTTGTTAGAAAGCTTCTCGATCTAATTCCATTGGGTAGCTGTCTTGGGAAAGAAACTACCCATAATTGGAATCCTTCGGAACCTTGGGAAAGGAATGGAGGATTCATGCTAGAGAAGCTTTCTCACAGTGAATTGGATTGGGGTTTGGATGGATATTGTGACATGTAATCCTACCAAATTGTGGTTCATGAAACTGTGTGGTATAATCAGTGATCGAGCATCATCTCTTCTTATGAACATTTAAACCAAGGGATTGGGAATTTGTTTGTTTTTAGAGAGAATTGGTGAGCCAAGGGATTGGGATCCAATCATATAAGATTGCCAAGCAAAATTCAATGAACGCATTGGTTGAGGAAGAGATAAACATGTTTTGATTCGGAGATCTCAATATCTCCTATAACCCAATGAATTCCCCATTTCTGATTTCCACATTCTCCTTACATTCTGCAAGTACATTCATGCAATCACCCCCATTCCCTTTTAATTTCAGCAATTTAGCTTCTGCTCTTTAATTCATGCAATTTAAGATTCCGCCATTTCAATTTCTTGTCATTTACTTTTCCCGCCAATTTTACATTCCGCAATTCTCATCTAAATCTTGATTCCGCTCAACTAGAACACACTTCTAATCTGAATTGCTCATTCAACCAATCCTTGTGGGATTCGACCTCACTCTATTGTGAGTTTTTACTTGACGATAACCGGTGCACTTGCCAGAAGGAATTTTGCCGATCGTGCAATTTCCTAAATCGTAGCATAACTAGTTTATGCGCATCAATGACCTGTGACATTCATCACCTTCCTCAAACCACGAACGTGTGCCTGACAACCACCTCCGTTCTATATCCGATTGAATGAGTATCTCTTAGATTCCTTAATCAGAATCTCCGTGGTATAAGCTAGAACTGATGGCGGCATTCATGAGAATCCGGAAAGTCTAAACCTTGTCTGTGGTATTCAGAGTAGGATTCAAGGATTGAATGACTGTGACGAGCTTCAAACTCCTGAAGGCTGGGCGTTAGTGACAGATGCAAAAGGATAGTAAATCCTATTCCAACCGGATCGAGAACCAACCGGTGATTAGCCGTGCTGTGACAGAGCGCGTGAGCGTAGTTTTCACTGGAAGGATGGAAAGTAGCCATTGACAACGGTGATCCACCAACACACAGCTTGCCGTAGGGGGACGTGCGTGCGTGAACAAGAAGACAGAGGAAAGCAGAGATTCAGAAGACGAAGCATCTCCAAAACTCCAACATATTCTCCATTACTGCACAACAAGTAACTTTTAATTTATGCTCTACTGGTTACTCACAATTCAATTGATAAACATAATTGACTTCCTGACTAAGATTTACAAGATAACCATAGATTGCTTCAAACCAACAATCTCCGTGGGATTCGACCCTTACTCACGTAAGGTATTACTTGGACGACCCAGTGCACTTGCTGGTCAGTGGTACGCGTTGTGAAAAGTGTGATTCGCAATTTGTGCTACCAAGTTTTTGGCGCCGTTGCCGGGGATTGTTCGTGTTTGAACAACTGACGGATTATTTTGTTGCTTAGATTAGGAAAAATCTTTCTTTTTTGGTTTAGAGTCTTTTATTATTTATCCCTTGTTAAAATACTTTAAACTTATAGCTCAGTTATTTAGAACGTGGTGTTTATGTTCATGATAATTGGCTATCATATTTTTTTAAAAAAAAAAAAAAACCTTTTTCAAAAATAATTTTTCTATTAAATCCTGTGCCAAACTTTAAGTTTGGTGTTTTCAAAAATAATCTCTCTTAAAATTTCATCGTAAGGTCCCATAACTCATTTGGCTAGAACATTAATTTGATTGGGTTAGACTCTTTTATACTCTTTTCAAAACCTTCTTTTTCAAAAATATTTTTTTTCTCTTAAATCTTGTGCCAAACTTTAAGTTTGGTGTTTTCTTGTTGATTCCCCTTTGATTTTCGAAAATTTTGGTTTGGTTTTCTAAAAATTTTAAGTTTGGTGTTCTTCCTTCATGTTCTTGTGTTCTTGTGAGTCTTCAAAGTGTTCTTGAGTTTCCTTGTGTCTTGATCTTAAAATTTTTAAGTTTGGTGTTCCTTGGTGTTTTCCCTCCAAAATTTTCAAAAACAAGGAGCATTAGATCTAAAAATTTTAAATCTTGTACTATCTTATTGTTTTTCTCTCTCCTCACTAAATTCAAAAATATCTTTTCAAAATATCTTTTCTAACTTCCTATCTTTTCAAAATTTGTTTCAACTAACTAACCAACTTTTTGTTTGTTTTTTAACTTTTTCAAAACTACCTAACTAACTCTCTCTCTCTCAAAATTTTCGAAAATATCTCCCCTCTTTTTCAAAAATTTCTTTTTTTTTTAACTAATTATTTTTAATGTTTTTTACGAAAAAAAAATTATTTCAAAATTCAAATTCTTTTTAGTTATTTTATTTTATTTAAGTATTTACTTCTTATAAAATAAAATAAATAAAAAGATAAATCAGTCCAAGTTATATCCATATATCCATCATGGACATAAGTGGAGATGGACAGTCCAGGAGGACTTTGGGGTCATACTCTAACCCCTCTACTGCTTCGTATGGGAGTAGCATATGCATACCCTCCATTGGAGTTAGTAGCTTTGAGTTGAATCCTCAGCTCATTATCATGGTGCAGCAAAGCTGCCAGTATTTCGGTCTTCCACAGGAAGAACCTACAGTTTCTGGCACAATTTTTACAAATTGCTGACACAGTACATGATAAGGAAATAGATCAGGATGTCTACAGACTATTACTGTTTCCATTTGCTGTAAAAGATCAAGCCAAGAGGTGGTTAAATAACCAACCTAAGGCCAGCATAAGAACATGGAAACAGCTGACAGAAAAATTCCTGAATCAATATTTCCCTCCAAAAAGGATGACACAGCTAAGACTGGACATCCAAGGCTTTAAACAAGGAGATAATGAATCTCTTTATGATGCCTGGGAGAGATACAGAGAGATGCTACGAAAATGCCCCTCTGAAATGTTTTCAGAGTGGGTTCAGTTAGACATCTTCTACTATGGGCTTGCAGAAGGAGCTCAGATGTCTTTAGATTACTCAGCTGATGGATCTATCCATATGAGAAAGACAATTGAAGAGGCTCAAGAGCTCATTGATACAGTTGCCAGGAATCAGCATCTGTATCTAAGCAGCAACCCTTCCATGAATGAAGAGGTTAAAACAGTAACTGCTGAATTCAGTACTGTAAAACAAGCTGCTGAATTCAATCAGCAATTAGATTTTCTAACAAAGTAGCTAGCTGAATTTAAAGACAGGTTAAAGGAGACAAGGATAGCTAATATACATATGGAAGAACAGTTTAAGCAAACAAAGCAGCAGCTATCAAAGCAAATAGCAGAAGAATGCCAAGCAGTTCAATTAAGAAGTGGGAAAACATTAAATACCCCACCTCAAGGCATCAAAAATTCAAGAAATGAGCAACCCACCAAAGATTCTCCTGAGGACAGTAAGAGCCCAGGGAAAAATAATTCTGGCACTAAAACGCCAGAAAATGGGTGGAAGGCTGGCGCTGAACGCCCAGACCATGCTCAAAACTGGCGTTCAGCACCAGAAACAAGGCAGGATTGGCGTTCAACGCCAGAAATGGGCAAGAATCTGGCGTTGAACGCCCAACAGGGGCACATTTCTGGCGTTCAGGCGCTAGGAACAGACAGTGAGTTGGCATCTAACGTCACTCCAGCTTCTAACTCTGGTACGCAATTGCCAGTGAGGGATCAGACACATATAAGTGCTGATCACAACCCCTCTAAAAAGGCTTCTTTAACCACTAAGGTTGAGGAATATAAAGCCAAGATACCTTATCCTCAAAAACTCCGGAAAGAGGAGCACGATAAGCAATTTGCTCGCTATGCAGATTATCTAAGGACTCTTGAAATAAAGATTCCATTTGCAGAGGCACTTGAGCAAATACCTTCTTATGCCAAGTTCATGAAAGAGATCTTGAGTCATAAAAAGGAGTGGAGAGAAACAGAAAGAGTTCTCCTCACTGAAGAATGCAGTGCAGTCATTCTGAAAAGCTTTCCTGAAAAGCTTAAAGACCCTGGGAGTTTTCTGATACCATGCATATTAGAAGGTGATTGCACCAAGACAGCTCTATGCGATCTTGGGGCGAGCATCAACCTGATACCTGCATCCACTATCAGGAAGCTTGGCTTAACTGAAGAAGTTAAACCAACCCGGATATGTCTCCAACTTGCTGATGGTTCCACTAAATACCCATCAGGCGTGATTGAGGACATGATTGTCAGAGTTGGGCCATTCGCCTTTCCCACTGACTTTTTTGTGCTGGAAATGGAGGAGCACAAGAGTGCTACTCTCATTCTAGGAAGACCCTTCCTAGCAACTGGACGATCCCTCATTGACGTCCAGCAGGGGGAAATAACCCTGAGAGTCAACGATGACGAGTTCAAGTTGAACGCTGTCAAAGCCATGCAGCATCCAGACACATCAACAGACTGCATGAAAGTTGACCTTATTGACTCTTTGGTAGAAGAGATCAACATGGCTGAGAGTCTCGAATCAGAGTTGGAAAACATCTTTAAAGATGTTCAGCCTGATTTGGAGGATTCAGGGGACATGAAAGAGCCTCTGAACTTTCTTCTGAAAGAGGAAAATCCTCCTAAACCAGAGCTCAAGCCACTGCCACCATCCTTGAAATATGCATTTCTAGGAGAAGGTGACACTCTTCCAGTGATCATAAGCTCTGCTTTAAATTCACAGGAAGAGGAAGCACTTATTCAAGTGCTAAGGACACACAAGACAGCTCTTGGGTGGTCCATAGGTGACCTTAAGGGCATAAGCCCAGCTAGATGCATGCACAAAATCCTACTGGAGGATAATGTCAAACCAGTGGTTCAACCACAGAGGCGGCTAAATCCAGCCATGAAGGAAGTGGTGCAGAAAGAGGTCACCAAATTACTAGAGGCTGGGATTATTTATCCCATTTCTGATAGCCCCTGGGTGAGCCCTGTTCAAGTCGTCCCAAAAAAGGGAGGCATGACAGTGATTCATAATGAAAAAAATGAACTGATTCCTACAAGAACAGTTACAGGGTGGCGCATGTGTATTGACTACAGAAGGCTCAATACAGCCACCAGAAAGGATCATTTTCCTTTACCATTCATAGACCAGATGCTAGAGAGACTAGCAGGTCATGCTTATTACTGCTTTTTGGATGGCTACTCAGGCTATAACCAGATTGCAGTAGATCCCCAGGATCAAGAGAAAACAGCATTCACATGTCCATCCGGAGTGTTTGCTTATAGAAGGATGCCCTTTGGGCTATGCAATGCACCTGCAACCTTCCAGAGATGCATGCTCTCTATTTTCTCTGATATGGTGGAAAAATTTCTGGAAGTCTTCATGGATGACTTCTCAGTATATGGAGACTCATTCAGCTCCTGTCTTGATCACCTGAAACTTGTTCTGAAAAGATGCCAAGAAACCAACCTAGTTTTAAACTGGGAAAAGTGTCACTTCATGGTGAGTGAAGGAATTGTTCTTGGGCATAAAATCTCAAACAAGGGAATAGAGGTGGATCAAGCAAAAATAGAGGTAATTGAAAAATTACCACCACCTGCCAATGTTAAGGCAATCAGAAGCTTTCTGGGGCATGCAGGATTCTATAGGAGGTTTATAAAGGATTTTTCAAAAATCGCAAAACCTCTAAGCAATCTGCTAGCTGCTGACACGCCATTTGTGTTTGACACAGCATGCCTACAGGCGTTTGAAACGCTGAAAGTTAAGCTGGTCACAGCACCAGTCATTTCTGCACCAGACTGGACAATGCCATTTGAGTTAATGTGTGATGCCAGTGATCATGCCATTGGTGCAGTATTGGGACAGAGGCATGACAAGCTTCTGCATGTCATTTATTATGCCAGTCGCGTTCTAAATGATGCCCAGAAAAATTACACAACCACAGAAAAAGAACTACTTACAGTGGTTTACGCCATTGACAAGTTCAGATCATACTTAGTAGGATCAAAAGTGATTGTGTATACTGACCATGCTGCTCTTAAATATCTACTCACAAAGCAGGATTCAAAACCCAGGCTCATCAGATGGGTATTGCTTCTGCAAGAGTTTGATATAGAAATAAGAGACAGAAAAGGGACAGAGAACCAAGTGGCTGATCATCTGTCCCGGATAGAGCCAGTGAAAGGGACGTCCCTCCCCTTTCTTGAGATCTCTGAGACGTTCCCTGATGAGCATCTATTTGCCATTCAGGAAGCACCATGGTTTGCCGATATTGCAAACTATAAAGCTGCAAGGTTCATACCCAAGGAGTACAATAGAATACAAAAGAAGAAATTAGTTACTGATGCAAAGTACTACTTGTGGGATGAACCTTATCTCTTTAAGAGATGTGCAGACGGAATTATCCGTAGGTGTGTCCCCAGAGAGGAAGCACAGAGAATCCTATGGCATTGCCACGGATCTCAATATGGAGGCCATTTCGGAGGTGAGCGAACAGCCACCAAGGTCCTCCAATGTGGCTTCTATTGGCCCACACTCTATAAAGATTCCCGAGAGTTTGTACGTAATTGTGACAGTTGCCAAAGAGCTGGTAATCTGCCTCATGGTTACGCCATGCCTCAACAAGGAATCTTGGAAATAGAGTTATTTGATGTATGGGGAATTGACTTCATGGGACCTTTCCCACCATCATACTCAAACACTTATATTCTGGTGGCAGTTGACTATGTATCAAAATGGGTTGAGGCTATTGCCACACCCACCAACGATACTAAAACAGTGCTGAAGTTCCTCCAGAAACATATCTTTAGCAGGTTTGGTGTCCCTAGAGTGTTAATCAGTGATGGGGGCACTCACTTCTGCAATAAACAGCTTTACTCTGCCATGGTTCGGTATGGAATTCGCCACAAAGTGGCCACACCATATCATCCACAAACCAATGGGCAAGCTGAAGTCTCTAATAGAGAATTAAAGAGAATCCTGGAACGGACAGTAAGCACCCGTAGAAAGGATTGGGCAAGGAGCTTGGATGATGCTCTGTGGGCTTACAGAACAGCATTCAAGACCCCTATAGGGACCTCTCCATACCAACTCGTGTATGGTAAGGCATGCCACTTGCCCGTGGAACTGGAACATAAGGCCTACTGGGCAACCAGATTCCTAAACTTAGATGCCAAATTAGCAGGAGAAAAACGATTGCTCCAGCTGAATGAGCTAGAGGAATTCAGATTCACAGCTTTCGAAAATGCCAAACTTTATAAAGAAAAATAAAAAAAATGGCATGACAGAAAGCTGTCATCTAGAATCTTTGAACCAGGACAGAAGGTCCTGTTGTTTAACTCTAGACTCAGGCTATTCCCCGGGAAACTGAAATCCCGGTGGAGGGGACCATACGTGATTACAAGTGTGTCACCATATGGTTATGTGGAGCTTCAAGATATTGATTCTGATAAGAAGTTCATTGTCAATGGACAGAGAATCAAGCATTATCTTGAAGGCAACACTGAGCAAGAATGCTCAAGGCTGCAGCTAGATTAAAAGCTCAGCAAGGTCCAGCTAAAGACAATAAAGAAGCGCTGGCTGGGAGGCAACCCAGCCATGGGGCAACAATCCTCTAAGCATTTTGCCCTATTTTTATTTTTATTTGTTTATATAAAGTTCACTGACACTAAGGTAAAGAATCATTTGCATAAGTTTACAGGGTTACAGAAGGAATCTACACACAAAACAGAGATAGGGAGCTTACTGGCAAGAAAACGCCAGTGAAGGCCATTTTGGGCATTCAGCGCCCAAAATGGGCATCCAGTGGGCGCTGAACGCCAGTAAGGATAACTATCTGGCGTTCAACGCCAGAAAAGGGCAACAACTGGGCGTTGAACGCCCAGGATAGCAGCATTTGGGCATTGAACGCCCAAAACAGGCAGTGTTTGGGCGTTCAAACGCCAGGATGGGGGGAGGAGCTCTCCTTCTACCCATCTCCTTCTTTTTCTTTTGCTTGAGGACAAGCAAAGCTCTAAGTTTGGTGTGCTTATCCGTGATCACTAAGATCATGGCCCCTAAAGGAAAACAACCCACTCCAAGAGGAGCAAGGGCGTGATTTAAAGGAACTGAAGCGCCAGAAATTCTCTCTTGAAGGACCAAGCACCTCACAGACTAGAGGAACATCCACTTCCCAAACCTCAAGGTTGTTGAGTTCTAATCTTAGCCTTAACTCTGTGATAACTGCTCTTATTTTAATTTTACCTTAGGAGTCATATAGTAGTAATTAGTCTATTTTGATTTTATCTCCAATTAAGCTATAGTTTATTTTTCTCATCATCAGCAAACATGAATAAAATAGTAGATCTTTTAAATAAGAAGCAATAAAATTTCGAGTTTTAATAAGAGAAATTCTAATTAGTTAAATGTGGTGGCAATGCTTTCTGTCTTCTGAATGAATGCTTGAACAGTGCATATATCTTTTGAATTTGTTGTTTAAGACTGTTAAATATGTTGGCTCTTGAAAGAATGATGAACATGAGACATGTTATTGAGAATCTGAAAAATCATAAAAATGATTCTTGAAGCAAGAAAAAGCAGCAAAGAACAAAGCTTGCAGAAAAAAAAAAAAGAGAGAGAAAGAAAAAAGAGAAAGCAAGCAGAAAAAGCCAAAGCCCTTAAAACCAAAAGGCAATGGTAATAAAAAGGATCCCAAGGCTTTGAGCATCAGTGGATAGGAGGGCCAAAAAGGAATAAAATCCTGGCCTAAGCGGCTAAATCAAGCTGTCCCTAACCATGTGCTTGTGGCGTGAAGGTGTCAAGTGAAAACTTGAGACTGAGCGGTTAAAGTCAAGGTCCAAAGCAAAAAGAAGAGTCTGCTTAAGAACTCTGGACACCTCTAATTGGGGACTTTAGCAAAGCTGAGTCACAATCTGAAAAGATTCACCCAGTTATGTGTCTGTGGCATTTATGTATCCGGTAGTAATACTGGAAAACAAAGTGCTTAGGGCCACGGCCAAGACTCATAAAGAAGCTGTGTTCAAGAATCATCACACTGAACTAAGAGAATCAATAACACTATCTGAATTCTGAGTTCCTATAGATGCCAATCACTCTGAGCTTCAATGGATAAAGTGAGATGCCAAAACTGTTCAGAAGCAAAAAGCTACTACTCCCGCTCATCTAATTAGGATCTGAGCTTCAATCAAAAACTCTGAGATATTATTGCTTCTCAACCTATTAGTCTTCTATTTTATTTGTCTAGTTGCTTGAGGACAAGCAACAGTTTAAGTTTGGTGTTGTGATGAGCGGATATTTTATACGCTTTTTGGGGATAATTTCATATAGTTTTGAGTATGTTTTAGTTAGTTTTTAGTTTATTTCCAGTAGTTTTTAGGAAAAATTCATGTTTCTGGACTTTACTATGAGTTGTGTGTTTTTCTGTAATTTCAGGTATTTTTCTGGCTGAAATTGAAGGAGCTGAGCAAAAATCTGATTCAGGTTGAAAAAGGACTGCTAATGTTGTTGGATTCTGACCTCCCTGCACTCAAAGTGGAGTTTCTGGAGCTATAGAACTCGAAATGGCGTGCTTCCAATTGCGTTGGAAAGTAGACATCTAGGGCTTTCCAGCAATATATAATAGTCCATACTTTGCACAAGAATTGATGACGTAAACTGGCGTTCAACGCCAGTTTTCTACCCAAATCTGGCGTCCAGCGCCAGAAAAGGATCAAAAACTGGAGTTGAACGCCCAAACTGGCACAAAAACTGGCGTTCAACTCCACAAATGGCCTCTGCACGTGAATTGCTTAAAGTCTCAGCCCCAGCACACACCAAGTGGGCCCCAGCACACCAAGTGGGCCCCAGAAGTGGATCTCTGCATTATCCATCATAGTCCACTCATATTTTGTAACCCTAGGCTACTGGTTTAGTATTTAAACAACTTTTAGAGACTTATTTTGTATCTCATGACATTTTAGATCTAAACTTTGTATTCTCTGACGGCATGAGTCTCTAAACCCCATTGTTGGGGGTGAGGAGCTCTGCTGTGTCTCGATGAATTAATGCAAGTATTTCTGTTTTCCATTCAAACACGCTTGTTCCTATCTAAGATGTTCATTCGCGCTTAACTGTGATGAAGGTGATGATCTGTGACATTCATCACCTTCCTCAAACCACGAACGTGTGCCTGACAACCACCTCCGTTCTATATCCGATTGAATGAGTATCTCTTAGATTCCTTAATCAGAATCTCCGTGGTATAAGCTAGAACTGATGGCGGCATTCATGAGAATCCGGAAAGTCTAAACCTTGTCTGTGGTATTCAGAGTAGGATTCAAGGATTGAATGACTGTGACGAGCTTCAAACTCCTGAAGGCTGGGCGTTAGTGACAGATGCAAAAGGATAGTAAATCCTATTCCAACCGGATCGAGAACCAACCGGTGATTAGCCGTGCTGTGACAGAGCGCGTGAGCGTAGTTTTCACTGGAAGGATGGAAGGTAGCCATTGACAACGGTGATCCACCAACACACAGCTTGCCGTAGGGGGACGTGCGTGCATGAACAAGAAGACAGAGGAAAGCAGAGATTCAGAAGACGAAGCATCTCCAAAACTCCAACATATTCTCCATTACTGCACAACAAGTAACTTTTAATTTATGCTCTACTGGTTACTCACAATTCAATTGATAAGCATAATTGACTTCCTGACTAAGATTTACAAGATAACCATAGATTGCTTCAAACCAACAATCTCCGTGGGATTCGACCCTTACTCACGTAAGGTATTACTTGGACGACCCAGTGCACTTGCTGGTCAGTGGTACGCGTTGTGAAAAGTGTGATTCGCAATTTGTGCTACCAGTCCACAGATCCTGAGGTGTTCAAGGATTTACATCCCTGCACCCATTAGGCATGTAAAAATGCCTTTGTATCCAACTCTGGGCGTTCAGCGCTAGGTTGGTGGCCATTTTGGGCGTTCAACGCCCATTTGTGTGCCATTTCTGGCGTTGAACGCCAGAACCATGCCTGTTCTGGCGTTCAGCGCCCAGAAGCTGCCCATTTTCGGCGTTCAGCGCCAGAACCATGCTCTGTTCTGGCGCTGAACGCCAGACAGATGCTCCTCCAGGGTGTGATTTTTCTTCTGCTGTTTTTGATTCCATTTTCAATTTTTATATTTATTTTGTGACTCCACATGATCATGAACCTAAGAAAACATGAAAAATAAAAAATAAGAATTAGATAAACATTGGGTTGCCTCCCAACAAGCACTTCTTTAATGTCAATAGCTTGACAGTGGGCTCTCATGGAGCCTCACAGATGTGCAGAGCTTTGTTGAGACTCTCCAACACCAAACTTAAAGTTTGGATATGGGAGTTCAACACCAAACTTAGAGTTTGGTTGTGGCTTCCCAACACCAAACTTAGAGTTTGACTGTGGGGGCTCTGGTTGACTCCGCTTTGAGAGAAGCTTTTCAAGCTTCCTCTCCATGGTTGCAGAGGGAGATCCTTGAGTTTTGAATACAAGGGAGTTCTCATTCTATTGAAGGACTATTTCACCTCTGTCAACATCAATCATAGCTCTTGCTGTGGCCAGGAAAGGTCTTCCGAGGATGATGGATTCATCCTCTTCCTTTCCAGTATCCAGGACTATGAAATCAGTAGGTATGTAAAGGCCCTCAACCTTTACTAATACATCTTCTACTTGTCCATAAGCCTGTCTTCTTGAGCTGTCTGCCATCTCTAGTGAGATTTTAGCAGCTTGCACCCCATAGATTCCCAGTTTCTCTATTACAGAGAGGGGCATGAGGTTTATTCCTGAACCAAGGTCACACAGAGCCTTAAAGATCATGGTGCCTATGGTACAGGGTATTATGAACTTTCCAGGATCCTGTCTCTTCTGAGGCAATGTTAGTTGATCCAGATCACTTAGTTCATTGATGAACAAGGGAGGTTCAACTTCCCAAGCATCAATGCCAAACAATTTGGCATTCAGCTTCATGATTGCACCAAGAAACTTGGCAGTTTGCTCTTCAGTGACGTCCTCATTCTCTTCAGAAGAGGAATACTCATCAGAGCTCATGAAGGGCATAAGGAGGTTCAATGGAATCTCTATGATCTCTAGATGAGCCTCAGAGTCCTTTGGTTCCTCAGAGGGAAGCTCCTTATTGATCACTGGACGTCCCAGGAGTTCCTCCTCCTTGGGATTCACGTCCTCTCCTCTCCTCAGAGGTTCGGCCATGGCGCTTATGTCAATGGCCTTGCACTCTCCTTTTGGATTCTCTTCTGTATTGGTTGGGAGAGTACTAGGAGGGATTTCAGTGATCCTTTTACTCAGCTGGCCCACTTGTGCTTCCAGATTTCTAATGGAAGACCTTGTTTCATTCATGAAACTTACAGTGGCCTTAGATAGATCAGAGACTAGATTTGCTAAATTAGAAGCATTTTGTTCAGAGTTCTCTGTCTGTTGCTGAGTTGATGATGGAAAAGGCTTGCTATTGCTAAACCTGTTTCTTCCACCATTATTAAAGCCTTGTTGGGGCTTTTGATCCTTCCATGAGAAATTTGGATGATTTCTCCATGTGGAGTTATAGGTGTTTCCATAAGGTTCACCTAAGTAATTTACCTCTGCTATTGCAGGGTTCTCAGGATCATAAGCTTCTTCAGGAGAAGCCTCTTGAGTACTGTTGGATGCAGCCTGCATTGCATGCAGACTCTGAGAGATCATATTAACTTGCTGAGTCAATATTTTATTCTGAGCCAATATGGCATTCAGAGTATCAACCTCAAGAACTCCCTTCTTCATAGGCGTCCCATTGCTCACAGGATTCCTTTCAGAAGTGTACATGAACTGGTTATTAGCAACCATGTCAATGAGTTCTTGAGCTTCTGCAGGCGTTTTCTTTAGGTGAATGGATCCACCTGCAGAAGTGTCCAGTGACATCTTTGATAGCTCAGATAAACCATCATAGAATATATCCAGGATGGTCCATTCGGAAAGCATGTCAGAAGGACACTTTTTGGTCAACTGTTTGTATCTTTCCCAAGCTTCATAGAGAGATTCACCTTCTTTCTGTCTGAAGGTTTGAACATCAGCTCTAAGCTTGCTCAGCTTTTGAGGAGGAAAGTACTTGGCTAAGAAAGCCGTGACCAGCTTATCCCAAGAGTTCAGGCTGTCTTTGGGTTGAGAATCCAACCATAATCTAGCTCTGTCTCTTACAGCAAAAGGGAAAAGCATGAGCCTGTAGACTTCAGGATCTACTCCATTAGTCTTAACAGTATCACATATCTGCAAGAATTCAGTTAAGAACTGAAAAGGATCTTCAGATGGAAGTCCATGAAACTTGCAGTTCTGCTGCATCAGAGAAACTAATTGAGGTTTCAGCTCAAAGTTGTTTGCTCCAATGGCAGGAATGGAGATGCTTCTTCCATGTAAATTGGAATTAGGTGCAGTAAAGTCACCAAGCATCTTCCTTGTATTATCATTATTTTCGGCTGCCATCTCCTTCTCCTGTTCGAAAATTTCTGAAAGATTATCTCTGGATTGTTGTAATTTAGCTTCTCTTAATTTTCTCTTCAGAGTCCTTTCAGGTTCTGGATCTGCTTCCACAAGAATGTTCTTATCCTTGCTCCTGCTCATATGACAAAGAAGAGGGCACAGAAAAATAATAATAATAATAGAGATCCTTTATACCACAGTATAGGATCCCTGTGTGAGTAGAAGAAGAGGGGGAGACAAAGAATGTAATATAATGGAAGAAACACAACTGTGAGGATGGAAGAGAGGTGAGATGAGATGTTAGGATATGAATGAATAAATAGAATGAGATGGGGGAGGGATAATTTTCGAAAATTATTTTGAAAAAGAGTTAGTGATTTTTGAAAATGGTTTTTGATAATTGTTAGTAATTTTTTTTTTTTCGAAAATTTTTGAAATCAAAAATAAAAATAAAAATAATTAGTTAATTAAAAAGAAATTTTTGAAAAAAGGGGGAGATATTTTCGAAAATTAGAGAGAGAGAGTTAGTTAGGTAGTTTTGAAAAAGTTAAGAAACAACCAAAAAGTTAGTTAGTTAGTTGAAACAAATTTTGAAAAGATAAGAAGTTAGGAGGTTAGAGAAGATATTTTGAAATCATATTTTTGAAAAAGATAAGAAGATATTTTAGAAAAGATATGATTGAAATTAGTTTTGAAAAAGATTTGATTTTTAAAATCTCAATTAATGACTTGATTCATAAGAAATCACAAGATATGATTCTAGAACTTAAAGTTTGAATCTTTCTTAACAAGCAAGTAACAAACTTCAAATTTTTGAATCAAAACATTAATTGATTATGTTATTTTCGAAAATTTGGTATAAAAATAAGAAAAATATTTTTTTGAAAAATATTTTTGGAATTTTCGAAAATAACTAAGAATTTTGAAAAAGATTTGATTTTTGAAAAAGATTTTGAAAAAGATAAGATTTTCAAATTGAAAATTTGATTTGACTCATAAGAAACAATTTGATTTTAAAAATTTTTGAAAAAGTCAATCCAAATTTTCAAATTTGATGAGAGAAAAAGGGAAAGATATTTTTTTGATTTTTGAATTTTTATGATGCAAGAGAAAAACACTAAAATGATGCAATGCATGAAATTTTTAGATCAAAACATGTGATGCATGCAAGAATGCTATGAATGTCAAGATGAACACCAAGAACACTTTGAATGTCAAGATGAACATCAAGAACATATTTTTGAAAAATTTTTAATGCAAAAAAAACATGCAAGACACCAAACTTAGAATTCTTTAATGCTTAGACACTAAAAATTCAAGAATGCATATGATAAACATGAAAAGACACCAAACAAAAAATCATCAAGATCAAACAAGAAGACTTACCAAGAACAACTTGAAGATCATGAAGAACACTATGAATGAATGATATTTTCGAAAAAATGCTAGATGCATATGCAAGTGACACCAAACTTATAATGTGACTCAAGACTCAAATAAGAAACAGAAAAATATTTTTGATTTTTATGATTTTCTAATTTTTTTTGGATTTTTTTTGAAAATAATATGAAAAAGAAAAAAATAAGGATTCCAAAATTTTTAATATGAATTCCAGGAATCTTGCCATGTTAGTCTAAAGCTTCAGTCCAGGAATTAGACATGGCTCACTAGCCAGCCAAGCTTTCAATGAAAGCTCCAGTCCAAAACACTAGACATGGCCAATGGCCAGCCAAGCTTTAGTCTTTAACACGAGAGTATATTGATCTTGATAACAAATTGCTGCCTCAGTCCAAATAAATTTAGACATGGCTTTACAGCCAGCCAGGCTTCAACATGCTTCATGAAACACTAGAATTCATTCTTAAAAATCTTGAATAAAATTTTTGAAAACATTTTTATATTTTTCGAAAACAAAAGAAAAATTTTTTTTTGAAAATATTTTTGAAAAAATTTTTGAAAATAAAATAAAAAGAAGGTTACCTAATCTGAGCAACAAGATGAACCGTCAGTTGTCCAAACTCAAACAATCCCCGGCAACAGCGCCAAAAACTTGGTGCACGAAATTGTGATCTCTGGTAATGGCTTCTTAGGCCAGATACTCTGATCTAGTTTTACAGTCTGTCACAACTTCGATACAACTAACCAGCAAGTGCACTTGGTCGTCCAAGTAATACCTTACGTGAGTAAGGGTCGAATCCCACGGAGATTGTTGGTATGAAGCAAGCTATGGTCACCTTGTAAATCTCAGTCAGGCGGATATAAAGTGATAATGTTGTTTTCGAATATTATATAATAAAATAGGGATGGAGATACTTATGTAAATCATTGGTAGGAATTTCAGATAAGCGAATGGAGGTGCTTTCGTTCCTTTGGACCTCTGCTTTCCTGCTATCTTCATCCAATCAGTCTTACTCCTTTCTATGGCTGGCTTTATGCAAGGGCATCACCGTTGTCAGTGGCTACATCCCCTCCTCTCAGTGAATAATATGCTCACGCACCCTGTCACGGCACGGCTATTCATCTGTCGGTTCCCGATCATGCTGGAATAGGATTCACCCTCCTTTTGCGTCTGTCACTAATGCCCAGCACTCGCGAGTTTGAAGCTCGTCACAGTCATTCAATCATTGAATCCTACTCAGAATACCACAGACAAGGTTTAGACCTTCCGGATTCTCTTGAATGCCGCCATCATTCTAGCTTACGCCACGAAGATTCTGGTTAGGAGATCTAAGAGATACTCATTCTAGCTTAATTCATGTAGAACAGAAGTGTTTGTCAGGCACGCGTTCGTAGGGGAGATGGTGATGAGCGTCACACATAATCATCACCTTCATCACGTTCTTGGGTGCGAATGGATATCTTAGAAGCGAAATAAGATGAATTGAATAGAAAACAGTAGTACTTTCATTAATCTTTGAGGAACAGCAGAGCTCCACACCTTAATCTATGGAGTGTAGAAACTCTACCGTATGAAAATACATAAGTGAAGGTCCAGGCATGGCCGAGATGGCCAGCCCCTATGGTCTAAGAACAATGCGTTCAAAGATGCCTAATACAATAGTAAGAGGTCCTATTTATAATAAACTAGCTACTAGGGTTTACATGAGTAAGTATTTGATGTATAAATCCACTTCCAGGGCCCACTTGGTGTGTGTTTGGGCTGAGCTTAAGTGTTGCACATGCAGAGGCCATTTGTGGAGTTGAACGCCAGTTTCTGTGCCAGTTTGGGCGTTCAACTCTGGTTTTGGATCCTTTTCTGGCGCTGGACGCCAGATTTGGGCAGAAGGCTGGCGTTGAACGCCAGTTTACGTCGTCAATTCTTGGCCAAAGTATGGACTATTATATATTGCTGGAAAGCCCTGGATGTCGACTTTCCAACGCAATTAGAAGCGCGCCATTTCGAGTTCGGTAGCTCCGGAAAATCCACTTTGAGTGCAGGGAGGTCAGAATCCAACAGCATCAGCAGTCCTTCTTCAACCTCTGAATCTGATTTCTGCTCAAGTCCCTCAATTTCAGCCAGAAAATTCCTGAAATCACAGAAAAACACACAAACTCATAGTAAAGTCCAGAAATGTGAATTTAACATAAAAACTAATGAAAACATCCCTAAAAGTAACTAGATCCTACTAAAAACATACTAAAAACAGTGTCAAAAAGCGTATAAATTATCCGCTCATCATATATACACTCTAATCACTCAAGTGTTTGGGGTTAATCACTCTACTCTTTGCTAGTCATGCTTTCTAAAACTCTGTTCTTCATTTAACCAATCAACAATTATTAAGTGTACAAATGCAAACATCATGAGGTCTTTTCAAGGTTGTAATTGGGCTAAGGTAAAGGTGAGGATATATGTATGGCCAAGTGAGCTATAATATGAATCTTTGACTAACCTAAGTCCTCACCTAACACACACACACACTCTATATAACTCTAAAATCATGCCTAACTACCCATAATTCCCACTTTTGCATCACATACTCGTGTACCAAATTTTCTTTAATTTTTCCACATATGCACTGATCTTTTATTAAACTCGACATTGGGGTAATTTTGTCCCCTTATTTATCTATTTACTTATATTGTAAATTTTTTTTTGAACATAAAAATAAACATAACATATCAATGCACATGGTCTTTCTAGTCTCAGATGAGTATGCACCCAAATTCCCAATATCTTGTCAATATAATTCAACCTTTCTTATCAACCCAAGTTCCCACAATTCTCCACACTTAATTGATAGACAATCTTTATCTTAAGCCAACCAAAGATTCAATTGGGGTAATTAATTATTTTTCTGCTTAAGGCTAGTGATGTGGTAAAATACAGAATAAATAGGGATTAAAAGGCTCAAAGTGGCAAACAAGGTTGATTGAAATGGTAGGCTATTTGGGATAAGTGAGCTAATAAAAAATGATGGCCTCAATCACATATAAGCATGAACATACACTGAATAATGGACATATAGAATGGAACAAAATATAGATTGCAATTATAGATAAGAAAACACACAAGAATAAAATATTATGGTTAAATAGTGTAACCATGCAATTAAGCTAAAAATCTCACGGGTTGTGTGTTCTTAGCTCAAAAACCATAGTCCAATTATATGTATTTATTAGGCAAGTTACAAAAAGTTTTAACTCAAATCAATGTGAATCTTAAATGCCTTTTCTAAGAAAAAGATACATTCCTTGAAAATTTCATCAATTGACCGACATTTATTAATATATATATATATATATACTAAATGAATTGTTGTGATTATGAAAAGCTAAAAAAAATTCTAGTTTACTCCTTATTTCAAATTAAACCAAATTTCTCATATGCCAAAAGGGTAAACTAAACTTAATAATCCATGTTTTTCCACATCACAACTAATAAACTAAAAGTGCAATTCAAGCTAAATATCTAAGATATATACAAGCCCAAAGTGCATAATGCAACCAATAAAAATAAACAAGAGTACAATAAATTAGAAATGTGCAAGTACTAAAAGAAAAATAAAATAAAAGAAAATAAAGCAAAAATAGGATAAAAAGTCTAAAATAGTTCACCAAAATAGAATCTGCCAGAGATGGCGACCTCCCCACACTTATATCACAGCATCGTCCTCGATGCTCTGGTCAAGCCGGGTGTGAAGGGTCATCGCCTACTGAAGGGTGTGCTGCTGGCGCTGTGGGCTCTGGCTGTGTAGGTGCCTGAGGCTCTGCAGGCTGCTCAGGCTGAATCTCCTCTAGCTGTGCCTGCTACTGGTCCTCCTCCTGTGCATCCTCCTCCTGCTCATCCTCCTCCTCCTCAGGGTGCTCCGAGGGTGTGTCAGGCTCGGAGGGGATGTCAGTACTCCCAGTGGTTACAATCAGCTTCAGATGTTCATAGCGTCGCTTATTGCGATGCTCAGACTGCTCATAACACCACTTATTGAGGCGTTCCATCTTATCAAGGTGCTTAAAAAGGCGGTGCACCAAGTGATACACTGGCTGGGAAGCGGATGATGGTGCTGTGGAAGCAGGTGGTGCTGCAGGTGACTTCTTGGATTTACACCGGTTCGAAATTCCACAAAATATTCACGTTGTTAGCATAGTCCAAACCAATAGACAATCCTCAAATCAAATTAAACTTGGTTTCTGTCACGAATAACAAACCCCTAATAAGAATTAACCGAAGTATTTGGACTCCGGGTCGTCTCTCTAGGGAAACAATGAAGTTGTCAATTATTGGCTATGAAGGGGTAAAATGAGAGTTTTAGTTTATAAGAGGGCAAGAAAAGTAAATTAAGCAAGTAATTAAAGAAAGCAAGATAAAGAACTCTTGGTTAAGACTTAGGTAACTGAGATCACCATCCTTGTCAACAAACCAAACATTGATAATTGTGAGAGGCCAACCTATTAAGTCTACTTCCCAAAAGCCTTAAGTACATAATATCTACTCCTAAGCTTGAAGTACATCAAATAGGTTTGATCACATCAACCCTTAAGTCCTAACCTACCTACTACTTAACTTAGTAGTGGATTAGCGTCAATGGGTATCAAATTGATCACCAAGGATTCTTGAATCACCAAATCCATTATACCCAATGACTCAAGTTTACCCAATTCCCTTAGCTTAGACCAAGAGTCAACAAGACTACTCAAAAACTAAAGAGAACATTTCATCGAACACATAGAGTGCAATAAAAGTAAACATTATAAATTGCAAATAATAGTAAAATCTAACAACTACTAATTGCAAGGAAAGTAAATCAACAATTCAATTTATCAATAAAAGAAACATCAACATCAAATTGCATTAAATGTAAACAAATCCAACATGAGTTCATCATCATAAAAGAGGACAAAATGAGAAATTAACATTACAACTAAGAGAATCAAGATGTAGGAATAAGAAATTATAAAAGAAACAAGATGAGATCAAGTAATTAAACATGGATCTATGACAATTTAACCTAATCCTAACCTAATTCTAGAGAGAAGAGGGAGCTTCTCTCTCTAGAAAACTAACTAAAGGCATATGTTGGCTAAACTAATTGCTCCCCCGTTGCTTGGACTTCAATTCTGCATGAAATACACTCAGAAACAAGTTGGATTTGGGCCTGGGCAGCTCAGAAATCGCCACCAGTGTTTTGCCTTTAAGTGCGCCACGTGAGAGTATCGGCGCGTACGCGCCATGTGCGCGTGCGCGTCGATTCGGCTATTTCTTCATCCGCGCGGATGCGTCATGTACACGTGCGCGTCTCTATGCAAAACCACTTTTGTGCGTGTGCGCCTTGTACGCGTTCGCGTCCATTGATGCATTTCCAATCTTTGTTTCTTCATGCATTCTCCCCTTTGCATGCTTTTCTCCTCATTTCTTCCATCCAATACTTGCCTTATGAACTTGAAATCACTCAACAAATACATCAAGGCATCGAATGGAATTAAAGTGAATCAAAATCACTAATTTGAGGCCTAAAAAGCATGTTTTTACACTTTAAGCACAATTCAAGGGAGAATTACAAAACCATGCTATTTCATTGAATAAATGTGGGAAAAGGTGGTAAAATCCCCTAAAATAAGCACAAGATAAATCACGAAATCGGGGTTTATCAAATCTCCCCACACTTAAGCTAAGCATGTCCTCATGCTAAAATCAAGAAAGAAGCAAAGGGTATCACATTTATTCAATGCAAACTAACTAAATGCAATCTATCTATGTGCAATTTATTTACATGATGCAATGGCTTAGTCAAAATAAATCAATCTCCAAGAATATACATGCAAGCACAAGGGCTAAGGTATTAGCAATCAAAGCAAACCACAATTAGATTGAATCATTGAAAGATTTTACAAACTTGCAAGAAAGGATGATCATGGGTGGAAACATGTAATTGAGTGATCGAACCCTCGCCGGACGTGTATCCGCTCTATGCACTCAAGTGTATGGGGTTGATTCACTCAATTCTCCCCTAATCATACTTTCCAAGATTTGTTTTTCATCTAACAATCAACAATTACTTTATGCATGCATACAAATATCATGAGGACTTTCCCATAGGTTGTAATGGGGCTAGGGTCAAGGTAGGATGCATATGGTCAAGTGAGCTTGAAATTCGCATCTTTGATTAACTTAAACTTTCCACTTAACCTATGACAACCTAAATAATCTAAACAAATCTAGCTATCCATTCTTCACTTTTTCACACACTCATGCATTTCCTTTTAGATTCTCACACATATGCATTGAATTTATGGAACTTTAAACTTTGGAACATTTTGTTCCCTTTTTATTACAATTTTTTTTCAAGCTAAAATATATACAAGAACATCAATGCATATAGTTTACACATGATTAATACATGAGTATGTACCCAATTCCTAAAATTTTTCAATCAAAAACACAAACACACTTTCATTTCTACCCAATGGACCCAACTTCCCATATTCTAATGATGAACACCTTCACTAGCCTAAGCTAATCAAAGATCCAAACAAGGGACATTTATTATTTTTTACATAGGTTTGTAATGTGCTACAATTATGAACAAATGGGTTAAGCATAGGCTCAAGATTGGTTAACAATGGAAGATAAAAGGTTGGCTATTTGAGTAAGTGAGCTATTTGAACAATGGTCTCAATCATATAAATGCATGAATACACAAAATAATGGACATAAAGAATCAAACAAATCAAAGATTATAATCACACGAAGAGAATAATGCACACAAGAATGAAAATAAGTGGTCCTGTATGATGTAACCACACAATTAGGCTCAAATCTCACATACTTGTGTTCCTTGCTCAAAACATGATCCACAAAGTGTATAGTTCAAGAAAGTTCTAAAAAAATTTTTTTTCAACCAATTGGGGTAGTGCCCTAAAATTGGATTTCTTGGAAATTTTCATCATATTGACTAAGCTTATTCTAATGCAATGTTGTGATTTAGAAAATTTTAAAATTTTTCCCTAGTTTACCCCTTTTTCAATCAAAACACAATTCTTATATAAAAAGGGTCAACTAAGTTTTAACAATCCAAAATATTTTCTAATCACAATCAAAAGCTAAGATGCACTATACCTATATATATAATAAAAGTGTGCAACTGATGCCAGGGCATTTTGGCCAGTTTCACTGACCTTTTCTTTACTGTTTTTAAGGTAGTTTCATGCATTTTCTTAGGAAATAAGCTAGTTTTGGATAGACATTCACTTACATCTTGATTCAAGCAAACATTGTGAACTTTGAATGATTTCATGAGAATTTTGCATGAATTATATGATAAATTGGATGATGCATGATCCCATGATTAAGAGCAAGACTTTGATGCACTTTGTTTGATTGATTTCAGGCCAAAAGAAGAAGAGAAGAAGCCACGTTAGTAGCTACGTTAGTTACACTAACGTGGGCACTAACGTGGAAGGAAGGAAAGCCCCAACGTTAGTGAGAAAAGATAGTGGCATTAACTTTGAAGAAAGGAAATGGAGCCAACGTTAGTGACACTTAACATTGTCACTAACGTTGGCAAATGCTCATAAGTGGCCACGTTAGTTGCCACGTTAACTTAGTTAACGTGGCCTCTAACGTTAAGAAGAAAGGGGGGAAGCCAACGTTAGTGACATTCAACATTATCACTAACGTTGGCCAAGTCACATTAAGCCACGTTAACTTCCACGTTAACCTAGTTAACGTGGAAGCTAACGTGAGGAAACAAAGTGGTCGACAACGTTAGTGACACCAAACATTGTCACTAACGTTGGGATGAACACACACTATCCCCAAGAAGCCACGTTAACTCCCACGTTAACCTAGTTAACGTGGAAGTTAACGTGAAGAAGAAGAAGTTGTCGACAACGTTAGTGACACCAAACATAGTCACTAACGTTGCCAACACAAGCCACAAAGAGCCACGTTAACTCCCACGTTAACTTAGTTAATGTGGACAAAAGTCCCACCTGGCAGCCTGACCATGCCTTCTTCAAACACGCATAACTTGAGCCACAAAGCTCCAAAGGAGGTGATTCCAGTGGCATTGGAAAGTAGGATTATAGAGCTTTCCAGGAATATATGGCACTACATGGTTGACACTAAATTTGAGGAAGAAAACCTGCCCCGAAAGTGCAATGATGAACATGGTATCAGCCTGTATTTAGGCCAACTGACCTCTTCACCTTCCAAGAAGTATAACTCGAGTTGTAGAGCTCTAAATGATGCGCTTCCAAAGGCATTGGAAAGTAGACATCCAGGGCTTTCCAAAGATATATAATAGTATGGGGTGGAAACTAAATTTGAGCTTCAGAAACGGGAAATTGCTAGCGTTATTGGCAATCAACATTTTCAGTAACGTTGGCATATATGCCAGCGACCATGTCCTCTTTAAAGAAGCATAACTTGAGCTACAGAGGTCCAATTGAGGTGATTCCAGTTGCGTTAGAAAGCTGACATTCAGAGATTTCCAACGATATATAATACTCTATAGTGAGCATGAAATTTGAGCACAAACAAGAGGCATCTTTTAAGCCCCAAAAACACCAACTGGACAGCAAGTGCAACGTTAGCCACAATAACTTCAGCACTAACGCCACACTTGTAGCGTTAGTGTGGCTAACTTTAGCACTAACTTTAGCACCTGGGCCTCAACTTAACTCACTTCTCTCTCAAGTCCACTTCAAAGCTCAAGCAAGCAAGCCCACAATTGTCAACCAATCAAGACCACAAGAAGCATCTAGAATAGGAATTTTCATTTTATTGTAATTTGCTTTTATTTTCATTTTGTAATTTAGGAGAGCCTATATAAAGGCCTTAGTTTTTATATTCAAAGCATTCTGGAATTCGGAGAATTGAAGGAAGGGGGAGAGAGTGAAGACCAATTCGAACTTCTGTGAATTGGCACACTCCAAGGGGAGTGGGTCTTCGGACCCCTCCTCTCAACCACTCTTCTTCCTTTTCACTTCTTTTCTTCCTTAGGAGTAGTTTCATTTTAGTTGTACTTTTCATTTATGAATTTTGAAGTTTTATTTTCAGTTTCAATCTTCCTCTTTACTTTTCTGCACTTTCTTTCTTTTCTATTTTTGTAGAGCAATGATCAACTAACTCTTTACATTGGGTTAGAGAGCTCTATTGTGATTCAATGGATTAAGTGTAGTTCTTATTCTTCTTCTTCTATCTTTTCTCTTGATTTTACTTGAAAGCTTTCGATCTTCATCTAATTGAGTAGTTATCTTGGAAAAGAAGCTATTCAAACTTGGATCTCTTCTGAACCTTGAAAGAGGAATGAAGAGATCAAGCTAGAAATGCTTTCTCATGCTGGACCAAATTGGGTTTGGATGGGTATGTAACTATAATCCTCTCAATACTTGATTTGGGAAATGCATGTGGTATAATCAGTGACCATACTTTATCTCTTCTCATGAGCAATTGACCAAGGAAATGGCTATTGATCAAGATTTGAGAGATTGAATTGCAAGAAATTGTAATTCGATCAATTAAGATTGCCAAGGAGATCAATGAGTGCATTGATTGAGGAAGAGATGAGAATGAACTTTATCCGGAGGATTGCAATATCTCTTGATCCCAATGTTCATTTTATTTTTAGTTCTTACATTTACTTTTCTTGCCATTTTACTTTTCTACACTTTATTACTTTCTTTACTTTTCTGTCAATTTACATTTCCTTGTTGCTCATCATCCAAATCTGAATGGTCTAACTAGGATAATCAATTAACCATTGATTGCTTAATCCGTTAATCTCTGTGGGATTCGACCTCACTCTATTGTGAGTTTTACTTGACGACAATTCGGTACACTTGCCGAAGGGAAATTTGTTGAAAGACAAGTTTTCCGTGCATCAAGTTTATGGCGCCGTTGCCGGGGATTAATTGTGATTAACAAACTACCGGTTGGTTGATTACCTAGATTAGACATTTTCTTTTGTTTTGCTTTATTCATGTAATTGCTTTAGTTCTTTATTTTCTATGCTCTCTAACTGTTTGTGTTAATGCCTCACCAAGAAGCCCCTATTCGTGACAGCTTTGGCTCTTGGTGATTTTGTTATCAATACAACAGTTCTTTACTCAGCTTCTTTCCAAATAAAATTGGCATATGATCACATTCTAAGTTTGGTGTTGCCCTGCAAAAATCTGTTTTCAATCTTTCTGGATACTTGCATCAATTCTAAGAGAAAGTGTCACACTAAGTTTGGTGTGCCACTTATTTTTCTATGCAATGTATCCAGCAACACCACTTGTTTGTATAATCATAATGCCTTTGCTTCTTAGGCTTGCAGTGTTATCCTTAATTCTTGCTTGCTTAACCACATACATCACTTACATTTCAGTATGTAAGACATTCATGACCCATCATAGACCCCACCATCACTGTTTTATTTGCTGCTTGAAGACAAGCAATTAGTCTAAATTGGTGTGGGAAGGGAGAAAAGTAGGAGAAGAAGGGCAACAACAATAAAGATGAACTACAAGGTGGTAAAGTTCATTTTTCCTCTTACTTATTTCCAGTACATTGAATTGCATGATTGTCTTCTAAGTTCTTTGTATGTATGTGTGCTTGTTCCTTGTAAATAAGCATGTCAATTCTGTCTTTTAAACTTTTTATTGATTAAGGCTGTGTTTTCTAGTCTGAATGTCATTACTGCATCCTTACTTTGCTTACTAGTATGCTTGTCCCTTTGAATCAAATGAAAAGAGAATGAGTGTTTTTAAAGACCAGAGTAGAGTTCATACTTTGGAGTAAGTTCATGAGTTTATGGTGTGGTCATAAGTTAGCTAAGTTGGTTCAACCACAAGGGTGGGAAGACAACTATCTGTCATGAATACTGTGCTTGAGAAACACCCCATGAGACTAGCTAAATAAGAAGATCCTAATAAGAAAAAGGGAAAGAACAATAAAAGTTGAAAAATAAAAGAAAAAAAAGTAAGCAATAAGGCTAGGCACCAATGGTTTTAATCTTGAAGCATGTGTCTGTGGTGCTCCTGTGTGAGGGATCTACTTGGATGAATAAGCTCTTTGGGGTGCTTTATCACTTGGTAACATGGGTTAACTAACCCGGGATTATCAGCTGAAAGTCCACTATCAAGAGTAACCCTCACTACAGAGCATTTAGTAACCCAAAGAGGTGCTGGACACCAAGGTCTCAAGAAAAGAAAATAAATAAACCATATGCCTGTGGTGTGTATGTATGGGGGAGAGACTTGAGCAAGTAAGTGCTTAGGGGTGCTTCAACACCTAGCACCTTGAACCAACTGGTTCGGGAGTGTTGGCTGAAAGCTTATTTTAAAGACTTGCCCCCTTACAGAGCACTTAGCTTAAAAAACACAAATAAGCCCTGAAATGACAACAAAAGGATCAATGAATAAAAGTCTCATGGGATGCAATCACAGTAAGTATTCTAGGACATGATAAAGGTCTGAAAGTCAGGAATGAACCTAAGTTGCTATGCATGAAACCACCATAAAATCAGGGACATGACTTCCACAAGAATGACTCATTTCTCTTGGCATTCCATTCATCATTCTCTTGTTCCAGTACTTGCTTAGGGACAAGCAAGCTTTAAGTTTGGTGTTGTGATGCCAGGGCATTTTGGCCAGTTTCACTGACCTTTTCTTTACTGTTTTTAAGGTAGTTTCATGCATTTTCTTAGGAAATAAGCTAGTTTTGGGTAGATATTCACTTACATCTTGATTCAAGCAAACATTGTGAACTTTGAATGATTTCATGAGAATTTTGCATGAATTATATGATAAATTGGATGATGCATGATCCCATGATTAAGAGCAAGACTTTGATGCACTTTGTTTGATTGATTTCAGGCCAAAAGAAGAAGAGAAGAAGCCACGTTAGTAGCTACGTTAGTCGTGGGCACTAACGTGAAGGAAGGAAAGCCCCAACGTTAGTGAGAAAAGATAGTGGCATTAACTTTGAAGAAAGGAAATGGAGCCAACGTTAGTGACACTTAACATTGTCACTAACTTTGGCAAATGCTCATAAGTGGCCACGTTAGTTGCCACGTTAACTTAGTTAACGTGGCCTCTAACGTTAAGAAGAAAGGGGGGAAGCCAACGTTAGTGACATTCAACATTATCACTAACGTTGGCCAAGTCACATTAAGCCACATTAACTTCCATGTTAACCTAGTTAACGTGGAAGCTAACGTGAGGAAACAAAGTGGTCGACAACGTTAGTGACACCAAACATTGTCACTAACGTTGGGATGAACACACACTATCCCCAAGAAGCCACGTTAACTCCCACGTTAACCTAGTTAACGTGGAAGTTAACGTGAAGAAGAAGAAGTTGTCGACAACGTTAGTGACACCAAACATAGTCACTAACGTTGCCAACACAAGCCACAAAGAGCCACGTTAACTCCCACGTTAACTTAGTTAATGTGGACAAAAGTCCCACCTGGCAGCCTGACCATGCCTTCTTCAAACACGCATAACTTGAGCCACAAAGCTCCAAAGGAGGTGATTCCAGTGGCATTGGAAAGTAGGATTCCAGAGCTTTCCAAGCATATATGGCACTACATGGTTGACACTAAATTTGAGGAAGAAAACCTGCCCCGAAAGTGCAATGATTAACATGGTATCAGCCTGTATTTAGGCCAACTGACCTCTTCACCTTCCAAGAAGTATAACTCGAGTTGTAGAGCTCCAAATGATGTGCTTTCGATAGCATTGAAAAGTAGATATCCAGGGCTTTCCAACGATATATAATAGTATGGGGTGGACACTAAGTTTGAGCTTCAGAAACGGGAAATCACTAGCATTATTGGCAATCAACATTTCCAGTAACGTTGGCATATATGCCAGCGACCATGTCCACTTCAAAGGAGCATAACTTGAGCTACAGAGGTCCAATTGAGGTGATTCTAGTTGCGTTAGAAAGCTGACATTCAGAGCTTTCCAACGATATATAATGCTATATAGTGGGCATGAAATTAGAGCAAAAACAAGAGGCATCTTTTAAGCCCCAAAAACACCAACTGGGCAGCAAGTGCAACGTTAGCCACAATAACTTTAACACTAACGCCACACTTGTAGCGTTAGTTTGGCTAACTTTGGCACTAATTTTAGCACCTGGGCCTCAACTTAACTCACTTCTCTCTCAAGTCCACTTCAAAGCTCAAGCAAGCAAGCCCACAATTGTCAACCAATCAAGACCACAAGAAGCATCTAGAATAGGAATTTTTATTTTCATTTTGTAATTTAGGAAAGCCTATATAAAGGCCTTAGTTTTTACATTCAAAGCATTCTGGAATTCGGAGAATTGAAGGAAGGGGGAGAGAGTGAAGACCAATTCGAACTTCTGTGAATTGGCACACTCCAAGGGGAGTGGGTCTTCGGACCCCTCCCCTCAACCACTCTTCTTCCTTTTCTCTTCTTTTCTTCCTTAGGAGTAGTTTCATTTTAGTTATACTTTTCATTTATGAATTTTGAAGTTTTATTTTCAGTTTCAATCTTCCTCTTTACTTTTCTGCACTTTCTTTCTTTTCTATTTTTGTAGAGCAATGATCAACTAACTCTTTACATTGGGTTAGAGAGCTCTATTGTGATTCAATGGATTAAGTGTAGTTCTTATTCTTCTTCTTCTATCTTTTCTCTTGATTTTACTTGAAATCTTTCGATCTTCATCTAATTGAGTAGTTATCTTGGAAAAGAAGCTATTCAAACTTGGATCTCTTCTGAACCTTGAAAGAGGAATGAAGAGATCAAGCTAGAAATGCTTTCTCATGCTGGACCAAATTGGGTTTGGATGGGTATGTGACTATAACCCTCTCAATACTTGATTTGGGAAATGCATGTGGTATAATCAGTGACCAGACTTCATCTCTTCTCATGAGCAATTGACCAAGGAATTGGCTATTGATCAAGATTTGAGAGATTGAATTGCAAGAAATTGTAATTCGATCAATTAAGATTGCCAAGGAGATCAATGAGTGCATTGATTAAGGAAGAGATGAGAATGAACTTGATCCGGAGGATTGCAATATCTCTTGATCCCAATGTTCATTTTATTTTTAGTTCTTACATTTACTTTTCTGCACTTTATTGCTTTCTTTACTTTTCTGTCAATTTACATTTCTTTGTTGCTCATCATCCAAATCTGAATCGTCTAACTAGGATAATCAATTAACCATTGATTGCTTAATCCGTTAATCTCTGTGGGATTCGACCTCACTCTATTGTGAGTTTTACTTGATGACAATTCGGTACACTTGCCGAAGGGGAATTTGTTGAGAGACAAGTTTTCCGTGCATCAGCAACAACCAAAATAAGGGTATCTACAATAGCAAATATGTACAGTAATCCCAAAATGATCTCAAACATAAAGTACAAAATAAAGTAAAGTAGTAGAAACTAAAAAAAGATGTCTGAAAGTTCACCACATAAATGCAAACACCGGTCACGAACGGTGACCTCCCCACACTTTAGAATCAAGCATCGTCCTCGATGCTACTACTGAAGCTCGGGATGGGGGTCAACAATCGCGCCGGGCTGTGGCTCAGGCTCAGGCTGTGGGATTGGGACTGGCTGTGGCTGTGGCTGTGGCTGTGGCTATGGCTGAGGAGTGTCCTGCTGAACCTCAGGTGTATGCTGAACCTCAGTGGTGGCCTGTGTCTCCGAAGGTGCATCCAGATGAGTCGGCTCCTCACCATGCTCCTCCTCCTGATCCTGCTCGTCGGAGGCGGGAGAGTCTAGAAGCGGAGGTAGCTCAATGCCCTGTGATACAAACACCTAGTCGATGCAGTCGAGACATCGCATGATACGACGCTCACTGCGCTCCATGAAGAGAAACAGGCGCTGCACCAATAGGTATGTCGGCTCAGGTGCTGGCGGTGGTGGCAAAGATGCTGTGGCTGCTGAAGTAGAGGGGGGTCCTGCTGCTGCGGCTGATGATGAGAGCTGAGCTACCTCCACCACTACTCTGGCTCAAGATCGGCGCTTGGGTGGGGGCTTCTCGTGCACCCACTGGTGCACAAAATTGTGATTCACACTTTTCACAATTCCGCACAACTAACAAGCAAGTGCACTGGGTCGTCCAAGTAATACCTTACGTGAGTAAGGGTCGATCCCACGGAGATTGTTGGCTTGAAGCAATCTATGGTTACCTTGTAAATCTTAGTCAGGAGATTAATTATGATTATCAGTTTGAATTGCGAAAAATAAAGGAGCATGAAATAATTACTTGTTATGCAGTAATGGAGAATATGTTGGAGTTTTGGAGATGCTTTGTCTTCTGAATCTCTGCTTTCCCCCTGTCTTCTTCTTCACGCACGCAAGGTTCCTCCTATGGCAAGCTGTGTGTTGCTGGATCATCATTGTCAATGGCTACCATCCGTCCTCTCAGTGAAAATGGTCCAGGTGCGCTGTCACCACACGGCTAATCATCTGTCGGTTCTCACTCATGCTGGAATAGGATCCATTGATCCTTTTGCATCTGTCACTACGCCCAACTCTTGTGAGTTTGAAGCTCGTCACAGTCATTCAATCCCTGAATCCTTCTCGGAATACCACAGACAAGGTTTAGACTTTCCGGATTCTCAAGAATGCTGCCAATGGATTCTAGCTTATACCACGAAGATTCTGATTGAGGAATCGAAGAGATACTCATTCAAACGAAGGTAGAACGGGAGTGGTTGTGAGGCACGCATTTATAGATTGAGAATCTTGATGAGTGTCACGGATCATCACATTCATCATATTGATGTGCGAATGAACATCTTAGATAGAAACAAGCGTGTTTGAATAGAAAACAAAAATAATTGCATTAATTCATCGAGACACAGCAGAGCTCCTCACGCCCAACAATCGAGTTTAGAGACTCATGCCGTCAAAGAGTACAAAGTTCAGATCTAAATTGTCATGAGGTACAAAATAAATCTCTAAAAGTTGTTTAAATACTAAACTAGTAACCTATGTTTACAGAAAATGAGTAAACTAAGATAGATAGTGCAGAAATCCACTTCTGGGGCCCACTTGGTGTGTGCTGGGGCTGAGACTTGAGTTTTACACGTGCCTAGGCTGTTTCCAGAGTTAAACGCCAGGTTGTAACCTGTTTCTGGCGTTTAACTCCAACTTGTAACCTGTTTCTGGCGTTTAACGCCAGAATGCAACATGGAACTGGTGTTGAATGCCAAATTACGTCGTTTATCCTTGATCAAAGTATAGACTATTATATATTGCTGAATAGCCCTGGATGTCTTCTTTCTAACTCAATTGAGAGCGCGCCATTTGGACTCTTGTAGCTCCAGAAAATTGATTTCGAGTGCAAGGTGGTCAGAATCCAACAGCATCTGCAGTCCTTTTTCAGCCTAAATCAGATTTTTGCTCAGCTCCCTCAATTTCAGCCAGAAATTACCTGAAATCACAGAAAAACACACAAACTCATAGTAAAGTCCAGAAATGTGATTTTTATTTAAAAACGAATAAAAATATAATAAAAAGTGACTAAAACATATTAAAAACTACCTAAAAATAATGCCAAAAAGCGTATAAATTATCCGCTCATCACAACACCGAACTTAAATTGTTACCTATCCCCAAGCAACTAAAAACAAATTAGGATAAAAAGAAGAGAATACACAATGAATTTCAAAAACATCTATGAAGATCAGTCTTAATTAGATGAGCGGGGCTATTAGCTTTTTGCTTCTGAACAGTTTTGGCATCTCACTTTATCCTTTGAAGTTCAGAATGATTGGCATCTATAGGAACTCAGAATTCAGCTAGTGTTATTGATTCTCCTAGTTCAGTATGTTGATTCTTGAACACAGCTACTTTATGAGTCTTGGCCGTGGCCCTAAGCACTATGTTTTCCAGTATTACCACCAGATACATACATGCCACAGACACATAACTGGGTGAACCTTTTCAGATTGTGACTCAGCTTTGCTAAAGTCCCCAATTAGAGGTGTCCAGGGTTCTTAAGCACACTCTATTTTTGCTTTGGACCTCGACTTTAACCGCTCAGTCTCAAGTTTTCACTTGACACCTTCACGCCACAAGCACATGGTTAGGGACAGCTTGGTTTAGCCGCTTAGGCCAGGATTTTATTCCTTTAGGCCCTCCTATCCACTAATACTCAAAGCCTTGGATCCTTTTTATTACCCTTGCCTTTTGGTTTTAAGGGCTATTGGCTTTTTGCTCTTGCCTTTTGGTTTAAAGAGCTTTTGGCTTTTTCTGCTTGCTTTTTCTTTTTCTTGCTCTCTTTTTTTTTCGCATTTTTTTTTCTGCAAGCTTTGTTCTTCACTGCTTTTTCTTGCTTCAAGAATCATTTTTATGATTTTTTAGATTATCAAATAACATTTCTCCTTTTTCATCATTCTTTCAAGAGCCAACAATTTTAACATTCATAAACAACAAATTCAAAAGACATATGCACTGTTCAAGCATTCATTCAGAAAACAGAAAGTATTGCCACCACATCAAAATAATTAAACTATTTTAAAATTCAAAATTCATGTACTTCTTTTTCTTTTTCAAGAAACATTTTTCATTTAAGAAAGGTAATGGATTCATAGGACATTCATATCTTTAAGACATAGACACTTAGATACTTGTGATCATGTAATAAGGCCCAAACATAAATAAACATAAAGCATAGTAAACACAAAACAGAGAAATAAGAATAAGGAGATTAAGGAACGGGTCCACCTTAGTGAGGGTGGTGTCTTCCTCTTCTTGAAGAACCGATGGTGCTCTTGAGCTCCTCTATGTCTCTTCCTTGTCTTTGTTGCTCCTTCCTCATAGCTCTTTGATCTGCAGTCAAATGCTCTACCACTGAACTATGGACCCTTGAGATGAACCTCTCCATCTCTCATAACTCAGGGGTGGAAGCAACTGCCTTCCTTTTCTTCTTTCTAGAGGTTTCTTCGGCCTTAGGTGCCATAAATGGTTATGGAAAAACAAAAAGCAATGCTTTTACCACACCAAACTTAAAAGGTTTGCTCGTCCTCGAGCAAAAGAAGAAAGAAGTGGAGAAGATGGAGGAGATGGAGGTGTGTGAATGGGTGGGTTTGGGAGGGAAATGGTTGAATGGTGAGGTAGGTGGGAATCCTGTGGGGTCCACAGATCCAGAGGGGTCAAGGACTTAGCATCCCTGCTCCATTTAGATGTGCAAAATGCCCTTAGAATGCATGGCTGGCGTTAAACGCCAGCTTGCTGCTTGTTTCTGGTGTTTAACGCCAATTCCATGCTCTATTCTAGCGTTAAACGCCAGTCTGGTGCTTGTTTCTGGCGTTTAACACCAGCTTGATGCTTCTTTCTGGCGTTAAACGCCAGCTTGTTGCTTCTTACTGGCGTTTAAACGCTAGTAAGCTCTTCCTCCAAGGTGAGCTGTTTTTAATGTTGTTTTTCATTCTGTTTTTGATTTTTCAGTAGTTTTTGTGACTTCACATGATCATCAACCTACAGAAAACATAAAATAGCAATGGAAACTAAATAGATATAGTTAAATAACATTGGGTTGCCTTCTTTATTGTCTTTAGTTGGACCTTGCTGAGCTTTTAATCTAGCCTCAGCCTTGAGCACTCTTGCTCAATATTGCCTTCAAGATAATGCTTGATTCTCTGTCCATTAACAATGAACTTCTTATCAGAATCAATGTCTTGAAGCTCCACATAGCCATATGGTGACACACTTGTAATCACATATGGTCCCCTCCACCGGGATTTCAGTTTTTCGGGGAATAGCCTTAGCCTAGAGTTAAACAATAGAACTTTCTGTCCTGGTTCAAAGACTCTAGATGACAGCTTTCTGTCATGCCATCTTTTTGCTTTCTCTTTGTAAAGCTTGGCATTTTCCAAAGCAGTGAGTCTGAATTCCTCTAGCTCATTCAGCTCGAGCAATCTTTTTTCTCCAGCTAATTTGGCATCAAAGTTTAGGAATCTGGTTGCCCAGTAGGCCTTATGCTCCAGTTCCACAGGCAGATGACAGGCCTTACCATACACAAGCTGGTATGGAGAGGTCCCTATAGGAGTCTTGAATGCTGTTGTATAAGCCCACAGAGCATCATCCAAGCTTCTCGCCCAATCCTTTCTACGGGTACTTACAGTCTGTTCTAGGATTCTTTTTAGTTCTCTATTAGAGACTTCAGCTTGCCCGTTTGTCTGTGGATGATATGGAGTTGCCACGTTGTGACTAATTTCATACCGGACCATAGCAGAGAAAAGCTGTTTATTGCAGAAGTGAGTGCCCCCATCACTAATTAGTGCTCTAGGGACACCAAACCTGCTGAAGATATGTTTCTGGAGGAACTTCAGCACTGTCTTAGTATCATTAGTGGGTGTGGCAATGGCCTCAACCCATTTGGATACATAGTCGACTGCAACCAGAATATAAGTGTTTGAGTATGATGGTGGGAAAGGCCCATGAAGTCAATACCCCATACATCAAACAACTCAATCTCCAAGATTCCTTGTTGAGGCATGGCGTAACCATGAGGTAGATTACCAGCTCTCTGGCAACTGTCACAGTTACGTACAAACTCTCGGGAATCTCTATAGAGGGTAGGCCAGTAGAAGCCACATTGGAGGACCTTGGTGGCTGTTCGCTCACCTCCGAAATGGCCTCCATATTGTGACCCATGGCAATGCCATAAGATCTTCTGTGCTTCTTCTCTAGGCACACACCTTCGGATTATTCTGTCTGCACATCTCTTAAAGAGATAGGGTTCATCCTACAAGTAGTACTTTGCATCAGTAATTAATTTTTTCTTTTGTTGCCTGCTGTACTCCTTGGGTATGAACATTGCAGCTTTATAGTTTGCAATGTCTGCAAACCATGGCGTTTCCTGAATGGCAAACAAATGCTCATCAGGAAAGGTTTCAGAGATCTCAATAGAGGGAAAGGACGCCCCTTCTACTGGCTCTATCCATGACAGATGATCAGCCACTTGGTTTTCTGTCCCTTTTCTGTCTTTTATTTCTATATCAAACTCTTGCAGAAGCAACACCCATCTTATGAGCCTGGGTTTTGAATCCTGCTTTGTAAGTAGATATTTAAGAGCAGCATGGTCAGTGTACACAATCACTTTTGATACTACTAAGTATGATCTAAACTTGTCAATGGTATAAACCACTCCAAGCAATTCTTTTTCTGTGGTTGTGTAATTTTTCTAGGCATCATTTAAAACACGGCTAGCATAATAAATGACATGCAGAAGCTTGTTATGCCTCTGCCCCAATACTGCACCAATGGTATGATCACTGGCAACACACATTAATTCGAATTGTAATGTCCAGTCTGGTGCAGAAATAACTGGTGCTGTGACCAGCTTACCTTTCATAGTTTCAAACGTCTGCAGACACTCTGTGTCAAACACAAATGGCGTGTCAGCAGCTAGCAGATTCCTCAGAGGTTTTGCGATTTTTAAAAAATCCTTTATAAACCTCCTATAGAATCCTGCATGCCCCAAAAAGCTTCTGATTGCCTTAACAATGGCAGGTGGTGGTAATTTTTCAATTACTTCCACTCTAGCTTGATCCACCTCTATTCCCTTGTTTGAAATTTTATGCCTAAGGACAATCCCTTCAGTCACCATAAAGTGACATTTTTCCCAGTTTAAAACTAGGTTAGTCTCTTGGCATCTTTTCAGAACTAGTGTCAGGTGATCAAGACAGGAGCTGAATGAGTCTCCATATACTGAGAAGTCATCCATGAAGACTTCCAAAAATTTTTCCACCATATCAAAGAAAATAGAGAGCATGCATCTCTGAAAGGTTGCAGGTGCATTACACTGCCCAAATGGCATCCTTCTGTAGGCAAATACTCCAGATGGACATGTAAATGCAGTTTTCTATTGATCCTGGAGATCTACTGCAATTTGGTTGTAACCTGAATAGCCATCTAAAAAGCAGTAAAAATCATGACCTGCTAGTCTCTCTAGCATCTGGTCTATGAATGGTAAAGGAAAATGATCCTTTCTGGTGGCTATATTGAGCCTTCTGTAGTCAATACACATGCGCCACCCTATAACTGTTCTTGTAGGAACCAGTTCATTTTTTTCATTATGAACCACTGTCATGCCTCCCTCTTTGGGGACAACTTGAACAGGGCTCACCCAGGGGCTATCAGAAATAGGATAAATAATCCCAGCCTCCAGTAACTTGGTGACCTCTTTCTGTACCACTTCCTTCATGGCTGGATTTAACTGCCTCTGTGGTTGAACCACTGGCTTAGCATCATCCTCCAATAGGATCTTGTGCATGCATCTAGCTGGGATTATGCCCTTAAGGTCACTTATGGACCACCCAAGAGCTGTCTTGTGTGTCCTTAGCACTTGAAGTAGTGCTTCCTCTTCCTGTGAATTCAAAGCAGAGCTTATGATCACTGGAAAAGTGTCACCTTCTCTCAGAAATGCATATTTCAGGGATGATGGTAATGGTTTGAGCTCGGGTTTAGGAGGTTTTTCCTCTTCCTGAGGAATTTCCAGAGGCTCTTTCAACTCCTCTGAATCCTCCAGGTCAGGCTGAACATCCTTAAAGATGTCTTCCAGCTCTGATTCGAGACTCGCAGCCATTTTGATCTCCTCTACTAAAGAGTCAATAAGATCAACTTTCATGTAGTCTTTTGGTGTGTCTGGATGCTGCATGGCTTTGACAGCATTCAACTTAAACTCGTCCTCATTCACTCTCAAGGTTACTTCCCCCTTTTGGACATCAATGAGAGTTCGTCCAGTTGCTAGGAAAGGTCTTCCTAGAATGAGAGTAGAACTCTTGTGCTCCTCTATTTCCAGCACTACAAAGTCAGTGGGGAAGGCGAATAGCCCAACCCTGACAATCATGTCTTCAATCACGCCTGATGGGTATTTAATGGAGCCATCAGCAAGTTGGAGACATATCCGGGTTGGTTTGACTTCTTCAGTTAAACCAAGCTTTCTGATAGTGGATGCAAGTATTAGATTGATACTTGCCCCAAGATCACATAAAGCTGTCTTGGTGCAATTACCCTCTAATGTGCATGGTATCATGAAGCTCCCGGGATCTTTAAGCTTTTCTGGGAAGCTTTTCAGAATGACTGCACTGTATTCTTCAGTGAGGAGAACTCTTTCAGTTTCTCTCCAATCCTTCTTATGACTCAAGATCTCTTTCATGAACTTGGCATAAGAAAGTATTTGCTCAAGTGCCTCTGCAAACAGAATCTTTATTTCAAGAGTCTTGAGATAGTTTGCAAAGCGAGCAAATTGCTTATCATGCTCCTCTTGGCGGAGTTTTTGAGGATAAGGCATTTTGGCTTTGTATTCTTCAACCTTGGTTGCTGCAGGTTTATTTCCTACAGAGGTGGTTGGAAAAGCCTTTTTAGAGGGGTTGTTATCAGCACTTGTGTGTGTCTGATTCTTCACTGGCGTTTGAATGCCTGGGGTGGAAGCTGGATTAGCGTTGGACGCCAACTCCTTACCTGTTCCTGGCGTTTGAACGCCAGAACTGAGCTTCCTTTGGGCGTTTAACGCCAACTCCTTGCTTGTTTGTGGCATTTGAACGCCAGAAATGAGCATGGGTTGGGCGTTTAACACCAGCTCTCCATCCTTTTCTGGCGTTTGAGTGCCAGAATCATTCCTCTCTGGGATCTTACTGTCCTCAGAGGGATTTTGGATGATATTTTGCTCATCCTCTGTCAGTTGTTCTTTCCTTGGCTTTCTGCTGCTCTCAAGTGAGGTATTTAATGTTTTCTCACTTCTTAATTGAACTGCCTGGCACTCTTCTGTTATCTGCTTTGATAACTGCTGTTTTGTCTGATTCAATTGTGCCTCCATATTTTTATTAGCATTTTTGGTGTCTTGTAGCATCTCCTTAAATTTTGCTAGCTGTTTTGTTAGAAAGCACAATCGTTGATTGAGTTCAGCAACTTGTTCTGGAGGACCGAGTTCAGTAGATACTGCTTTGGCTTCTTCTTTTATGGAGGATCCATTACTTATGTACAGATGCTGGTTTCTGGCAACTATATCAATAAGCTCTTGAGCCTCTTCAATAGTTTTCCTCATGTGTATAGATCCACCAGCTGAGTGGTCTAAGGACATCTGAGCTCCTTCTGTAAGCCCATAGTTGAAGATGTCTAATTGCACCATCTCTGAAAACATTTGAGAGGGGCATTTCCTTAGCATCCCTCTGTACCTCTCCCAGGCATTATAAAGGGATTCGTCATCCTCTTGTTTAAAGCCTTGGATGTCCAGCCTTAGCTGTGTCATCCTTTTTGGAGGGAAATATTGATTCAGGAATTTGTCTGATAACTGTTTCTATGTCCTTATGCTTGCTGTGGGTTGGTTATTTAACCACCTTTTAGCTTGATCTTTTACAGCAAATGGAAACAGTAATAATCTGTAGACATCCTGATCTACTTCCTTATCATGTACTGTGTCAGTAATTTGTAAAAAATGTACCAGAAACTCTGTAGGTTCTTTTTGTGGAAGATCGGAATACTGGTAACTTTGCTGCATCATGAGGATGAGCTAAGGATTCAGCTCAAAACTACTGACTCTGATAGAGGGTATACAGATACTACTCCCATATGAAGCAGTAGTGGGGTTAGCATATGACCCCAGAGTCCTTCTGGACTGTTCATTTCTACTTAGGTCCATGATGGAGAAAGGGAGATGTTGTGAATTGCAAATAAAATATTTTTATTTTTTTTTTGAAAATGGAAATTAAAATAAAATAAAATAAAATAAAATAAAATAAAATAAATGAAAAATTGATTATGATTTTGAAAATTTGAAGAAAAATAAATAAAAGAAAATTGAAAACTAAATTAATTAATTAAAAAGATTTGAGAAAGATGTGGGTGAGGATTTTCGAAAAAAAAATTGAAGAGAGAGAAATTGGTTAGGAAGTTTTGAAAAAGATATGTCTTAAAATTAAAGATACTTGTAAGAAAATAAAATAGAATAAAATAAAATAAAAGATATGAAAAAGATTTGATTTTAAGATTTGAGATTAGAAAAGATAAGATAAGCTAGGTAAGAGAAGATAAAGAATTTAAATTAAAAAGTTTTGAAATTTGAATTTGGAAATTTGAATTTTGAAATTTGAAATTTGAAATAAGATAAGATAAGATTTTGAAAAAGATATGATTTTTTTTGAAAAAGATTTGAATTTTGAAATTTTAAAAGTAAGAAGAGATAAAATAAAAAATTTTAAAATAAAATCTGAATTTTTTAAAAGGAAAATTCGAAAAATCAATTAAAATAAAGGAAAAAGATATTTTTGAATTCAATGAGGAAAGAGAAAAACAATAAAAAGACACAAAACTTAAAATTTTTAGATCTACTGCTCCTTATTTTCGAAAATTTGGAGGAAAAACACCAAGGAACACCAAATTTAAAAATTTTAAGATCAAAACACAAGAAAGACTCAAGAACACCTTGAAGATTCACAAGAACACGAAGAACAAAAAGTCAAAGACTCAAAGGACTCAAGAACATAAAAAAAAGAACACCAAACTTAAAATTTTTAGAAAACCAAAAACTAATTTTCAAAAATTAAATAAGAACTAACAAGAAAACACCAAACTTAAAACTTGACACAAGATTTAATCAAAGAAAAATTATTTTTGAAAAGATTTTAGAAAGAAAGACTAAAAGGAGCAACTATTCACAAGAACATAGACACAACGCTCTAGCTAATTGAGTTATAAATTTAAAGTATTTTAATAAAGGTATTTAATGTATAAAATATCTTATTTATATTTTTTTTTGGATACTAATAATTAAAAAATGCACAAGAAAAACAAGAAAAATCACAAAACAAGAAAAACTAAAGATCAAACAAGGAAAATAAACAAGAATAACTTGAAGATTAAGAAAGAACAATGAACACAAATTCGAAAATTTAAAAGGAAATAAAAAATGCAATTGACATTAAACTTAAAATATGAAACTAAACTCAAACAAAAAAACTCAATTATCAGTTTATAAAATTTTCAAAAAATTTAAAAAGAGAAAATAAGAATTTAAAAAAAAAATTTTCAACCAAAAACAATAATAGAAGACTCTAAAAAAAGAAAAAAATTTCCTAATCTAAGAAACAAAATAAACCGTCAGTTGTCCAAACTCGAACAATCCCCGGCAACGGCGCCAAAAACTTGGTGCATGAAATTGTGATTCACACTTTTCACAATTCTGCACAACTAACCAGCAAGTGCACTGGGTCGTCCAAGTAATACCTTACGTGAGTAAGGGTCGATCCCACGGAGATTGTTGGCTTGAAGCAATCTATGGTTACCTTGTAAATCTTAGTCAGGAGATTAATTATGATTATCAGTTTGATTTGCGAAAAATAAAGGGGCATGAAATAATTACTTGTTATGCAGTAATGGAGAATATGTTGGAGTTTTGGAGATGCTTTGTCTTATGAATCTCTGCATTCCCCCTGTCTTCTTCACGCATGCCAGGTTCCTCCTATGGCAAGCTGTGTGTTGGTGGATCACCGTTGTCAATGGCTATCATCTGTCCTCTCAGTGAAAATGGTCCAGGTATGCTGTCACCGCACGGCTAATCATCTGTCGGTTCTCACTCATGCTGGAATAGGATCCATTGATTCTTTTGCGTCTGTCACTACGCCCAACCCTTGTGAGTTTGAAGCTCGTCACAGTCATTCAATCCCTGAATCCTACTCGGAATACCACATACAAGGTTTAGACTTTTCGGATTCTCAAGAATGCTGCCAATGGATTCTAGCTTATACCACGAAGATTCTGACTAAGGAATCCAAGAGATACTCATTCAATCGAAGGTAGAACAGGAGTGGTTGTCAGGCACGCGTTCATAGATTGAGAATGGTGATGAGTGTCATGGATCATCACATTCATCATATTGAAGTGCGAATGAACATCTTAGATAGAAACAAGCGTGTTTGAATAGAAAACAGAAATAATTGCATTAATTCATCGAGACACAGCAGAGCTCCTCACCCCCAACAATGGAGTTTAGAGACTCATGCCGTCAAAGAGTACAAATTTTAGATCTAAATTGTCATGAGGTACAAAATAAATCTCTAAAAGTTGTTTAAATACTAAACTAGTAACCTAGGTTTACAGAAAATGAGTAAACTAAGATAGATAGTGCAGAAATCCACTTCTGGGGCCCACTTGGTGTGTGCTGGGGCTGAGACTTGAGCTTTACACGTGCCTAGGCTGTTTCCAGAGTTAAACGCCAGGTTGTAACCTGTTTCTGGCGTTTAACTCCAACTTGTAACCTGTTTTTGGCGTTTAACGCCAGAATGCAACATGGAACTAGCGTTGAACACCAGTTTACATCATTTATCCTTTAAAAAAGTATGGACTATTATATATTGCTGGAAAGCTCTGGATGTCTACTTTCCAACGCAATTGAGAGCCCGCCATTTGAACTCTGGTAGCTCCAGAAAATCCATTTCGAGTGCAGGGAGGTCAGAATCCAACAGCATCTGCAGTCCTTTCTCAGCCTGAATCAGATTTTTGCTCAGCTCCCTCAATTTTAGCCAGAAATTACCTGAAATCACAGAAAAACACACAAACTCATAGTAAAGTCCATAAATGTGATTTTTATTTAAAAACTAATAAAAATATAATAAAAAGTGACTAAAACATATTAAAAACTACCTAAAAATAATGCCAAAAAGCGTATAAATTATCCGCTCATCACCCACCCACCCCATGGAATGGTAACCTCCTTTTCATCATCATCTGGGGGTGGTGGTGTCACATCATCGTCCTCCCACGGAACATCAGCCAGCTCAATCATACTGGTGACCAAGGTAGGAAATGCCAGTAGGCCACGGATATGCGGATGCCACATACTCTGTCTAATCAACCGGGGAAGTCTACCTCCTTCCCCTCCATCACACACCCAATCAAAACCAGCATATCCATCAGAATCCCTGAGAAGTGGATGGTGGGTAAGACGTAATGGGTGAATATGTGCTGCCAAGTCCTGGCCTCTCTCGTCAGATAAGCGAACAGCATCCCCTTGGGCTTCTTGTTACTAGAATCCATCACCCAAAGGGTGTCAGGTGTGGCAATCACGCACTTCAGCACCTCATAATCAAATGTCATGCAGTGGATGGCTACCTCTGCCTGCTGATAGGCGCACGTGCCATCAGTGCGAGGTCAGCAGAGCAGTGCCTCCCCAATGGCAGTCTCAGTGATCAAAATCTCTGTACCCCTCAGTTGTACTGAATCAAGAATGGCACGGAAGAAGTTGCAGTAGAATTCTCTCACCCATGAGATATTAATCCTCCCCAAATCTCTATCAACAAAGTCTAATCCTAACTCCAGAATGCGGGTGTTAATGGCACGCCTCACATCATTGGAAAGGACCAGCTTCTTTTCAATATTCAGGGTCGCCTTCTGAAATCTGAGTGGGAAGCAAAGCTCACAGTAGAGATTGGGGAATTTTATCAGGTCAGTGGATGGGAGTAGCTGATTTTCCTTGTCCACCTCATTCAGAGATTTTTAGCATAATTTGCATACGGTGAAGGGGTAGAAGTCTTAGAGCGCTTTCTCTTTTTAGAAGTGGTGGCTATAGCTTTACCTTTGTCTGACATCCTGAAAAGCAGAGATGATACAATATAAGCAGCTAGCCAAGCAGATATAAAGCACTCAAAGCAAAGCATATTCATGAAGTGAGTGGAGAAAATAGATTTCTTGGAATGCAAGTAACAGAATTTAAAAATCAAACCAAGTCACAAACCAAGAATTCAAACCATAATTGCACAAAACTTGTTTATTGAGCCTTAGAAATGCCATATTCAAGGAATGATTAAAGGAGTTAAGTTCAAAACAAAAGAGGAGTTAGTTGGTTAAACAAGTTAGAGTTAGAAATCAGTTTAAAATTAGTGATACGACAATTATCGGCTCAATTAGAAGAAATGCACAAAACAGGGGTGCAAGCATACTCTCAACCATGGAATGCATATAGTCATTGATGATGAAATATGACATTGCTAAAAAGCAACTAGTATGAAAATAAGTCATCAACCAATGTGAAGATCACTAGTGGTGTTGGTGAAATCAAAACCTTGAGAAACAAGTAAATCAAGTAACATTTAACACCAATTCCAACAGTGCATAAAAGTCACAAGTTCAATCAAGAATGAAAAACCTCATGATCCACGTGACTGAATGAAATTAAGTATGAATTGAATGAATCAATTAGTCACATAGATTAAAAATTACAAACTTGCGTGTTTATGAAAAAGAGGCACAAAATCTCAAGAGAGTTTCAAGTTATGGTCAATTTGAAAACTTAATCGAACCATTCAATGCATATAAGCAAATCAGTTTTGCAAACAAGTAAGGAGTATTATAGGCATGACCAAAACTTGTCCTTGAGGGATTTCCCAAAACCATTTAGCAAGCAAGATTCTATTGACATAGAATTTTGTCAATTAAAGCTTGTTGCATCAATCAAAACATTGTTATATCATGGAACATGGTTAGGAAAAATTCGGTAGTATTTCAGCAGTACATTGGCTATTTTCCAAATTCAAACAGTCAAATCAATTTCCATATGAATTCATTAAAAATCAAAAGCACAAAAATTATGCATGAGTTCATATGAATTGCACAAATAGCTAATCTTTAGCAGCAAACATCAGAAAGCAATTCAGACCAAACCTGCATACTACAAACAGGCAGCATTATCAATCAGCAGAAACAACTAACCAGGTAGCAGCATCAACAAATCAAATGAGTACAGGGCAATTCAATGAAACAGAATAATTTCAAACAGCAGCATAAATTCACACAAGCCTAAATCCACTACTCAGCCCAGATTCGCTAACCACCTAATTAAACCAAACTAATTAAACTAATCTAACTAAGCTAATTATAAATTAAAATAAAACAGTAAGGAAGCAGAACAGGGGAAGGCAGAAACCTGGGAGATAGAGAAGAAGCAGAAATGAGGGAGAATGAACAGAGGGGGCAGCAAGGTGGTGCTGCCAGCGGCGATGCCCATGCCGGTGACAATAGAGTCGCGGTTGATGATGGTAATGGAGCAGGGAGTGAGAACAGAGACAGAGCAGGGAGAACGGGTGAGGTAGAGAGAAAGAAAGAGAAAAGAAGGAAGAGGGGGGCGTGTGCCGATGGTGGTGGTACTCGCCGGAGGGTGGCCGGTGGTTGGTTGGTGTTTGAAAAGCTTGGAGGTTGAAAATGGAGGGAGAGAAGAAATGGAACGTTTGAGAGGAGAAGAGGGTTGCTGCGCAAATGCGCTAGGGCTTCGCGTCCCTGGTTAAATGGGATTTTTGAATCCACGCGTGTGCGCGTGATGCCAGGGCATTTTGGCCAGTTTCACTGACCTTTTCTTTATTGTTTTTAGGGTAGTTTCATGCATTTTCTTAGGGAATAAGCAAGTTTTGGGTAGAATTTCACTTACATCTTGATTCAGGCATACATTGTGCACTTTACATGATTTCATGAGGATTTTGCATGAATTTAATGACAAATTGGATGATGCATTTCCCATGACCGGGACAAGAACTTTGATGCACTTCATTGCTTGATTTCAGGACAAAGGAAGCAAGGAAGAACCACGTTAGCAGCCACGTTAGTCTAACTAACGTGACCTCTAGAATGGGAGCTAACTTGCAAAGTTAATGAGATAAGTAATCGCCAATAATGCCCTCGAAGCCATAATTGCCCACGTTAAGAGTCACGTTAACTAAGTTAACGTGAACTCTAACGTGGAAGAAAGAAATGAAGCCAACGTTAGTGACACTTACCTTTGTCACTAACGTTGGACCAAGCTCACAATTGGCCACGTTAAGAGCCACGTTAACTCAGTTAACGTGGACTCTAACGTTGAGAAGCAAAAGAGAAGCCAACGTTAGTGACACTTACCTTTGTCACTAACGTTGAGCTAAGCCACAAAGAGCCACGTTAACTCCCACGTTAACTTAGTTAACGTGGAAGCTAACGTGGAGGGAGCAAGAATCGCCAACGTTAGTGACACTCACCTTTGTCACTAATGTTGGAATGAACCAATGTGAGCAACGTTAACTCCCACGTTAACTTAGTTAACGTGGAAGCTAACGTGGATAAGGGAATAATGAGCCAACGTTAGTGACACTCACCTTTGTCACTAACGTTGGAAATGGCTATCATTGCTACGTTAGAAGCCACGTTAACCTAGTTAACGTGGACTCTAACATAGGAAGTAGGGGCACATTGGAACGTTAGTGACAAAGGTAAGTGTCACTAACGTTCTCAAAGGATTGGCAAGCTTACGTTAAGAGCCACGTTAACCTAGTTAACGTGGACTCTAACGTAGGGGGAGGGAAGACTCTCAACGTTATTGGGAAAGGTGAGTCCCAATAACGTGTGCGAAGGACCAAGAGGCAACGTTAGTGGTCACGTTAGTGCCACTAACGTTGAAGTTAACGTGGACCATCCCTGGGTGAGGAACGTTAGTGAAAAAGGTGATTGTCACTAACGTTCTCGAACCCACACTCTCACTTAACGTTAACGCCACTAACGTCCTGAGCTAAACACCTTGCCTACTTCACACTTTCTCTCTGCAAGTAAAGCTAAGCCCACTGCAGAAGATAACTGCTTCAAACTCAAGATCCAAAGGCCCATATCCAAGACTTGAAGAACCAACTAGAAGATCAGAAGAGTAGTATATATAGGGGTAGTTTTGAATTAGGAAAAGAGCTTTGGGGGGATTGGAAATTGGGAACTACTCTCTGTATAATTTTCTTTCTCTGCACTTCTAGTTCTAATTTTCATGATGTATTCTCCATCTTTGTTTTTTATTTCCAGAGCTATGAACAACTAAACCCCTTTCATTGGGTTAGGGAGCTCTGTTGTAATTTGATGGATCAATGCTATTTTTCATTACTCTTCTTCTATCTTTTCTCTTGATTTTACTAGAAAGCTTTCAATCTTCATCCAATTGGGTAGTTATCTTGGAAAAGAAGCTATTCATACTTGGATCTCTTCTGAACCTTGGAAGAGGAATGTAGAGATCATGCTAGAAATATTTTTTCATATTGGACCAAATTGGGTTTGGTTGGATATGGTGACTATAATCCTACTAACACTAGATTTGGGAATGCATGTAGTATAATCAGTGACCATACTTCATCTCTTCTCATGAGCAATTGACCAAGGAATTGGCTATTGATCAAGATTTGAGAGATTGAATTGCCAAGGAATTGGAATTCGATCACTTAAGATTGCCAAGGAGATCAATGAATGCATTGATTGAGGAAGAGATGAAAATGAATTTGATCCGGAGAATGCAACATCTCCTAAGCCCAATGAATCCCCATTTCTGATCTTACCCATTCTCTTTAATTTCTGCAATTTACTTTTTTGAGCATCTTCCCCATTCCCATTTAAATTCTGCAATTTAACTTCCGCCATTTACTTTCAGCTCTTTACTTTCGGCATTTACATTTTCTGCTATTTACTTTCTCGCCATTTAATTTCCTGCAACACTCAAACCAAATTCTGCTTCGCTCAACTAAAACATTCCTCTAATTAAAGTTGCTTGACCAATCAATTCCTGTGGGATTCGACCTCACTCTATTGTGAGTTTTTACTTGACGACAATTCGGTACACTTGCCGAAGGAAAATTGTTGAGAGACAAGTTTCCGTGTGCATCAGTGCACCGTGCGCGTCTGCGTGGGTGGAAGCAGTTAGGGATCGGCGGGGAAGCACCATTCGCGCTTGCGCGTAGAGTGGATAATTTGGAATGGGCGCAGACGCGTACGATGCGCGTCCGCGCGGGTGTGCTGGGCCAGAGGCACAAAAGGGGCCCAGAGTTGGCATAACTCTCGGGTCCTTTGGCCTGGGTGATGCAAAAATGCATCGACGCGCGCGCACTATGCGCGTTCGCGTGGATGTGTGATGACAAGTCATCTTAGCCTAGTTTCACTAGCCTTTTTCTTTTGTTTTCAATAGAATTATGCACTTTCTTGAGCCAAAAGCAAGCCAATTGGGTAGATTTTCATGTTTCCTTTGATTTAATCAACCATGTATGAATTCATGCTATTTCATGAGGTTTTGTGCTATAATTGTCACATATTATAAAAGAATGAATATCTCATGATTTTGAGCATAGCTTTGATGTGTTTGGTTGATTAATGATAGGTGAAGAAAGCCTGGAGAAAGGTTGATGCAAGAAGGAAGGGCTAGGAGGAAGAGAGAACAAAAAGTTTGAGCAAAAGTTTGCCCTCAAACTTTAGCTCAAACTTTTGGATTAATTATGAACCAGGAAGTAAAAGCTGGAGCAAAAGTTAGACCCCTAACTTTTTGGCTAACTTTTGGCATGAAAAACACTCCCTGGATGCACAAAAAGTTTGCGCCAACGTTAGCCCCCTAACTTTTTGGCTAACGTTGGCACATGAAAAACACTCCCTGGACTAGCAAAAGTTTGCGCCAACGTTAGCCCCCTAACTTTTTGGCTAACGTTGGCGCCATGAATAACCAAGAGGAGGCCAACGTTGGAGCAAAAGTTAGACCCATAACTTTTGCCCCAACGTTGGTATCAGCAAAACAAGGGTGCTGATGTGAAAAGTTGGAGCAAAAGTCAGACCCCTAACTTTTACTCCAACTTTTACTCAAGCTTTCATGATTCCAACCCGGTTTAATTTGGTTCTTCTCCAAACTCCAAGAGCAATCAACCAAGGCCTCTCTCAACCCAATTCCACCAAGAGCAAAGGCCCAATTGATGGCTTGAAGACCATTTGAAGAAAGTGTATAAATAGATTAGAATTTAAGTTTTGAAGAGAGCTTCGCTTTTAGTTTTGCAGAAGAACTTTCTTTTCGGTTTTGGCTTGGAGCTCACTTTTATTTTTCTTAGCATTGTTGTTTTAATTCAAGAGAATTTGGGAGGAGAATTGATCTCTCTTCTTCCTTGTTCTTGCCCAGCACTCTTTACTTTTCTTGTCTTGGATTTTGGGTGGAGAGTTGAAGAAATTCTGTTTCAATCTCACCTTGGGATCTTGTTTAATTTTCTGCTTAATTGAATTTCAGTTTCGGTTCATTGTTCTTCATCTACTTTCTTTGCAATTTACAATCTCCTTTGCAATTGTTCTTGTTGGATCTAGGAAGGCATTGAGATCTAGACTTGGTTTTCTAGTCTCTTGGGTCCTGAGATCTGAATTCTCAATTTACATCCTCTGTTTACTGTTTTCATGCTCATTTTACTTTTCTGTTTTAAGATCCGGATTAATTCAAGACATCCTTTACTTCTCTCTTTGTTGCAATTTACTTTTCCTCGTTTAATTCCTGCAAATCCAACTCCCAATTCCCTTTACAATTCAAGCCATTTACATTTCTTGCATTTTAAGATTCTGCAATTTACATTTCTTGCGTTCTAAGTTTCTGCCATTTAATTTCTTGTTCTTTAAGATTCAGCACTTTAAATTTCAGTTCTCTTTAATTTCATGCCAATTACCCATTCCCTTTACTTTCTATGCAATTTAAATTCTGCAAATCACAAATCTCTCAACCAAATCTTGATTCGCTTGACTAAATCAACCACTAAACTAAAATTGCTCAATCCTTCAATCCCTGTGGGATCGACCTCACTCCCGTGAGTTATTATTACTTGATGCGACCCGGTGCACTTGCCGGTTAGATTTGGGTATTTCGGAGGAATTCGTTTTTTCGCGAAAATATCCCATCAAGTTTTTGGCGCCGTTACCGGGGATTGATTAGATTGACAATGATTAAGTGAGGTGGTGATCTAGATCTAGCATTTTTATTTCCTGTTTCTTTAATTTTTGACTAACCCACTAACTGTTTGAAGTTTTGTCTCAACTGACTACACTTAATTTTCAAGAGAATCACTGTGTGTTCCGTTGTTGAATTATATGTCACAGGAAAGAAGAGTAGCCAAAGGGAAGGATATCATTGAAGAAGGAGTTTCTGAGAAAGAAGAACACCACAACATGAAGCCACAACTCATTACACTAATAGAGAACAATTGTTCCTATAGTGGAAATCCATTGGAGGACCCTAAACAGCACCTATCCATTTTTCTGAAAACTTGTGGTGCTATCAATCTCAATGGTGTAAACCATGATACCTGTAAGCTCTTGTTATTTCCTTTCTCACTGAAGAATGAAGCAGCACAATGGCTTGAAACCTTTCCCCAAGGAAGTATCACTAGTTGGGATGATTTGGTTGCTAAGTTCCTAGCCAAATTCTCATCATCCCGACAAAACATTAAGATGAAAGAAGGAATGCATCCATTCATACAAAGAGAGGAAGAACCATTGTTCAAAGCATGGGAAAGATACAAGAAAGCAAGTGACAAGGTGGATTTTCAAGCGTTCTATGAAGGATTAACCTCAGAAACAAGAAGAGCAGTAGATTACTTCTCAGATGGCCTACTCAAGGCAACAGCAACCATCCAAGGAACTGCAGAGTTCAGTGACAAAAGAGCCAATAACCAACACTTATTTGAGACACCACGGAATGCAATTTCAGAAAAGGAAGTAATGAATCTTGAAGGAGTGAGAGCAATCATGAATCAAAACAAACAGCTATACCAGCAAACTCAGCAGCAATTGGAATCAATAGCTAGACAAATTGATTATCTACATTCTGCCACAGTGAATGCACAATTTCCACCATGGAAACCACATTCTTATCTAAGAATGAGGAAATCTCAGCATCAGGAACAAAGGGACTTCAACTATAACAACCCCAACTTCCCAAACCTGCAGAAACACCACCATACCAACAAAAATCACTACACACCACCCCAATATACACACCTCCAGCCCTGTCCTACCTCACCACCTGCCTAAAATGACTTACATCAATCACCACAATTGACACAGCCACAACCAATACTAAACTTCTAAAGACTCTATGTTCTAGAAATGATGATGGAAAGGTTTATGAAAATTCAAGAAATGACAATAATAGAGCAGGAAGATATAAGGAAAAACCAAGAGGCATATCTCAAGAGAATTGAAAGGCACATGGAACAACTGGTTCAAAACCTTGCTAAATTGGGCGAGAGAGAGGGAAATATGTCCCTAAGAGCCACTGAAGATGACTCAAAGAACAGTGAAAAAGCTGCTGGGTTGAAAGGGAAAGCAGTTATGGAAAACAGTGAGAAGGCTACGGGAAAAGAAACAACTATCAAGGAGAAGCCTACTGTGAGAGGAGGAAACCAAAGGCAACAGAAACCTCAACTTCCATGATCAGAGGATGAAGGATGTCAAGCTAGTGACAATAAAAGAGCGCTTGTTGGGAGGCAACCCAACGTGAGGTAGTTTTCTGTTCATAACTATTTTAATAAAAAGGTTAATTAGTTTTATCTATAATGCAAGAAGCTAAGTTTGGTGTTGCACACCAAAATAATCTAAAGGAGAATGCAGGATTCTATGTTTGGTGTTTCACCAAAATCCCATTATAAAACACATTCTCACTTTTTGCATAATGCTGGCTTCAAGCATGTTGGATAAACTAGTTAACTATTCTGCTGTTTCCTAGTTTTCAGGTTTATTGCTTTTGAAAAAGAAAAAGAGTTTTACACATGGTTAATCTGATGCCCAAGAACCATTGGCAAGGTACTAAGTTTGGTGTTCCCACACCAAAGTAAGTTCAAGGGCCCACAAATAAATCATACATGCTAACCATTTTTCCAAGTGCTTGGGGAACAAGCAACTTTCAATATCATTACAGAGCATCATACAAGCCTTTGGGAGGATTAAGCATCATCAAAAAAAATGAAAGAGGAATGTGTGGATCAGTAATGATGATGATGAGGAGTGAATCAAGCGAACTCCAAAAGGTTGTATCGTTAAGTGATTATCTTACATCAAACACTGCTATGATTGAGAGTGGTTTAGTTTCCCTGATTATCTATCTGCATAGCATAGTTTTTCTGTAATTCAATAAGTAAGACGCTTGATCATTCACAACATTTTTCTCTTCAAAACTTGTTTGCACTCAATGTTCAAGAATGCATCACATGAAAGTTCTTTGAAAAGAAGGATTGAGGAATTAAACAATTTTGAGGCAAGCAAAAGATTAGGAGAAGTGGTGGTTCTAGTTGTATGATTATGTATTGAGGTTGCATGCTTGTGAAAACTTGCATGGGAGCTCATAGGCGGGACATGAAGTTCAAAGAAGTATTGTGGAGATTCTCAAAAATTTATTGATCCAAGAAGCAGCAAACAAAACAAAAGAAAGAAAAGAAAATACAAAAACAAAAAGAACATGGCCCAAGGCTCTGAGCATCAATTACTAGGCAGAAAAAGAGAAAAAAAAAGAAACAAAACTCAAAGAGTTGTTAGCCTAGTAAATGCTTGTGGTTGAGCTGTGTCAAGGAAAGAGGCTTGAGCAAGTAAATCCTTAGGGGTGCTTTAACACCTAATACCTTAAAACCAACTGGTTTAGGAGTATTGATTGAAAGCTTATCTAAAGAGCCGCTTTGAGACATGACACTTAGAGTCGAGGCCAAAGCACAGAAACTATAAGCTGCTTCAAGGTGACTACATATAAAGAGATCTCCATGATACCATTTGGATGAAAATCCTAAGACCTAAGACTCCCAATATGTGAGGACTAGTGAGCACTGAAACCCTTGCATGAGCATATGATTTAGAGTTCACCCCACTGACACTTGATCACTTCACTCACAGGACCTGACAAGTTGTTCTTCAATCCATCTTAAATGAAAGAACCATTGAGCATAATTCATTTCTTGCTTGGGGACAAGCAAGCTTTAAGTTTGGTGTTGTGATGACAAGTCATCTTAGCCTAGTTTCACTAGCCTTTTTCTTTTGTTTTCAATAGAATTATGCACTTTCTTGAGCCAAAAGCAAGCCAATTGGGTAGATTTTCATGTTTCCTTTGATTTAATCAACCATGTATGAATTCATGCTATTTCATGAGGTTTTGTGCTATAATTGTCACATATTACGAAAGAATGAATATCTCATGATTTTGAGCATAGCTTTGATGTGTTTGGTTGATTAATGATAGATGAAGAAAGCTTGGAGAAAGGTTGATGCAAGAAGGAAGGGCTAGGAGGAAGAGAGAACAAAAAGTTTGAGCAAAAGTTTGCCCTCAAACATTAGCTCAAACTTTTGGATTAATTATGAACCAGGAAGTAAAAGCTGGAGCAAAAGTTAGACCCCTAACTTTTTGGCTAACTTTTGGCATGAAAAACACTCCCTGGATGCACAAAAAGTTTGCGCCAACGTTAGCCCCCTAACTTTTTGGCTAACGTTGGCACATGAAAAACACTCCCCGGACTAGCAAAAGTTTGCGCCAACGTTAGCCCCCTAACTTTTTGGCTAACGTTGGCGCCATGAATAACCAAGGGGAGGCCAACGTTGGAGCAAAAGTTAGACCCATAACTTTTGCCCCAACGTTGGTATCAGCAAAACAAGGGTGCTGATGTGAAAAGTTGGAGCAAAAGTCAGACCCCTAACTTTTACTCCAACTTTTACTCAAGCTTTCATGATTCCAACCCGGTTTAATTTGGTTCTTCTCCAAACTCCAAGAGCAATCAACCAAGGCCTCTCTCAACCCAATTCCACCAAGAGCAAAGGCCCAATTGATGGCTTGAAGACCATTTGAAGAAAGTGTATAAATAGATTAGAATTTAAGTTTTGAAGAGAGCTTCGCTTTTAGTTTTGCAGAAGAACTTTCTTTTCGGTTTTGGCTTGGAGCTCACTTTTATTTTTCTTAGCATTGTTGTTTTAATTCAAGAGAATTTGGGAGGAGAATTGATCTCTCTTCTTCCTTGTTCTTGCCCAGCACTCTTTACTTTTCTTGTCTTGGATTTTGGGTGGAGAGTTGAAGAAATTCTGTTTCAATCTCACCTTGGGATCTTGTTTAATTTTCTGCTTAATTGAATTTCAGTTTCGGTTCATTGTTCTTCATCTACTTTCTTTGCAATTTACAATCTCCTTTGCAATTGTTCTTGTTGGATCTAGGAAGGCATTGAGATCTAGACTTGGTTTTCTAGTCTCTTGGGTCCTGAGATCTGAATTCTCAATTTACATCCTCTGTTTACTGTTTTCATGCTCATTTTACTTTTCTGTTTTAAGATCCGGATTAATTCAAGACATCCTTTACTTCTCTCTTTGTTGCAATTTACTTTTCCTCGTTTAATTCCTGCAAATCCAACTCCCAATTCCCTTTACAATTCAAGCCATTTACATTTCTTGCATTTTAAGATTCTGCAATTTACATTTCTTGCGTTCTAAGTTTCTGCCATTTAATTTCTTGTTCTTTAAGATTCAGCACTTTAAATTTCAGTTCTCTTTAATTTCATGCCAATTACCCATTCCCTTTACTTTCTATGCAATTTAAATTCTGCAAATCACAAATCTCTCAACCAAATCTTGATTCGCTTGACTAAATCAACCACTAAACTAAAATTGCTCAATCCTTCAATCCCTGTGGGATCGACCTCACTCCCGTGAGTTATTATTACTTGATGCGACCCGGTGCACTTGCCGGTTAGATTTGGGTATTTCGGAGGAATTCGTTTTTTCGCGAAAATATCCCATCAAGTTTTTGGCGCCGTTACCGGGGATTGATTAGATTGACAATGATTAAGTGAGGTGGTGATCTAGATCTAGCATTTTTATTTCCTGTTTCTTTAATTTTTGACTAACCCACTAACTGTTTGAAGTTTTGTCTCAACTGACTACACTTAATTTTCAAGAGAATCACTGTGTGTTCCGTTGTTGAATTATATGTCACAGGAAAGAAGAGTAGCCAAAGGGAAGGATATCATTGAAGAAGGAGTTTCTGAGAAAGAAGAACACCACAACATGAAGCCACAACTCATTACACTAATAGAGAACAATTGTTCCTATAGTGGAAATCCATTGGAGGACCCTAAACAGCACCTATCCATTTTTCTGAAAACTTGTGGTGCTATCAATCTCAATGGTGTAAACCATGATACCTGTAAGCTCTTGTTATTTCCTTTCTCACTGAAGAATGAAGCAGCACAATGGCTTGAAACCTTTCCCCAAGGAAGTATCACTAGTTGGGATGATTTGGTTGCTAAGTTCCTAGCCAAATTCTCATCATCCCGACAAAACATTAAGATGAAAGAAGGAATGCATCCATTCATACAAAGAGAGGAAGAACCATTGTTCAAAGCATGGGAAAGATACAAGAAAGCAAGTGACAAGGTGGATTTTCAAGCGTTCTATGAAGGATTAACCTCAGAAACAAGAAGAGCAGTAGATTACTTCTCAGATGGCCTACTCAAGGCAACAGCAACCATCCAAGGAACTGCAGAGTTCAGTGACAAAAGAGCCAATAACCAACACTTATTTGAGACACCACGGAATGCAATTTCAGAAAAGGAAGTAATGAATCTTGAAGGAGTGAGAGCAATCATGAATCAAAACAAACAGCTATACCAGCAAACTCAGCAGCAATTGGAATCAATAGCTAGACAAATTGATTATCTACATTCTGCCACAGTGAATGCACAATTTCCACCATGGAAACCACATTCTTATCTAAGAATGAGGGAATCTCAGCATCAGGAACAAAGGGACTTCAACTATAACAACCCCAACTTCCAAAACCTGCAGAAACACCACCATACCAACAAAAATCACTACACACCACCCCAATATACACACCTCCAGCCCTGTCCTACCTCACCACCTTCCTAAAATGACTTACATCAATCACCACAATTGACACAGCCACAACCAATACTAAACTTCCAAAGACTCTATGTTCTAGAAATGATGATGGAAAGGTTTATGAAAATTCAAGAAATGACAATAATAGAGCAGGAAGATATAAGGAAAAACCAAGAGGCATATCTCAAGATAATTGAAAGGCACATGGAACAACTGGTTCAAAACCTTGCTAAACTGGGCGAGAGAGAGGGAAATATGTCCCTAAGAGCCACTGAAGATGACTCAAAGAACAGTGAAAAAGCTGCTGGGTTGAAAGGGAAAGCAGTTATGGAAAACAGTGAGAAGGCTACGGGAAAAGAAACAACTATCAAGGAGAAGCCTACTGTGAGAGGAGGAAACCAAAGGCAACAGAAACCTCAACTTCCATGATCAGAGGATGAAGGATGTCAAGCTAGTGACAATAAAAGAGCGCTTGTTGGGAGGCAACCCAACGTGAGGTAGTTTTCTGTTCATAACTATTTTAATAAAAAGGTTAATTAGTTTTATCTATAATGCAAGAAGCTAAGTTTGGTGTTGCACACCAAAATAATCTAAAGGGGAATGCAGGATTCTATGTTTGGTGTTTCACCAAAATCCCATTATAAAACACATTCTCACTTTTTGCATAATGCTGGCTTCAAGCATGTTGGATGAACTAGTTAACTATTCTGCTGTTTCCTAGTTTTCAGGTTTATTGCTTTTGAAAAGAAAAAGAGTTTTACACATGGTTAATCTGATGCCCAAGAACCATTGGCAAGGTACTAAGTTTGGTGTTCCCACACCAAAGTAAGTTCAAGGGCCCACAAATAAATCATACATGCTAACCATTTTTCCAAGTGCTTGGGGAACAAGCAACTTTCAATATCATTACAGAGCATCATACAAGCCTTTGGGAGGATTAAGCATCATCAAAAAAATGAAAGAGGAATGTGTGGATCAGTAATGATGATGATGAGGAGTGAATCAAGCGAACTCCAAAAGGTTGTATCGTTAAGTGATTATCTTACATCAAACACTGCTATGATTGAGAGTGGTTTAGTTTCCCTGATTATCTATCTGCATAGCATAGTTTTTCTGTAATTCAATAAGTAAGACGCTTGATCATTCACAACATTTTTCTCTTCAAAACTTGTTTGCACTCAATGTTCAAGAATGCATCACATGAAAGTTCTTTGAAAAGAAGGATTGAGGAATTAAACAATTTTGAGGCAAGCAAAAGATTAGGAGAAGTGGTGGTTCTAGTTGTATGATTATGTATTGAGGTTGCATGCTTGTGAAAACTTGCATGGGAGCTCATAGGCGGGACATGAAGTTCAAAGAAGTATTGTGGAGATTCTCAAAAATTTATTGATCCAAGAAGCAGCAAACAAAACAAAAGAAAGAAAAGAAAATACAAAAACAAAAAGAACATGGCCCAAGGCTCTGAGCATCAATTACTAGGCAGAAAAAGAGAAAAAAAAAGAAACAAAACTCAAAGAGTTGTTAGCCTAGTAAATGCTTGTGGTTGAGCTGTGTCAAGGAAAGAGGCTTGAGCAAGTAAATCCTTAGGGGTGCTTTAACACCTAATACCTTAAAACCAACTGGTTTAGGAGTATTGATTGAAAGCTTATCTAAAGAGCCGCTTTGAGACATGACACTTAGAGTCGAGGCCAAAGCACAGAAACTATAAGCTGCTTCAAGGTGACTACATATAAAGAGATCTCCATGATACCATTTGGATGAAAATCCTAAGACCTAAGACTCCCAATATGTGAGGACTAGTGAGCACTGAAACCCTTGCATGAGCATATGATTTAGAGTTCACCCCACTGACACTTGATCACTTCACTCACAGGACCTGACAAGTTGTTCTTCAATCCATCTTAAATGAAAGAACCATTGAGCATAATTCATTTCTTGCTTGGGGACAAGCAAGCTTTAAGTTTGGTGTTGTGATGACAAGTCATCTTAGCCTAGTTTCACTAGCCTTTTTCTTTTGTTTTCAATAGAATTATGCACTTTCTTGAGCCAAAAGCAAGCCAATTGGGTAGATTTTCATGTTTCCTTTGATTTAATCAACCATGTATGAATTCATGCTATTTCATGAGGTTTTGTGCTATAATTGTCACATCCTCTGTTTACTGTTTTCATGCTCATTTTACTTTTCTGTTTTAAGATCCGGATTAATTCAAGACATCCTTTACTTCTCTCTTTGTTGCAATTTACTTTTCCTCGTTTAATTCCTGCAAATCCAACTCCCAATTCCCTTTACAATTCAAGCCATTTACATTTCTTGCATTTTAAGATTCTGCAATTTACATTTCTTGCGTTCTAAGTTTCTGCCATTTAATTTCTTGTTCTTTAAGATTCAGCACTTTAAATTTCAGTTCTCTTTAATTTCATGCCAATTACCCATTCCCTTTACTTTCTATGCAATTTAAATTCTGCAAATCACAAATCTCTCAACCAAATCTTGATTCGCTTGACTAAATCAACCACTAAACTAAAATTGCTCAATCCTTCAATCCCTGTGGGATCGACCTCACTCCCGTGAGTTATTATTACTTGATGCGACCCGGTGCACTTGCCGGTTAGATTTGGGTGTTTCGGAGGAATTTGTTTTTTCGCGAAAATATCCCATCAAGTTTCTTGTTAATCTAACCGGCAAGTGCACCGGGTCGCATCAAGTAATAATAACTCACGGGAGTGAGGTCGATCCCACAGGGATTGATGGACCAAGAAACTTTAGTGGGTGATTAGTTTAGTCAAGCTAATATTTGTGTGATAATTGATGCAGCAGAAAGTAAATGACAAGGAAAATTAAAGTGCAGAAAGTAAATTGGACAGTAACTTAAAGAACAAGGAAGTAAAATAGCAAGAATCTTAAATTGCAAGAAAAGTAAATTGCATGAAAGTAAAGGAGACTGGGTGCAGGGAAATTAAACGAAAGCAGTAAATCAAAGCTTAGCACAATTGCAAGGAAATTAAAATTGCATGAAAAGTAAATTCAGATCTCAGCGGCTCAAATGTAAAATGCAGAGGAACAAAAGTGTTGGAAAGTAAATTGGGAACAAAGAGATCAGAGAGCAAAGTGACTGTGCTTAATTTGCAGAAATTTAAAAGGATGTTGAAGATCTCAGGAGTGGATCCTTCCTTGATTCAACAAGAGAAAAGTTGCAGAGAATTAAAAAAAGATTGCAGAAGAAGTAAAGAAAAGTTGCAAATAGAGAATGAAAACAGAATTCCTTCCAATCTCAATTCAAGATTCAAAACAGAAAATGAAACTCAGAGAGAGAGCTCAGTATTCCTAATGCTCCCTAGTGGAGCTCGCCTCCCCCCTAACAAATATGAAAATGATGCCTTATATAGGCTTTACAAAATGAAAATGAAATTCCTATTTTATCTATCTCTTGTGCCTTTGAGTGATGACAATTGGGCCCTTGCTCTTGATGGAATTGGGTTGATAGAGGCCTTGGTTGATTGCTCTTGGAGTTTGGAGAAGAACCGAATTGAACCGGGTTTGGAATCATGAAAGCTTGAGTAAAAGTTGGAGTAAAAGTTAGGGGTCTAACTTTTACTCCAACTTTTCACATCAGCACCCTTGTTTTGCTGATACCAACGTTGGGGCAAAAGTTAGGGGTCTAACTTTTGCTCCAACGTTGGCCTCCCCTTGGTTATTCATGGCGCCAACGTTAGCCAAAAGTTAGGGGCTAACGTTGGCGCAAACTTTTGCTAGTCCAGGGAGTATTTTTCATGCGCCAAAAGTTAGCCAAAAAGTTAGGGGTCTAACTTTTGCTCCAACTTTTGCCCAAAAGTTAGCCAAAAAGTTAGGGGTCTAACTTTTGCTCCAGCTTTTACTTCCTGGTTCATAATTAATCCAAAGGTTTGAGCTAAAGTTTGAGGCAAACTTTTGCTCAAACTTTTTGTTCTCTCTTCCTCCTAGCCCTTCCTTCTTGCATCAACCTTTCTCCAAGCTTTCTTCACCTATCATTAATCAACCAAACACATCAAAGCTATGCTCAAAATCATGAGATATTCATTCTTTCATAATATGTGACAATTATAGCACAAAACCTCATGAAATAGCATGAATTCATACATGGTTGATTAAATCAAAGGAAACATGAAAATCTACCCAATTGGCTTGCTTATGGCTCAAGAAAGTGCATAAAACCTATTGAAAACAAATGAAAAAGCATAGAAAAACATGACATGGTGACATGTCATCACAGAGCTAAATGGTGGTTTGGGCGCGGAGGCGCGAAGTGCACCTATGCGTGAATAGGGTAACGCAGAAAGGACGCGGACGCACACAGCATGCGTCCGCGTGGGTTAGGGCACAGAGTTGGCCAAAAAGTGGCACAACTCTCTGGTCTTTGGCCCAGAAAACTTAAACACCTAGCCGACGCGCGCGCGCTTTGTGCACTTGCGCGTGACTGCTCAATTTTCATTTTTTTAATTTTTTTTTCATGAGCATCAAAAAGAGCTCATCATCCTCCTGACCTTCTCTAAGACTCTAGACTAGCTAAGATGCAAAATCAAGCAAAATTTTGAGATTTTGGGGATTTTTCAAATAAATTGAGGAACTTGCATTCCAAGCAAAAACTCAAGTTCAAAGAATCATCCCTAATTAAGCATAGAATGTATAAACACCTTAGCAAGCAAAGCAAAATATACTAAGTAATAAAGAAATTATATACAATGGAACCCAATTCATTCATTCGTTCTATCTATAAGAGAATGGAAAGAGTTTACCATGGTGGGGTGTCTCCCACCAAGCACTTTTGGTTTAAGTCCTTAAGTTGGACATTTGGAAGGCGTCTTGTCAAAGTGGCTTGTACTTGTATCCATCCTTGAACCTCCAAGAGTGCTTGTCCTTCAATCGGTTGTCAGAAGTTCCAACCATTTTTACCAAGCTTTGGTGAGGTTCTCTCCAAGATATGAGCTTCCAAAATTGACTTCCGTAGTGTGATCCAGGATCCCATATCTTATCTTCGCACCCATCTTCTAGCTGATCGCCTTGGTTCTGTCCGGGTGACAAGAAAACTGAATTCTCATGAGAACACCAAACTATCCTCTTAGACCCATTCAATTGAGCATTACACCAATCCATACTCTTCAAATTCGAGCTTCCAACCATAATGAGTCTAGATTTAGAGCGCCAACCACTAAACATCCTCCTCTTATGCTTAATTCCGCAAAGTGTCCTAAGTTGGCCATCCGTCTCAAGCAAACCATACTCAAGTGGGATAATAAAGCTGAGAGTTAGAAGTTTTACCCACTCAAGCGAAGGATTGGATGGCAAACTAGGTGGAGGGGTTCCCGAAGATCTTGATAAAGCACGCTCTACTCCCGTCCATCCTCTTCTAGAGGCTTCCACCACTCGGCAAGGTTTTTCAAGATCATCCTCTTGCCATGTTTCCTCATGTTCATCTTCTTCTTCACCAATTTCTTCTATCTCTTCCCCATCACTCTCATCATAGATAGGAGGTCTAGTGAAGTCTACATCATCATCAAGTTCAAGCATTCTGGGAAAGGACTCTTCAAACTCGAAGGGATCACATGTTGATGCGGAATTATCATAGATAAGAGGGCTTGTTGCTTGAAACACTTCTTCCAGTTCTTCACTTACAATAGGTCTTAGAGGTTGCACATCCTCCTCAACATTGCATTCTAGTCCACTAGGAGGAGGCTCAACAAGATCGTCAAGGGAATTGATCAATGTGGGCAAAAAATTACTAGTGATGGAATCCACTTCTTGATCAATTTCCTTCAACTCTCTGTTTACTTCCGCAACTTTACTCTCCTCTTTAACATCCTTTCCAAACTTCTTGGAAGAGGGCTTTTCAACTTGGGATTCCTTTATATGCTCAACATATCCCAAACATCCACCTACTACTTCCTTTTGTTCGCTAATCTCTATCTTCTCCTCTTGTTGTACTTCTTGCTTCAACTCTTCTTCCTCACCATGGAGCTTCAAGTTCACTTCCTCACTAGGCTCCTTGATTGTCTCTCCATATTCAACAATGGGGGTACTTTAGGTACATGAGCTTAGGTGGGATGTTAGGTGACTCACGGCTTCTACTATGCCGGCCATTCTTGCTCTTAGCTCCTTAAACTTAATTTCATCCTCCTCTTGTCGCCTTAAGATACAAGATTCAAGGTCTCTCAATTCTAACATGAAGACTTCATCGGGAGGTGGTGGTGGAAGAGAGGGTTCATTGTTTGAGGAAAGATTGCTGTAATTAGAAGGTGGTTCATATTGGTAGAATTCTTGAGGTGGTGTATGTGGAATTTGTGGTTCTTGGAAGTACTGGTATTGGGATGGTGGTGGTTCTAAATGTGGTTCATATGGTGGTTGGTATGGTGGGTATGGGTCATGGTCATATGGAGTTGAATGATGGTGTGAGGCATGTGAGTATGGTGTATGGATATATTGAGGAGTGGAATCATATGCATATGATGATTGTGGTTGACAACCACAATGAGGGTCATCGCATACATTGGATTGGTATGCATCAAGATTAGGATTATACCTATAAGAGTTCGGAGGAGGTTGTTTCCATGAAGGTTGTTCATAAGCTTGGGGTTCCTCCCATCCTTGATTTCCAAATCCTTGATGCACATCCTCATTGGAGCTTCCATTTCCTACAAAATAGTTTGAACTACACTCATAGCCAAAAGGATGAGAATTCATAGTGAAAGGAAATAAAAACAAAGATTAATAAGAAACAAGAAAACAAAATCCTAAATTAGCAAAAACTAACAAATAAACCAAAATTCAAGCTATTCACAATATATACAATAGCCAATAACATAGCACCATTGCGTCCCCGGCAACGACACCATTAATTTGACTTCTTGGATTTACACTGGTTCAGAATTCCACAAAATATTTACGTTGTTAGCATAGTCCAAACTGATAGACAATCCTCGAATCAAATTAAACTTGGTTTTTGTCACGAATAACAAACCCCTAATAAAAATTAACCGAAATATTTGAACTCCAAGTCGTCTCCCTATGGAAACAATGAAGTGGTCAATTATTGGCTATGAAGGGGTAAAAGGGGGGTTTTGGTTTTTAAGAGGGCAAGAAAAGTAAATTAAGCAAGTAATTAAAGAAAGCAAGATAAAGAACTCTTGGCTAAGACTTAGGTAACTGAGATCACCATCCTTGTCAACAAACCAAACATTGATAATTGTGAGAGGCCAACCTATTAAGTCTACTTTTCAAAAGCCTTATGTACGTAATATCTACTCCTAAGCTTGAAGTACATCAAATAGGTTTGATCACATCAAACCTTAAGTCCTAACCTACCTACTAATTAACTTAGTAGTGGGTTAGCGTCAATGGGTATCAAATTGATCACCAAGGGTTCTCGAATCACCAAATCCATTATACCCAATGACTCAAATTTACCCAATTCCCTTAGCTTAGACCAAGAGTCTACAAGACTACTCAAAAACTAAAGAGAACATTTCATCAAACACATAGAGTGCAATAAAAGTAAACATTATAAATTGCAAGAAATAGTAAAATCTAACAACTACTAATTGTAAGGAAAGTAAATCAACAATTCAATTTATCAATAAAAGAAACATCAACATCAAATTGCATTAAATGTAAACCAAATCTAACATGAGTTCATCATCACAAAAGAGGACAAAATGAGAAATTAACATTACAACTAAGAGAATCAAGATGTAGGAATAAGAAATTATAAAAGAAACAAGATGAGATCAAGTAATTAAACATGGATCTATGACAATTTAACCTAATCCTAACCTAATTCTAGAGAGAAGGGGGAGCTTCTTTCTCTAGAAAACTAACTAAAGGCTCATGTTGGCTAAACTAATTGCTCCCCCTTGCTTGGACTTCAATTCTGCATGAAATACACTTAGAAACAAGTTAGATTTGGGCCTGGGCAGCTCAGAAATTGCCCCCCAGCGTTTTGCCTTTAAGTGGGCCACGTGAGAGTATCGGCGCGTACGCGCCATGTGCGTGTGCGCGTCAATTCGGCTATTTCTTCATCCGTGCAGACGCGTCATGTATGCGTGCGCGTCTCTAAGCAAAACCACTTCTGCGCATGCGCGCCTTGTACGCGTGCGCGTCCATTGATGCATTTCCAATCTTTGTTTCTTCATGCATTCTCCCCTCTGCATGCTTTTCTCCTCATTTCTTCCATTCAATACTTGCCTTATGAACTTGAAATCAATCAACAAACACATCAAGGGATCAAATGGAATTAAAGTGAATCAAAATCACCAATTTAAGGCCTAAAAAGCATGTTTTTACACTTTAAGCACAATTCAAGGGAGAATTACAAAACCATGCTATTTCATTGAATAAATTTGGGAAAAGGTGGTAAAATCCCCTAAAATAAGCACAAGATAAATCACGAAATTGGGGTTTATCAGCAGGCGCTGAAGGTGCTGCTAAGGATGTGGCCGCATCAGAAGAAGTAGTAGAAGTAGGTAGTTTGTGGCCCAAAGGTCCGAACCACTTGCCGTGCAGAATGACTTTCTTGCAGTTGGCAATTGGTGGCTTCTCATCCTCTAGCTCCCAAGGTACCTCAGCTCGATGAGCCAACTGGGTGATCAGATAAGGGAATGGCAGGGTGCCTCGAACATGAACTCTAGCCATGTACTTTTTGATGAACCGTGGAAGGTATAGTTCATTTCCTTCTATAACGCACCAAATAAGGATGATCATGGCAGCTGGCACCTCTGACTCGCGAGTACTAGGCATAACATAATTACTCAGTATTTGTTACCACAACCTAGCCTCATCATTGAGATAAATAATCTTTATACCCCGTGGAGTTAACTTCGACTTTCCCATAGCCCATGGAACATCAGGATCAATGGCTATGGTACGCCTGACAGCATCCCAGTCAAAACTCATGAATCTAATGGACTCCTCAGCCTTCTGATAACCATCTACATCATCTAGTTTAGGCTGGAAGTAGAGGATATCCTCTATTGTCTCCTCTATGACCAAGATCTGCTTGCCCCTAAGCTGCACAGCATCGAGGATCGTCTTGTAATAGGTACAATAGAACTCACAGACCCAAGATGCATTCACCTCTGTCAGATCCCTCTCCAAAAATACACAACCTCTCTGTTTGATCTGCTCTTCAGTGTACTTCTTTAATTCGGTTGGTGTTTTGAGCGTCCGTTCTAAGTAGAGGTGCCTCTTTTCTGCAAAGACCGGAAATTTGAGTTCACAGTAGAGATTTATAAATTTAACTGGGTCATTGGCCGGCACAATCTGATCAGCTTTTTTTTTATCAGTGAAGTTCTTTTCCCGCCAAGATTCATCCGAAAGGACATCCACTAGAGCAACAGATGACTGTCCTCTTTTCCTCTTACCGAAACTGGCCTTGGCCTTGCCTTTTCCTTTTGGATCAGACATCCTGAAAAATAGAAATCCCAGGATACAGATTAACAAATAAATCAGAGGAAGAAAAAGCAGGTAAGAAGAAAGCAGATAGGAAGCCAGAAACAAAAGGAGATTGAGACATACTCATGAGTGGACTTAAAGAAATGGACTCTTGGAAAGCAAGAAAACAAAATGCAGACAATAATCAAAACAAAAACCAAGAATCCCTACAATAATAGAGAGAAGCTTGTTTGTTAAGCAACAATAATTATCATGCCTTAAAAGGAACCTAAAAGAATTAATGGAAAACTAAAAGAAAAGTTAGAAGGTCAATGAAGTCAAGCGTTAGAAAACTAGGTTAGAATTAGTGGCATGGTAATGTAGTTCCTAACTAAAAGAAGTTCAAAAGATTGAAGAACAAGAAATCTCACATTCAAGCATATAATGCAGATTATTGATGATAAATCATGTAATGAAAGAAGCATAAAATGAAATAAAATCATCAACAATGCATTTCAAGTAGAAAAGGAACCAAAAGGAATGGAAATGCTAACCCATCACCCCATGAATTGGCTTTGGTTGAAACCAATTAAATCACAATGCAATAGTACTAAAGTCAATTCATGCGTGGGGTTCGAGTAAAACAGTTTTCAGAAAAAATTGGGCAGCATTTCGGCAGTAATGTGAGCATTCCCGAATTGAACAAACAGCAAAATCAGTCCATATGAAGTCAAAATAATTCAGACAAATTCAACAACTAAATTACACATGAACCAAGGTGCATTTTCGAATAGGGGCTGCAATTGCAATTGAAGAAATTAACTTTTCTATGAATGCATGAACACTTAAATTCACAAAAACCATATGCATAGTTTCATAGGAAATAAAAAGTGAGCCAAAAATTCAGCAAGAGCAGAAATAGAGCACCACAATGGCAGAGAGGGATGAAAATAGTGGACTCAATCAGTAATTACTTCATTCAATTCAACTTGCAATGGCCATTTCGAAACAACAACTAGCAGCAGCAACATCTCATCAAAACAGCAGGAGAACAACAATTTATCTATTAATTGAGCAGAAAATCAACTGAGCCAAACTAAATGAGTTCAGCAGTAAATTTATCAATAAAATCAATCTCAGTTTAGCAACCATCATCTAGTCAAACACAGACAGCAATAACATAGCAGCTCATTAGAATCCAATACATGTCGATTAGCATAAAGAACAAATATGCAGTTAGCCTTCCTTTATTAAATTCAGCAATCAATCAGTAGTAAAGAATATGGATTCAAAGAATGAAGCTCCACTAAATCAACATTGAAGATCAAAGCGCAACAAGAATTCAACAGCAATAGCAACTCATATCTGAAATCTATCAAAATCATACATCAAGAAACCAACATCAAGGAACCAAATCAACTCAGATAAGAACTCAGCAATTTTAGATAAGACTCAGCAGCATCAATAAACCAGTTTAGCACCAAAGTAATTCAATGAAACATTAACAGAGCATTAATAGAAATTTAAACCCATATAACAGCACCAAGCAAAGCAATTTAGTATAGGGTCAACTTATCAGCACAAACAAGAAAGGATTAACCATTCCAAACAGCAAGAACAGGGCAATTATCAGACCTAAATCCACTAACCACATCCTAACTACCTAACCACCTAAAATCCACTAAGACATGCATCTCTAACTATTCTAATTCTAACAAAATTTAAACTAGGCTAATGAAATTATCTAAACAGGATGATAAAGCAAGAAAAGGGGTGCAGAGGAAGATAGGGGAACCTGAGTGGGCCTGTAAAAGAATCAGAAAGGAAGGGATAGGGGAGTGCTACTCAGAGACGGCGGTGGCACGGCGGTGTAGGGACTATCCGCGGCGGTGCTTTGGGAAGGTGGGAAGAGGGGAGAGAGAGGAAAAAGAAGAAGAAGAAGAAAGAAAAGAGATGGAGGGGTGGTCGACGGCGTCGGCAGCGGTTCGGAGTTGCTGGTGGTGGATATGATGCGAGGGTGATGGTGGCGAGTGGTGAATGTGTCAATGGAGGGAGGAGGGGGAGAGGGAAGAGACGTTGGAGGGAGAAGAACAAGATTGGGTGACACGAGGGGGTAGGGTTCTCGCGTCAGGGGATAATGAAATCAACTCCACGCGTACGCGTGTATCACGCTTGAGCATGGATGAGGCAAAAATGCATCGACGCGTACGCGTCTAAAGACGCGAACGCGTGAAAAGGGATAAATGGAGATGACGCGTACGCATGAAGCACGCATACGCGTCGGCTGAAATTGTGCTAAACGCATAGTTCCAGCGTCGTTTTCGCGCAACTCTCTGTTTCGATTGAAGGGGGCAAGGTTTTCATGCGACGTGTGCGCATCACGCACGCCCACGCGTGGTGTGCCAAAAATGAAATTGACGCGTACGCGTACGCGTGGCTCGAATTGTGCCTCTAGCACACCAGCCGCACGATTCCATCACAACTTTCTGGTCGTTGGATAGGAGAACCAAATTTATATCGACGCCCACGCGTGGCCTACGCGCACGCGTGGGTTGCTTTTTTTTTGTTTTTTTTATATGCAGAACACAGAATGTAGATGCTGATGCAGACATTATGAATGAACACTAATAAAAATAGAATGAAATAAAACTAAGGATAAAAATGAAAGATCATACCATGGTGGGTTGTCTCCTACCTAGCACTTTTAGTTAAAGTCCTTAAGTTGGACATTTGGTGAGCCCCTTATCATGGTGGCTTGTGCTTGAACTCATCCAGGAATCCGCACCAATGTTTGCAATTTCAATAGCCTCCGGGGTCCCAAACTAGGCATATAAAGCCTTCGAGCAAGTTAAAGCAAGTGACAAGGCCCCAGGAGTGTTGATTGCTAAAATAAATTTCGGGGTCCCAAACCTTGCTTTTGCATCCGTCTTCACATTGATCATCATTATTCCAAGCGGGTGGCACGCAATCTGAATTCCAACTAAGATACATAAACAACTTCCGATACCCCTTCAATCGAGCTCTACACCAATCCTTATACTTTAATTTGGAGTATGCAATCATATTGAACCTTGCATGATAACTTCTACCACTAACCATCTCCCTCATACTCTTAAAGCCACAAAGAGCTCTAAGTTGACCATCCATCTCAAGTAAACTATATTCAAGTAGGAAAGTAAAGGTTAAGGATAAGGATTTTACCCGTTTGAATGTTGTATTGGGTGGTAATGGCTTTGGGAGAGGTGTTTCCAATGGTCTTGCAGGCTCTACTCCCTTGTGCTCTTCCGGGAATTCCTCTAGCTTCTTGCAAACCTCTTCAACTTCAACTGTGCCTTGATCAAAATCTTCTAATTCTTCCCCATCACTCAAGTCATAAGATGGAGGTTGAGAAAAGTCTACCTCCACATCATCTTTAGATTCACTTGGGTAAAGTTCTTTAAACTCAAGAGGTTCAATTGCTGATGCAAGTTCATCACTAGGAGGGCTTGATTCATGATCATCATCACCAAGGGAGCTTTCCTCTTTATCTATTCCATCCAATTCTTCATGAGGAACATGCCTTGGAGGTTGTGCACTATCCTCCTCAACATCAATTTCAAACTTCTCGGCAGAATTCTCTACAATTCTCAATTCCCATGGATGTTCAGCATCTCCTAGGTCTTCAACCACTTCTTGTTCTTCGATAATTATGGCTTCCTCCAATTGTTCTAATACAAAATTGAACTCCTCCTTGATTCCTTCCCTCACCAGTTTTGCAGCTACTCCTTCATCTTCAACCGGATCCCTTCTCTCTTGTTCCGTGTTAATAGCATGATTGGGATCATGTTGCTCTTGGATTGATGCATCCACACGGTATATAAGAGTTTGGAGAGTAGAGGTAAGACTAATGAGAGTAGAAGTAAGTGTGGTTTGAAGCTGTAATTGCCCTTGGTGAATAACACTAAGGGTGTTGCTATCCAGTGGGGGTTCATAGAAGGGTTTATTATTTTGGAGAAAGGGTTCATAGTAGGAAGGTGGTTCTTGAGAGTAATTATTTTGGAGTTGGGGTGGTTCTATGTATGGTTCGTATGGTGGTTGGAATGATGGATAGGGGTTAGGGTCATATGGGGGTGAATAGTGGAAAGGGGCTTGTGAGTATGGTGGTTTAAAACTATGTTGAGGAGGGGGTTCATAGGTATATTGTGGTGGATGTTGATTGTCACGAAGAGGTCCACCATAACCATTGTCTTGGTAGGCATTATAGAATGGTTGTTGATAATACCTTGGAGGTGGTTGTTGCCAAGAGGGTTGATCAAATCCTTATGGCTCCTCCCATCTTTGACTGTCCCATCCTTGATCTAAGCTCCCATTGTAATCTCCTCTACCTACAACATGATTATCACCAAACTCATAGCCAAAGGGGTGAGAATTCATAGTAGCAAGAGAAATAAAAACTAATAAAAATTAATGAAAATGAACTCCTAAAACTAGAAACACTAACAAAGAAACGAAAAAAAAAATTTATTCACAATATTCACAATAACCAATAACAAGGCACACGTTTGCAAATTCCCCGTCAACGGCGCCAATTTGATAAACGGATTTTGACGGTTTAGAATTCCTCAATAAATTCTCATTGCTAGTATAGTTTCTAAACCAACAAAGAATTCTTTCATACAAAAATTTGTTTGTCACAAGTAACAAACCCCAATAAAAATAATAACCGAAGTATTTAAACCTCGGGTCGTCTCTCAAGGAATTGCAGGGAGGTGTAGTTATTATTGATTATGAGATAGTATGTTTTTTGGTTTTTGAAATAAGGAACAAGGAAATAAATGGCAAGAAATTAAATTAATAACTAAGAAAACTCTTGGCAAGGTATGAGAACTAGAAGTCCTATCCTAGTTATCCTTATCAATTGTGATGAGAATTGTTTATTGCTCCCACTTAGTTAACCTCTAACTATGAAGAAAAGTCAAGTGGACAAATCAATTTGATTCCTCAAGTCCTAGTCAACTCCTAAGGAAAGACTAGCTTTAAAGGGATCCAAATCAACCAGCAACTTTCAATTATCAATCAATAAAGGAGTTTGATGACTCAAGAGTCTTCAATTACTCAACCAAAGCCAAAAGGGGAAAAATCTACACTAGCATCCTCCCAAGCATTTAATCGAACACTTGGAAGGCACAACATAAAAACAAGGAAAACTAGCAACGAATATTAAATCCAAACAACCAATTTCAAACATCAATGACTAACAAATAGAAAAAAGCAATCATAAATATGAAATCCCTCAAATTGCATTAAATATAAAATTAAATCTAACATGAAGGGTTCATAAACTAAAGTAGCAACATAAAGTAATCAACAAAGGGAATAAATAAACTAGAATGCTAGAGCAAATAAGAGTAGAAGAGAAACTAAATTGAATTAGAGTAGAAATCTAAAATTGAAAATAGCTAAACCTAAGAATCCTAAAATCTAGAGAGAGGAGAGAGCTTCTCTCTAGAAAAATACATCTAAAACCTAAAAATTATGTGTATGAAAGTTGTGTGAATGAATGAATGAATGATTCCCCCACTCTGCAGCCTCTATTCTGTGTTCTCGGGCTTGGAATTGGGCCAAAAAGGAGCCTAGAAATCGCTTCCAGCGCTTTCTGCAAGTTTCTGCACGTGGCGCATGTCATGCGTACGCATAGGTCATGCTTGCACATCATTTAGCAAAATTCCTTGTCACGCGTACGCGTCAGTCATGTGTACGCGTCGCTTGTCTTTTGCGCTAGTCACGCGTACGCGTCGCCCATGCGTACGCGTCGCTGCCCACTCCTCAAAACTTCATTTCTTGCGTTCCTTCCACTTTTGCATGTTTCCTTTCTATCCTCTAAGCCATTCCCGCCCTATACAGCCTGAAAACACTTAACACACATATCACGGCATCGAATAGTAATAAAGGGTAATTAAATTTGACAGTTTAAAGGCCCAGGAAACATGTTTTCAAATATATCACAGAATTAAGAAGGATTTGTAAAACCATGCAAATTATATGAATAAGCGAGTAGAGAATTGATAAAAACCACTCGAATTAGCACAAGATAAACCATAAAATAGTGGTTTATCAGTTTTTATTAAGAAAACAACTATGAACTAGAAATTAAACAATTGTTAACTAGTTTCTCTGATTGTTTGGAGCTAGTGACTAATTATGCTGATGGTTGAAATGTGTTTTTAATGAAATTCTTTGGTGGAACACCAAACTTAGCACCCCACATTCACCCTTGAATTACTTTGGTGTGCAACACCAAACTTAACTCTTTGCAATATAGATAAATCTACTTAACTCTTTTATTGAAATAACTAAGAAAAGAAAAGAGAGTTACCTCTGGTTGGGTTACCTCCCAACAAGCGCTCTTTTAATGTCATTAGCTTGACATTTTGTTCATGAATATCTTCCTCTTCTTCCAGTTTGCTAAGAGGAATGACCTCAAGTGGAAAGAAGGATCAGTTACTGCCCCTTGTTGTGAGTGCCTCTTCCCAGTAAGCTTTCTTTTGTGATTGGCTTGAGTGAACTTGCTTGTTGGGTCAGTAGTTGGATTGTTCTTTGACCTTCTCTTTTTCATGGATATGGTCCTTTGTTTCTCGGTTACAATCCTCCTTTTTGGTGCTTGTCTTTACTGCTTTCACATCTTTGATATCAAGACTTGGAGATTGTGGGATGGTTGGAGCATCCTTTTCATCAAGGACTTCTTGGACTGGTGGCTCACTTGGTACAAGGATCTCTTTCACTTGCTCTACCAATTCTTCATTTTCACCCTCATTAAGCACTTCTCCACTCCTTAGATTGATGGCATGATATTCTTCTCCTGGCCAAGGGAAGACATTGGTTTGTTCCTCAACAAAATATTGTGCCAATTGTCTCATTTGCTCTTCTTGATTTCTCCTTGAGATTTCCATATCATCAATCACCGCTCTTACATTTTGCCTTAAAAACTCACTGAGTTGGGCAATGAAGAGGTATCTCTTGGAGAGTTCTTCTATTGCAATTTCTAGAAGATTTTGTGGAGGTGCATCGGTTGGACAATTACGGGGTGATAGTCCTTGATGAATGGGGTATGCAGCATTAAAATCCCTTCCCAAGCCAAAATTTCTGTAGTTGTCATAATAGTATGAACCATGTTGTGGCTCTGGAAAGTACCCCCATTTTATGTTCTTGATACTCCCACCCACCATGAGCATAATAATGTGAATCATTCTGTGGTGGTGGAAAGTTTTCCATGAAATTTGATTGACCAAAATATGATGGATACTCCTTTCTTTCCTGCAAAAAGCTTTGTCTCAAACAATAATCACCAAAAGAAATTGGAATCTCCATTGTCATAAATGAGGGATTCTTAGTGAGGCAATATCACAAACAGCTAATAGATAAATGAACAAAGAAAAACCACTTAAATTGCAGAGAATGAAAATAAATAACTGAAATTAAAAATGATCAAAAGAAAAGAAAAGTGTTCAATCTAGTTATCCTCCAATTTAATCATTGTCAATACAAAATCAATCCCCAGCAACGGCGCCATAAACTTGATGCACGAAAACTTGTCTTTCAACAAATTTCCACCGGCAAGTACACCGGATTGTCGTCAAGTAAAAACTCACAATAGAGTGAGGTCGAATCCCATAGGGATTGATTGGTTGATCAATTTTAATTGGAGGGGTGTTCTAGTTAAACTAAACAGATTTGAATGTGGAATTGCAGAAACAATAAATGGCGGGAAAAGTAAATTGCAAAAATATAAACGACTAAAAGTAAATGCAAAATGTAAATGGCAGAAAGTAAATTGCAAGAAAATATATAGGAGTGGGAGATTAGGCATAAAAGTAAATAACAGAAAGTAAAGAGAATGGGGAGATTAGAGATGGGGAATTCATTGGGCTCAGGAGATATTGTATTCTCCGGATCAAGTTTATTCTCATCTCTTCCTCAATCCATGCAACTCATTGATCTCTTGGCAATCTTAGGTGATTGAATTCCAATTCCTTGGCAATTCAATCTCTCTAAGCTTGAAAATTACCCAATTCCTTGATCTAATTGCTCATGGGAAGAGATGAAGTATTGTCACTGATTATACCACATGTATTTCCAAATCAAAGTATTGGTAGGATTACATATCACTATATCCATCTAACCCCCAATCCAGTCCTACATGAGAAAGAATTTCTAGCATGATTTCCTCATCCCTTTTCCAAGGCTCAAAGGAAATCCAAGTATGAGTAGCTTCTTTCCCAAGACAACTACCTGATAAACCCATATTTTATGATATATATTGTGCTCAATTCAAGAGATTTATTCAATCCTTCATCCACTAATTCATATAAATTGCATGGTATTACTTTCCCTTCCTTATTATGTGATATATATGAAATACATGTTTCTTGTGCTTTGAAATTATTTATTTTTAATTACCCTTTATTACCATTCGATGCAGTGATTTGTGTGTTGAGAAGTTTCAGATCTTCTAAGGCAGGAATGACTTAAAGGATGGAAAGGAAACACACAAAAATGGAAGGAAAGCACAAAATGGAGTTTTTGAAGAAACTGGTAGCGACGCGAATGCATGGACGACGTGGCCGCATGCCCAGTGCGAAAAGGCAGCGACGCGAACGCGTGACTGACGCGAACGCGTGCCATAAGCAGAACACAGATGACGCGGACGCATGACCGAAGCGAACGCGTGACAAGGAAAACTCCAGATGACGTGACCGCGTGACCCACGCGGACGCGTGACAGACGCCATGCACCAGAAATTACAGAAAATGCTCCCAGCGATTTCTGAATCCCTTTTTGGCCCAAATCCAAGTCCAGAAGGCACAGATTAGAGGTTATAAAGTGGGGGAATGCATCCATTCAAGGGAGGTCTCCAATTATTCACTTTTCATAGTTTAGATATAGTTTTTAGAGAGAGAGGTTCTAGGATTATAATTTCTGATTATTTCAATTTAGTATTCCAACTCCTTATCATGTTTTAGGATTAGAATTTCTGATTATTTCAATTTAGTATTCCAACTCCTTATCAGGTTCAATATTCCTTTTACTTTATATTTCTCTTTTATTTTCAGATATTTTAATGCTTTCCTTTAATTACTTTTGTTGCCAAATTGGCTTATGAACCATTCATGTTTAGATTTGATTTTCTATTTAATATAATTTGAGGTATTTCAGAATTATGATTGCTTTCCTTTATTTATATCAATAATTTATATTTTCTTCCTTTTGGCTTTAGTTGATTAATTGGTAACTCTTGAGTTGTCAAACTCATCATGACTGATAATTGTTATTTTTGCCAATTGAATTAAACTCCAATAACACTAGTCCTTTCTTAGGAATTAACTAGGACCTGAAGATCAAACTAATTGGTCCACTTGACCTTCCTTTGCTTTAGTAAAGGCTAACTAAGTGGGATTAAAACTCAATTCTCATCACCATTGATAAGGATAACTAGGATAGGATTTCCAAATTTTCATACCTTACCAAGAGTTTATTTCACAGTTATTTATTTATTTTATTTGTCATTTAAATTATTTATTCCTTACTTTCAAAACCCCAATTTACAAAACTCATAACCAATAATAAGAACATACCTCCCTGCAGTTCCTTGAGAAGACGACCCGAGGTTTAAATACTTTGGTTATCAATTTTAAAGGGGTTTGTTACTTGTGACAATCAAAACGTTTGTAAGAAAGGACTTTTGTTGGTTTAGAAGCTATACCTGCAACGAGGATTTATTTGTGAATTTCTAGACCACGCAAAAGTTCTCTCTTTAAAATGGCACCGTTGCCAGGGAACTGCAAACGTGTGCCTTATTATTGGTTATTGTAAATATTTTTTTCTTTTATTTGTTTATTTGTTTTTTATTTTTCTCTTTTTTATTTTTTTATTAGCTACTATGAATTCTCACGCCTATCGCTTTGAGTTTGGTTCTAATATTGTTGAAGGGAATGGAAATTATAGCAGGAACATGCATCAAGGTTGATGCCAAGGCATCTTAGGCTAGTTTCACTAGTATTTTTCTGTTAGTTTTAGTGGTTTTATGCATTTTCTTGAGCTTAAAGTAACCAAGAATGGTTAAAAGAATAAAAAGCAATGAACCATCCAAACAATATGATTTTGATGCAAATTCCATGAGTTTTAGTTATATAACTTGAATGCTATGAATGGAAGATTTCTCATGAAATTTTGCAAGACTTTGATGCATTTGTTTGGATGATTTCAGGGAAGAAGAGGCTAAGGAAGGAAGCAACAAAATCAATAAAGGAAGCTTGAATATCACATGTGGAGTTTAAGTTCCAGTTTAAGCCTAAACTGGAGCTTAAACGCCAGAATCATGAAGGCTAAGAAATGCTGGAATTGAAGTTTAACCTCCAGTTTAACCTTAAACTGGAGGTTAAACGCCAGAATGGAAGTCTCACCAAAGAAGCATGTCCACGTTTAACCTCCAGTTTGACCTTAAACTGGAGGTTAAACGCCAGAAATGGGAAGTGCACCAGGGAGCCATTTCCACGTTTAAGCTCCAGTTTGACCTTAAACTGGAGCTTAAACGTGTTCGACCAAGTTTTCTCCTCCAGGGTTGCTTTCTCCATTTCCACGTTTAAGCTCCAGTTTAACCTTAAACTGGAGCTTAAACGTGTTCGACACCTCCAGGGCTACCCTTCTAAGCTTCCACGTTTAACCTCCAGTTTAACCTTAAACTGGAGGTTAAACGTGTTCGACCTCCAAGATGCCTCCTTCCATTTCCACGTTTAACCTCCAGTTTAACCTTAAACTGGAGGTTAAACGTGTTCGACCTCCAGGGCTGCCCTTCCTATCTCCACGTTTAAGCTTCAGTTTAACCTTAAACTGAAGCTTAAACGTGTTCGACTACATGACTCTCCAGGGCTGCCTTCTTCCATTTCCACGTTTAAGCTTCAGTTTAACCTTAAACTGAAGCTTAAACGTGCTTCTACAAAAGGCCTCACTGGAAGTGTCTGGCGTTTAAGCTGCAGTTTAAGCTTAAACTGCAACTTAAACGCCACTCTTGGAAAAGGTTTCTGGGCCAAAAATATTGTGGTTTAAGTTAGTCTTTGAGCACAAACATTAACTTAAACTTACTCTGGTATGAAACCCAATTGAATATCATGGTTTATGGGATTGGGCCTGAAGGATTGATGAGTTTGAAATCTCAATTTATCGATTCATGTGTCATTATTTGATTATCACTAAGTTGGCTCAATGAATGTTACAGAATTTGGATCAACAGCCTCATCAAGATTATGGATCATAAACCCAAGGCAAAAGGAAAGCAGGGAGAGGCCTCAAAGCCCAAGAAACACAACAGAAGCTCAATATAGAAAGTGTATAAATAGGATAGAATTTAAGTTAGGGGGGACTTTTTACCTTCACTTTTAGCTAGTTTTCATATCTTTGTAATTGAATTCAGAGCTATGACTCACTAAACCCCCTTTCATTGGGTTAGGGAGCTCTATTGTAATTCAATGAATCAATAATAGTTTATCTTCTTCTTCAATCTTTTCTCTTGAATTTTGTTAGAAAGCTTCTCGATCTAATTCCATTGGGTAGTTGTCTTGGGAAAGAAACTACCCATAATTGGAATCCTTCGGAACCTTAGGAAAGGAATGGAGGATTCATGCTAGAGAAGCTTTCTCACAGTGAATTGGATTGGGGTTTGGATGGATATTGTGACATGTAATCCTACCAAATTGTGGTTCATGAAACTGTGTGGTATAATCAGTGATCGAGCATCATCTCTTCTTATGAACATTTAAACCAAGGGATTGGGAATTTGTTTGTTTTTAGAGAGAATTGGTGAGCCAAGGGATTGGGATCCAATCATATAAGATTGCCAAGCAAAATTCAATGAACGCATTGGTTGAGGAAGAGATAAACATGTTTTGATTCGGAGATCTCAATATCTCCTATAACCCAATGAATTCCCCATTTCTGATTTCCACTTTCTCCTTACATTCTGCAAGTACATTCATGCAATCACCCCCATTCCCTTTTAATTTCAGCAATTTAGCTTCTGCTCTTTAATTCATGCAATTTAAGATTCCGCCATTTCAATTTCTTGTCATTTACTTTTCCCGCCAATTTTACATTCCGCAATTCTCATCTAAATCTTGATTCCGCTCAACTAGAACACACTTCTAATCTGAATTGCTCATTCAACCAATCCTTGTGGGATTCGACCTCACTCTATTGTGAGTTTTTACTTGACGATAACCGGTGCACTTGCCGGAAGGAATTTTGCCGATCGTGCAATTTCCTAAATCGTAGCATAACTAGTTTATGCGCATCAAAGGTCAGAGAAATCAAAGATGGATGGAGCCAAGAGAATTTGATCAACCCTTTAGGCAACAACACCCTCCAAGATATCATGGACAAAGACCATTCTACAATGCATACCAAGCTGATAGATATAGTGGACAACCTTGTAACTACCAACAAGCCCCACCCTGTGCCTATAGACCATCCTCTCAACATAACTTTGAACCACCACACTCACAAGCTCCTTTTCACCATTCACCACCATACGATCCTTGTTTACCCCAATTCCAATCCAATTACTCCCAAACACCACCACTTCCCTATGTACCGTGTCCACATCCATCACCTCGAGAATCACAAGCTCGCCTCAAGAAAACAGTAGATCAACTTCATACAACCCTTCATCAGCTGGAGCAGGTAATATATCAATTATCTTCCAAACGTTTAGACACTCAATGAATTCCAATAGTTTTATGTGGAGAATCTAATGACGAACGTAGCATGAAGGAGACACTAGAAACCCCAGTGGGCAGTAATGAGCATAACTTTGTTCTGGAACAATTGGAGGAAGCTCAAATTATCCAAGAAGAAGAAGTACTGATTAAAGATTTAGGAGATGCTGAACCTCCATGGGAATCCAGAGTTGTGAAAAACTCCGTCAAGGACGTTACAATTAATGCTAAGGAGGGTAATGCACAACCCCCAAAGCAGGTATTTCATGAAGAACTAGACGGAATAACCCAAGACGCACATTTTCTTGATGATGATAGTCACAAGTCAAGTTCTCCTAGTAATGAACTTGCATCCGCAAGTGAATTCTCTGAGATTGAAGAACCTTATCCGAGTGAATACAAAGATGATGCGGAGGTAGATTTCTCTCAACCTCCAGCTTAGGACTTAAGTGATGAGGAAGACATAGAAGACTTTGATCAGGACACAGTTGCAGCTAAAGAATTTCGCAAAGAAGTGGAGGAATTTGTAGAAGATTACAAGAGAGTAGAACTTACAGAACCACTGGAAACACCTATCCCAAGGCCATTACCACCCAATACAAGCTTCAAGTGGGTACAATCCTTAACCTTTAACTTTATTTTTCCACTTGAATATGGTTTGCTTGAAACAGATGGCCAGCTTAGAGCTCTCTGCGGCTTTAAAAGTAAGAGGGAAATGGCTCGTACTCAGAGCTGGTGCACAAGGTTCAATAAGGTTCCACGCTTCAACTCGAAGTGCACGGATTGGTATCATGTTCAATCGAATGGATCTCGAATGACGTTTGTCCATCTTGGTGAGAATCTAATTTCTAAACCGCCTGGATGGAAGCATATAGATCAAGAAAAAGGCGGATTTAAAAGCAAAGTTTGGGATCCTGGAATCTATTCTGACATTCGCCACCCCGGGAGCCTGAGAACCTGTTTGAAGCTACTCAAAGGCTTCACATGCCTAGTTTGGGACCCCAGAGGCTGTTGGCATTCCAAACATTGGTGGAGATTTCTGGATGAATTTAAGCACAAGCCACCATAATAGGAAGCTCATCTAATGTCCAACTTAAGGACTTTAACTAAAAGTGTTAGGTGGGAGATAACCCACCATGGTATGATCGTTTCTGTTTCCATTTTATTTCATTTTGTTTATTTTTATATTGTTTTATTTTTATTGAACCTGGATGTTATTCAAAGCATTTGCATTAGCATTGCATACTGCATAACTGCATAATTGCATATTAAAAAAAAAAGAGAGGAAGGCGTGCGACGCGATCGCATCGCTAAAGCGTTCGCGTCAGTTGCAAAAAACACCTCCCACACGTCCGCGTCATTCACGCGGCCGCGTGATCTGGAAATCGGCGTAAATATCCAACGCCCAGAAATCTGGGCAGGAATCGTTTGACTGTTGTGCGTTTAGCACAACACGGCCCACGCGTCCGCATCCCCGACGCGAACGTGTCACTTGCAAAACATCCATCCCACGTGAAAGCGTGAGTGACGCGTTCGCGTCGCGTGGATTGCACAACACCCCAAAGGAGACAGAGAGTTGCGCTGAAACGACGCTGAAATTGTGCGTTTAGCACAATTTCCAGCGACGCGGTCACATGCTTCACGCGACCGCGTCATTCATCCTTTTACCCATTCCATGCGATCACGTCACTCAGCGATCGCGTCAACCCCATTCCACCCTATCCACGCGACCGCGTGCCCCACGCGTTCGCGTGGATTCAATTTTACTAACCCCCAGTGACGCAAAACCCTACCCCATCGCGCCTCATTCTTCCCCCCAACCCCCCCTACTGCTCCCTCTCTACTCTCCGCCACCACCAGCCCAACCACCTCCACCGGCCGCACCACCCTCGACCACCTAGCCACGACCGCGACGCCACCCCCCTTCTTCCTTCCCTCTCTTTCTTCTCTTTCTCTTCTCTTCTTCCCTCCACCACCGCTGCCCCCTCCGCGACCACCACCACCACCGCACCGTCACCGCTGCGCCTCCCACCACCATCACCCTCACCCCCTTCCTTTCCCCCTCCTGAACCCCCACTCCACCATTACCTCCACCCGGAACCCCTCTGCCACCAAACAGCCACCAACCGCCGCACCGACCACCCTGTTCTGCCACCGCGCCACCGTGCCCCTCCCACCACCACCGCAACCACACCCCGCCATCTCTCAGTCCCCTCGCTTAGTTCATACGCCTACCAGGTTCCGCCGAACGTCACCTTTCTTTCATTCATAAGTTATTTGCATATTTTTTTCAGTTTATATTTAAATTTAGGATAGTTAGAGATGTATGTTGTAGTGGATTCTAGGTGGTTAGGTAGCTAGGATGTGGTTAGTGGATTTAGGCCTGATTCATTGCGCTGTTTTTGCTACTTGTTTTATAATTTTCGCAATTCTGCTATTGCTGTGATGTTAGTATTGTTCATATGATGTTCTTACTGTTCATGCTGCTTTTTACACTGCTTTTTCATGTTCATATTCCGTATATGTAAGTGCAGCTTTATTTTAATTTATATGAACTATTCTGCTTGCTGTTTATTTTCCAGGAACATCCAATTTTAGCCGGAATGCTGTCCAATTTTCTATAAATTGTTTTGATTTTCATTCTTGTTTTGGTTTTGGCAATTTGAATTTGGCATTCCTTAGCTTTTCCAAACCACTTCATAAATACACGGGCCAGCATTCTCATTCCTTTCGTCTCCTGGTTAATAAATTGCACTTTTGATAATTCAATTTTACTTTTTGATATTTCTATATCTATTTGAATCATCAACAACCTGATTTCCTTGCTTGAATATGAGTTGACTGTTTTTAAAAAAAAATTGTGAAATTCTTGTTACTTAGAAACCGATTCTCAATGCCACTTACTTCAAGTTTCTTTTTACTAACTCACTGATTTCCACTTTCTAACCTCTTTTTCAACTTTAACCACTTTTAACTTTCTAAACTTACTTCTTTGCTTTTTAACTAACTCCTTCAACTTTTTACTTCATGGCATGATTATTGTTTTTTCCTAATTAACAGGTATTTTACTTATAACATATTTTGGATTGTAATTTCTCATCTTAGCTTTTTAACTCCAAAACAATCCAAAATATACATTTCTTTAACTCATTTCATCTTTCTACTGCTCCTTTGCCACTTTGTGCTTATCTTGTTATTTGCTTACTTATTTTTCTGCTTTTATTATATCCTAGATTTCTGTTTTTTAGGATGTCTGACCCTCAAAGAAAGGGAAAAGGAAAGGCAACAACTGGCAAACGGAAAAGAGGTGAATCCTCTATGACTCTCCTGGAGATTATGCATGATGACTCCTGGCGGGAAAAGCACTTTACCCCACAGGAGAAGGCTGACCAGCTCCTCCTTGCCAATGATCCCATTAAGTTTGCAAACCGATACTGTGAGCTGAAGTATCCCGTGTTTGCCACCTCCAAAAATCTGTACCTGGAGAGGACTCTGAAAATTCTAGAAGAACTACAGTAGTACACCTCCGATCAGATCAAACAAAGAGGCTGGTTCTTCTTGGAGAGAAATTTGACTGAGGTCAATACTTCCTGGGTAAGAGAGTTTTACTGCAATTATTTCAAGACTTCCCTGGATGCAGTGCACCTCAGAGGGAAATAGATATTGGTAACTGAGGAAGCCATTGAGGATATTCTGCGCCTTCAACCTAAGTACGATCAGCCGGACGGTTACCAAAAGGCTGAAGAGGACATGCGCTTTATGCGATTTGACTGGGATGCTGTCAAGGAGAGGATAGCCCTTGACCCTGGTCATAGGTAAGAACACCACCATTCCTAAAGGAATCAAGCGGATATACTTGAATGATGAGGCTCGGCTCTGGCACCAGATCCTGAGTAACTTTATTATGCCGAGCACTCATGAGACAGAGCTGCCTGCTACTATGATCACCCTTCTTTGGTGTGTCCTAGAGGGTAAGGACCTGTATCTGCCTCATTTCATCCGGCACTATATGGCCAGGGTCCATGTCAGAGGCACTCTCCCTTTCCCTTACCTGGTCACCCAGCTAGGCTGTCGAGCTGATGTGCCTTGGGAGGATGCTGATGAGAAGCCACCTGCTGCGGACTACAAGAAGATCATTCTTCACAGCAGGAACTTTCTGGTTTTAGGCTACAGACCTCCATTCTTTACTACTTCTGATGAGACAGCCACACCTTCAACTGCCCCCATTTCTTCCACTGCTGCACCAGCCCCACCCACTACACCCCCAGCTGCTCCTGAGCCTATTTACCATTTGGTGCATCGCCTATTCGTCCGCTTGGACCGTATGGAGCATCGCAACAAGCGACGCTATGAGCACGTCAAGTTGATGATCCATTCCAGTGGCGACATCCCCTCTGAGCCTGACGCCCCTTCTGATACATCTGAGGTGGAGGAGGATGATCACGAGGAAGAGACACCTACCCAGGCTGCACAGGCAAGACCAGAGCAGGTTGCGCCACACTAGATCCAGGCCGCAGATCCTGAGATTCCTATCCAGTCAGAGCCTCCGCTGCAGCAGACAGATCCTCCTACCCTTATCCAGTCTGCAGACCCTCAGGCCTCCACAGAGACTCCCGCAGCCCATCCTTCCGGAGATGACACTCCTTCACACCCAGCTTGAGTGAGCATCAGGGACGATGCTTTATTTTAAGTGTTGGGAGGTCGCCATCTCTGGCGTATTTTTTTGGTGAACCACTACAGACTCTTTTATCTTATTTTGGTCATTTTTTTGTATTTTTATCTTTATTTTTTTTTTTACTTTTCAGTACTTATGCATTGTTCTTTTCATGTGTTTTTACTCTATTTTCTGCATTTTGCACTTTAGTTCATATTTTAGCCATTTAGTTTAGTTTGCAATTCTAAATTTATTAGTTATAGAATCTGTGGATTAATTAGTATAGTTTACCCTTTTAGCATATGATGGTTTGGTTTAAATTGAAAATAAAAGAAGTAAACTAGAGACTTTAAATATAAAAAAACAATCCACACACCTTATATATAGAACATAACATGTTAGTTAGTTAACAACATTTCATCAAGGAGGAACACTAAGACTTTAAAGCCACCCAAGAAATTTTACATTGAGAATAATGGGAACTCTCAATTTTTACTTGCATGACATATATAACTGATATATGATTTTTGAGCTAGAAAACACACAGCCTGTGAGTTTTGAGCTTAATTGTATGGTTACATTCAAACCATAATTTTTATTCCTGTGTGTTTTGCCCTTCTTTTTTATTCTGGTGTTCTTTACTTTGTTTTAGTCTATATGTCCAATTATAGAGTATATATACATACTAAGAGATGATTGAGGCCATTACTTGTTTAGCTCACTTATCCCAAATAAGCCTACCTTTTACATCACCCTTGTTAGCCCCCTTGAGCTTTTAAACCCCTCTTGTTATATAAACCACATTACTAGCCTTAAGCAGAAAAACAAAATAAAAATTGTGTATTGTTTAAGTGTGGGGAACTTTCTGGGAACATGGAAGATAGAAACAAAGGTGGAAAGTTAAAAAGAATAAAGATGTTTCAAAATAAAAAATTTGGGAAGCATGCTCATGTGAAATCAAAACAATTGAATTTCCATGTGCATTAAAAAAATTTTTAATTTTGGTATTTAATTAAGGGGATACAAAAATTCTCCAATTGCAAAATAAAAAGAATCAATGCACATGGGATAAAATTTAAGTTAATGTATGAGCTTGCAATACAAAGTGAGAAAAGTTGGGCAAATAGGTAAAGAAACTTTGAATTACAAAATATGTATGTTAGGTGAGATCTTAAACTAATCAAGGATTCACTTATTAGCTCACTTAGCCTTATACATATACCCTTACCTTTACCTTGGCCCCATTACAACCTTGAAAAAGACCTCATGATTTTTGTATGTCTGTATTCTATAATTGTTGATTGGTTAGATGAAGAACAAAGTTATAGAAAGTGAGGATAAAAAGAAGAATAGAGTGATAACCCAATAAAAACTGAGTGATTAGAGAGTAAACACAAAATCTAGTGAGGGTTCAATAGCTCATCTCCGTATATCTCTACTTGAATTGTTAATTGTCTTGCAAGTTTGAAAAATATTTTTACCCATCTCAATTGAAAAAGTGCTTTAACATTATCTAAGGTTGGCTATGCATATATGGTTCCTTGAGAATGTGAATTAATTTAACTACATGTAAGTTTTATATACAAGTGAATAACAATTAGAAATGCATGATTCATTTAGGTAGTTGCATTTAGAATAGATTACATTGCATAAGATTCCACCACTTTAACCTTACCTTACTCTTTATCTTGGACTTAGCATGAGGACATGCTATTGTTTAAGTGTGGGGAGGTTGATAAACCCATATTTTATGATATATATTGTGCTCAATTCAAGAGATTTATTCAATTCTTCACCCACTTATTCATATAAATTGCATGGTTTTACTTTCCCTTCCTTATTATGTGATATATGTGAAATACATGTTTCTTGTGCTTTGAAATTATTTATTTTTAATTACCCTTTATTACAATTCGATACCGTGATTTGTGTGTTGAGAAGTTTCAGATCTTCTAAGGCAGGAATGACTTAAAGGATGGAAAGGAAACACACAAAAATGGAAGGAAAGCACAAAATAGAGTTTTTGAAGAAACTGGTAGCGACGCGAACGCATGGACGACGCGGCCGCATGCCCAGTACGAAAAGGCAGCGACGGGAACGCGTGACTGACGCGGACGCGCGCCATAAGCAGAACACAGATGACGCGGACACATGACCGAAGCGAACGCGTGACAAGAAAAACTCCAGATGACGTGACTGCGTGACCCACGCGGATGCGTGACAGACGCCACGTACCAGAAATTACAGAAAATGCTCCCAACGATTTCTGAATCCCTTTTTGGCCCAGATCCAAGTCCAGAAGGCACAGATTAGAGGTTATAAAGTGGGGGAATACATCCATTCAAGGGAGGTCTCCAATTATTCACTTTTCATAGTTTAGATGTAGTTTTTAGAGAGAGAGGTCCTCTCCTCTCTCTTAGGTTTTAGGATTAGAATTTCTGATTATTTCAATTTAGTATTCCAACTCCTTATCAGGTTCAATATTCCTTTTACTTTATATTTCTCTTTTATTTTCAGATATTTTAATGCTTTCCTTTAATTACTTTTGTTGCCAAATTGGCTTATGAACCATTCATGTTTAGATTTGATTTTCTATTTAATATAATTTGAGGTATTTCAGAATTATGATTGCTTTCCTTTATTTATATCAATAATTTATATTTTCTTCCTTTTGGCTTTAGTTGATTAATTGGTAACTCTTGAGTTGTCAAACTCATCATGACTGATAATTGTTATTTTTGCCAATTGAATTAAACTCCAATAACTCTAGTCCTTTCTTAAGAATTGACTAGGACCTGAGGATCAAACTAATTGGTCCACTTGACCTTCCTTTGCTTTAGTAAAGGCTAACTAAGTGGGATTAAAACTCAATTCTCATCACCATTGATAAGGATAACTAGGATATAATTTCCAAATTTTCACACCTTACCAAGAGTTTATTTCACAGTTATTCATTTATTTTATTTGTCATTTAAATTATTTATTCCTTACTTTCAAAACCCCAATTTACAAAAACTCATAACCAATAATAAGAACATACCTCCCTGCAGTTCCTTGAGAAGACGACCTGAGGTTTAAATACTTTAGTTATCAATTTTAAAGGGGTTTGTTACTTGTGACAACCAAAACGTTTGTAAGAAAGGACTTTTGTTGGTTTAGAAGCTATACCTGCAACGAGTATTTATTTGTGAATTTTTAGACCACGCAAAAGTTCTCTCTTCACTACCCAGTTGAATGAAGATCGAAAGCTTTCTAGTAAATCAAAGTGAAAGGAAAGAAGAAGATGAATGAAAACTATATTTGATCCATTGAATTACAATAGAGCTCCCTAACCCAATGAAGAGGGGTTTAGTTGTTCATAGCTCAATACAAATCAAAAAGAAAGAAAAGTGCAAAGAAAAATAAAGAAATTACAAAAGAAACTAAAAAGAAAGTGCAGGACAAATCAGAGTTCTAAACTCCCAGAGCCCCCCTCAGGGCCTCCTAAGAGCTCTCTTTAATCTTCAACACTCTTCTATTTATACTCTTCTTCTTATCTTCAATTGGATCAAGTACTTGGATGTGGGCCTTGGCCTTTGTTGAAGCTAGTTGGGAGTGGCCTTCTTGGATGTTAATGAGGATGTTTGAAAGTCAACGTTCATATTCTATATGGGTGCCCTTTTGTATTGAAGTTGGACTGACGTTGAAGCTCACATTGGAGTTCAACGTTTGACCTCAAACATCGGGTCAAACTTTGCTAATTGAGGCTGGAACGTTGGCCCTGAAGTTTAACCTAGTGTTGGACTCAACGTTGGACCCAACGTTGGAGTAGCAACGGTTTCTCATCCACGCGTGCGCGTCAATTGGCAAAATTACTCATCCACGCGTACGCGTGACCCACGCATATGTGTCTCTTCATGAATTTCCAACTTCAAAACTTGAAATTTGTCGAGCACGTTGGAGGTAACGTTGGACCCCCAACGTTCCCTCCAATGTAGACAACCCTTCACCTTGATGTTGCTAGCAACGTTGGAGCACCAACTTTGGCTCCAACATTGCACACCATAGTTGTAGTTGAAGGCATAGTTGGAGGTCCAACTATGGCTCCAATTATGGCCTCTTGGATGAGTAGTTGGAGGCATAGTTGGAGGTCCAACTATGGCTCCAACTATGGCCCTTTTTAATGAGTAGTTGGAGGCATAGTTGGAGGTCCAACTATGGCTCCAACTATGGTCTTCTTGAATGAGTATTTGGAGGCATAGTTGGAGGTCCAACTATGGCTCCAACTATGGCCTTCCTCATGGCAATGTTTAGGGTGACGTTTGAGGTCCAACTTTGGGCTCAAACGTTGCCTTCTTTAGTAGTTAGAGGCATAGTTGGAGGTCCAACTATGACACCAACTATGCACCTTTCTTGGCCAACGTTTGAGGCATAGTTGGAGCTCCAACTTTGGCTCCAACTATGCACCTCTTGAGTATAACGTTTGAGGCAACGTTGGAGCACCTGCACCAACTTTGGCTCTAACGTTGCTTCCCTTTGCTTCCTTCCATGGCCTTTTTGTTGTTTGTTTGCTTTCCCTTTCTTAGCTTCCTTTCCACCTATCATCAACCAAACACTTGCATCAAAGTTTGCTATAATTCACAAGATATTTGCATCATTTAATCATCAAACAAAAGTTGTATAACATCTTATCGAAAGCATATAAACAACCAAGTTTGCTTGAATCAAGGGGTGCATGAATTTCTCATCCAAATACTTACTTATTGCCTAAGAAATGCATGAAACTACCCTAAAATAAACAAAAAATGGCTTGTGAAACTAGCCGAGATGCCTTGGCATCATCTACTTACTTGAGAATTACACCAACCATTAAAGCAAAACTTCAAAGATTCAACTTCTATGAACCTAGGATCATGTTTCCAACCACTACCTAATTTTTTTTATTTTCCAATCCACAAATATTCCTAAGTTGACTATCATTTTCAATCAAACTATATTCAAGTGGAATAATGAAGCTCAAGGTTAAGGATGTTACTGATGGAAACCCCAAATGCATAGGTTAGGAACTTGATTATCAAAATGGAATTGGCGTTGTAAGTATAGTCCTAACCCAACAAATTGGCCGTCAATTAAATTGTTAATCCAAAATATGTGTCACAAGCAAAACCAATTCAAAACCGAGAGTATTTGACTCCCAAGTCGTCTCCCAAGGAGTACTTTAGAGCAATAAGTGTGCGAATCTTGTTGTAATGATCAAGGGGTTGTCAATGAAGAAATGAACATGTAAAGCAATAAAAGAACATGCAAAATGGTAACGATTGGACTAATGAAGAAATTAAAGAATCGATTATGTAATATAAACAAGTAAAGTATAAAAGAGATTAACATAGAAGTGTATGAAAGATTGAAAGCATAAAAAATAGTCTTGGCTTGGAGTGAGCTAAGGGTCCTTTCCTTGTTGGAACCACAACTATGACAATTATGATGGATTAGTCTCACTTGATCAACCCTCACATCGGAAAGTAAGTTAAATGAGCATAAGTGTTCTCAACCCACAAATCCTAAATTGCTTGCTAGTTGCCTTAGCAACAAATTAGCGTTAGTGGGAACAAGAACAATTAACAATCCAAGAATTGAAACTAAATGTTGGACATTCTAACTCTAGAAACCCAATTGCTCACTTTACCCAAGCCAAGAGCCAAAAATTTAGCCTAAAACCATGTTTGACATTTTGTCAAACACTTGGTGGGCAAAAATCTTAAACATGGAGAAAATGAGAAAAGGTTTAAAACTAAAAGCAACAATTGATCTGAATCAACAAGAATAACACAAGAAATCATGAAACAAACATCAAATATCAAATTCATCAACAAGAAATTAAAATTTCAAGAGAGAAGCAAAATTGAACTATAACTTGAATTAGAAGAAAGAGTAATGACAATGTAACTATAAAGCGTAATAACAAGAGAATACTTACAATGAAAGCTAGCAAAATCCAAGATCAAAAATGGAAATGGCACTTGAATGTAAAACCCTAATATAAACCCTAATGGAGATGATGAAAAACTTAGAGAAAAACTAAACTAAAAGCTTCCTACCACTACTCCTAAACTATACTAATGATATGCTATGTTGTGTCCCTCATTTCCCTCCAATATGAGCTAGAAGACTTCAGAAATGGGCCTCCAAAGCCCCCAAATCGTGAGTCACGTGCTCTTTTAATGAACCCATGTGCGGACACCTGTGCGGACGCACAGATGCGTGCGTCCGCACACCTTGCAAAAAATCCCGTCCTGTGCGTACGCACAAGTAGCCATGCGCACGCACACTAGGCGATGCTTGAATGGACGCGCGACAAACTTGAAGCAATCCACGCGCTCTGATTGGGCAGCTGTACGTATGCACAAACAGCCGTGCACACGCACACGTCTCTGAATTCATCTCCTTTGATTCTTCATGTTTCCTCCACTTTGCATGCTCTTCTTCTATTTTCTGCAACCCATTCCTACCTTATACACCTGAAATCACTCACAAATAACATCAAGGCATCAAATAGAAGGCAAATAGAATAAAATAGATTAAATTAGGCATAAAAGAGCATATTTTCATAATCAAGCATAATTTGGGAGGGAAGTTCAAAAGGATGCTATTCAAGGGAATAAGTGCAAGTTTATATGACAAAAATCCATTCAATTCAAACCAAAAATCATCATCAAATATGGATTCATCTGTTACCCACTTAAATGAAGGAGGGGATAGTGACCTAGGAAGTGGGACTTCAAATAGCTTTGGCAATTTGGGTTCCAACCCCTTTTTCTCTTCTTGTATAATCCCCACCTCTTCAAATTCTTCAACCACTTCTTCTAATTCCTTGGATTCAACCTTCTCCATTTGTAACTCATGCTTCAATTCCTCTTCTTTCCCTTGTAATTTCAAGCTCTCTTCCACTCCACATACTTCAATTGGGGTTGGTTCTTCACTTACATTCATGGAGGTGCTTGAATTGTTGGAAAAGTATAGTGAGGCTAAATGGGATAGAGCTCCGGCTAAGGTAGCCATGATGTTGTCTTACCTCTTTTTGTACTCTTCTTGCTCTTGAAGGAAGAATTGGAATTATTCCTCCGTTGAAGGTTGCGGAGGAAACGAAGGTTCATCATGTGGGAGAGGGTCCTCATATATTAAAGGTGGTTGGTATTGATGAGAGTACTGAGGTGGTGTGGAGTATTGGTGTTGAAATTGTGGTGGCTCTAAGTGTGGTTCATAAGGTTATTCATGAGGTACATAATGTTGATGGTATGGTGGGTATAGGTTAGGCTCATATGGAGGTGTTTGGTGATAGTGTGATGTGGCTTATGACTAAGTTGATCATACTATTGAGGGTTTGATTGGTATTGGTATGCATCAAGAGGTGGATAGTAGCTATAAGAGTATGGAGGAGATTCTTGCCAAGAGGGTTGACTAGAAGCATATGGCTCCTCACTCAATTGATGCAACAATTCATGATGCATTCCATCATTGAGGTTCTCACTTCCTACAATATCATAACAACCAAACTCCAATCCAAAAGGGTGAGAATTCATAGAGCAAAGAGGAAATAAAAACAAAAGCTAAAAAAAAAGAAACTAAAACAAACTCCTAACAACTAACAAAATCAAGCAAACAACCAAAAAGAAACAAGATATCTACATATCAACATATTTACAATAGCCAACAAATAGTACACATTGCAACTCCCCGGCAAAGGCGCCAAAAACTTGATGATGAAAATTATTTTCCGATTTAGAATTAATCAAAATAAGAATCACTTCGTTAATAGCATAGTCCAAACCAACAATGAACTCTCACAATCAAAGATTAAATGAAAAGATGTCACAATCCAAAACAAATATAAACCGGTAGTTTTAAGTCCTGGGTTGTCTTTCTTAGGAGTTACAAATGAGGAGCTCAATTATTGGCTATGACAAGAGAAGCAAGTAATGTAAATAGCAAGAAGTAAATAAACATGCAAGGAATTAAATGAAAGCAATTAAATTCAAAGGCAATTAATCAAAAGGAATGGAAATTCAAGTGCTAGAAACCTCTTGGCAAGGATTGAGAGTCAAGGTTACCTATCCTAACCATTTACCACAAACATATGATGATTATGAAGAGTTAATCCTACTTAGTCAACCCTAACATCGAGGATAATTCAAATAGGCATAATTGATTTCAATCCATAAGTCCTAGTCAACTCTATTAATGGAAGACTTAGAGTTAGTGGAAACCAAATCAACGAACTACTCTAATATATTAATCAAGAATGGACATCAATGACTCAAGATCACCAAAGTCCTCAATTCCAAGCCAAGAGTGAGGAAAACTAAGCCAAGTATTTTTATCAAACAGTTGGTGTACATGAAAATAAAAGCATATTAAATTGCAATCAAAATAAAATCTAAAGCTACCAAGTACAAGAAAATAATAACAACAACTGAATTAAATCACAATAAACAAAGAAACATTAAATTATATTAATAGAAAATTAAGACTTACAAGAGTGTTCATAAAATAAAAAGTGACATAAATGCAAAATTAAGAAGAAAAACTAAGAGGATTAAGACAATAAAGCATGAAAACATAAATGAAACTACATTAAAAGAAGAATTAAAGAGTGAAATTAAAGAAAATTAAACTAAGAAAACCTAAATTCTAGAGAGAAGGGGGAGCTTTTCTCTCTAGAAAACTAAGACAAAAACATGGAAAAAATCTTAAAACTAATTGCTCCCCCCCTTTCCTTCTCTTGTATTAGGGTTGAAATAGCTTCAGAAATGAGTTGGATTGGGTTTTTGAGGCCCAAAATTCGCTGCCAGCAAATTGAATTAATGAGGTCACGCACTGGGACCTGTGCGTATGCACACTTTCTATTTTTCCACTTGTGTGTATGCACATAAAGATGTGCGCACGCACACTTGCTGACTCTCACTTGTGCATAAGCACGCATACTTGTGTGTGCGCACACTTGCTGAAAAGCTCCAAACTCCATTTCTTCATGGTTTCTCCAGTTTTGCATGCTTTTTCCTCACTTCTTCAATCCATATTAGCCTTGTAAACCTAAAAGCACTCAAAAAACACATCATGGCATCAAATGGAATTAAAGTAGATAAAATTTAGCAAATAAGGGCCTAAAAAGCATGTTTTCACTTTTGAGCAAAATTTATAGAGAGTTTACAAAACCAAGCTATTTCATTGAATAAATGCAGGGAAAGTTGATGAAATCCACCCAATTAGAGCAAATAAATACCATGAAATATGGATTCATCAATCTCCTCATATACCAATTTTGGAAAAGGTATCCGATCAAAGACACTAAGTATCTACTACATGGTAGTCAATGTAACCTCGGCCTACAATGCCCTAATAGGTCCGACTACCTTAAACTGACTTGTAGCTGTCGTCTCTACTCCTCACCTTTGCATGAAGTTTCCAACAGCAGAAGAAATTGCTACTGTAAAGGTAGGCCAAAAATTGACACGAAAACGAGAGCCTCAGTTTGAAAGGCAATCCAGGGGGAAAAGAGGTCAACAGCATTGAGCTAGGAGGGGTCCAAACTCGTGAAGAGTTGCGCCCCCCAACCTAAGGGCAAAATAGAAGAAGTACAAATCGGGAACCATCCTGACAAGACAACGAGTATAGGGGCAAACTTGGAAGGAAGCTTGAAGGAAAAGCTCATTGACCTATTAAGAGAAAACTCTGACCTCTTCGCTTAGAAGGCTTCTGACATGCCCGGCATAAATCCTGACCTGATGTCCCATCAACTTGCAGTATACCCAGGATTCCGACCTGTTCAGTAGAAACGTAGGAAGCTCAGACCAGATAGGACACAAGTCGTAGAAGAACAAGTACAAGCCTTACTGGAGGCAGGGTTTATAAGGGAGGTAAAATATCTACTATGGTTAGCTAACGTAGTATTGGTGAAAAAACAAAATGGAAAATGGAGAATGTGTGTTGTTTATACCGACCTCAATAAAGCCTGCCCTAAGGACCCTTATCCACTCCCTAGTATTGATGCTCTGGTCGACTCAGCATCAGGCTATAGGTACTTGTCCTTTATGGATGCTAACTCGGGATATAATCAAATCCCGATGTATAAGTCAGATTAGGAGAAGACCTAATTCATAACTCTAAAGGCTAACTATTGCTACGTAGTAATGCCTTTTGGATTAACGGACGCAGGGTCTACGTACCAACGATTAATGAATAAGGTGTTTTGCGCTCACATAGGAAAACTCAAAGAGGTATATGTGAACGATATGCTTGTCAAGACCCAAGAGGACACGATACCACTGTCTGACCTCTCTAAGGTATTCTCCACTATAAGAAAGCATGAGATGAGGTTACGTCTCTTAAAATACATCTTTGCAGTAGAAGCTGGGAAGTTCCTGGGGTTCATGTTAACCCAAAGAGGAATAGAAGTAAACCCAGATAAATACCAGGCTATACTCAACATGAAGAGCCCAACTTGTGTCAAACAGGTCAACAACTAAACGGAAGGATGGCCGCTCTATCCAGACTTTTAGCCAGATTAGCTCTGAAAACTTCCTCTTTACTCAATCCTAAGAAAAGGGAAGCAATTCGAATGGACTCCAGAATGAGAACAAGCCTTCCAAGACTTCAAAGCAGTCTTGGGGAAACCACCTGATGAGCGGATATTTTATACGCTTTTTGGGGATAATTTCATATAGTTTTGAGTATGTTTTAGTTAGTTTTTAGTTTATTTCCAGTAGTTTTTAGGAAAAACTCATGTTTCTGGACTTTACTATGAGTTGTGTGTTTTTCTGTAATTTCAGGTATTTTTCTGGCTGAAATTGAAGGAGCTAAGCAAAAATCTGATTCAGGCTGAAAAAGGATTGCTGATGCTGTTGGATTCTGACCTCCCTGCACTCAAAGTAGATTTTCTAGAGCTACAGACCTCTAAATGGCGTGCTTCCAATTGCGTTGGAAAGTAGACATCCAGGGCTTTCCAGCAATATATAATAGTCCATACTTTTCACAAGAATTGACGACGTAAACTGGCGTTCAACGCCAGCCTTCTGCCCAAATCTGGCGTCCAGCGCCAGAAAAGGATCAAAAACTGGAGTTGAACGCCCAAACTGGCACAAAAACTGGCGTTCAACTCCACAAATGGCATCTGCACGTGAATTGCTTAAAGTCTCAGCCCCAGCACACACCAAGTGGGCCCCAGCACACCAAGTGGGCCCCAGAAGTGGATCTCTGCATCATCCATCATAGTCCACTCATATTTTGTAACCCTAGGCTACTGGTTTAGTATTTAAACAACTTTTAGAGACTTATTTTGTATCTCATGACATTTTCAGATCTAAACTTTGTATTCTCTGACGGCATGAGTCTCTAAACCCCATTGTTGGGGGTGAGGAGCTCTGCTGTGTCTCAATGAATTAATGCAAGTATTTCTGTTTTCCATTCAAACACGCTTGTTCCTATCTAAGATGTTCATTCGCGCTTAACTGTGATGAAGGTAATGATCTGTGACATTCATCACCTTCCTCAACCCACGAACGTGTGCCTGACAACCACCTCCGTTCTATGTCCGATTGAATGAGTGTCTCTTAGATTCTTTAATCAGAATCTCCGTGGTATAAGCTAGAACTGATGGTGGCATTCATGAGAATCCGGAAAGTCTAAGCCTTGTCTGTGGCATTCCAAGTAGGATTCAAGGATTGAATGACTGTGACGAGCTTCAAACTCCTGAAGGCTGGGCATTAGTGACAGATGCAAAAGGATAGTAAATCCTATTCCAACCGGATCGAGAACCAACCGGTGATTAGCCGTGCTGTGACAGAGCGCGTGAGCGTAGTTTTCACTGGAAGGATGGAAGGTAGCCATTGACAACGGTGATCCACCAACACACAGCTTGCCATAGGAGGATGTGCGTGCGTGAATTAGAAGACAGAGGAAAGCAGAGATTCAGAAGACAAAGCATCTCCAAAACTCCAACATATTCTCCATTACTACACAACAAGTAACTTTTAATTTATGCTCTACTGGTTATTCATAATTCAACTGATAAACATAATTGACTTCCTGACTAAGATTTACAAGATAACCATAGATTGCTTCAAACCAACAATCTCTGTGGGATTCGACCCTTACTCACGTAAGGTATTACTTGGACGACCCAGTGCACTTGCTGGTCAGTGGTACGCGTTGTGAAAAGTGTGATTCGCAATTTGTGCTACCAAGTTTTTGGCGCCGTTGCCGGGGATTGTTCGTGTTTGAACAATTGACGGATTATTTTGTTGCTTAGATTAGGAAAAATTTTCTCTTTTTTGGTTTAGAGTCTTTTATTATTTATCCCTTGTTAAAACACTTTAAATTTATAGCTCAGTTATTTAGAACGTGGTGTTTATGTTCATGATAATTGGCTATCATATTTTTTTAAAAAAAAAAAACCTTTTTCAAAAATAATTTTTCTATTAAATCCTGTGCCAAACTTTAAGTTTGGTGTTTTCAAAAATAATCTTTCTTAAAATAAGGTCCCATAACTCATTTGGCTAGAACATTAATTTGATTGGGTTAGAATCTTTTATACTCTTTTCAAAACATTCTTTTTCAAAAACATTTTTTTCTATTAAATCTTGTGCCAAACTTTAAGTTTGGTGTTTTCTTGTTGATTTCCCTTTGATTTTCGAAAATTTTGTTTGGTTTTCAAAAAAATTTTAAGTTTGGTGTTCTTCCTTCATGTTCTTGTGTTCTTGTGAGTCTTCAAAGTGTTCTTGAGTTTTCCTTGTGTCTTGATCTTAAAATTTTTAAGTTTGGTGTTCCTTGGTGTTTTCCCTCCAAAATTTTCGAAAAACAAGGAGCATTAGATCTAAAAATTTTAAATCTAGTACTATCTTATTGTTTTTCTCTCTCCTCACTAAATTCAAAAATATCTTTTTAAAATATCTTTTCTAACTTCCTAACTTCTTATCTTTTCAAAATTTGTTTCAACTAACTAACTAACTTTTTGTTTGTTTCTTAACTTTTTCAAAACTACCTAACTAACTCTCTCTCTCCCTAATTTTCGAAAATAGCTTTCTTCTTTTCCAAAAATTTCTTTTTTTTTTTTAACTAATTAATTTTTATTTTTTTTTACGAAAAAAAAATTATTATTTCAAAATTCAAATTCTTTTTAGTTATTTTATTTTATTCTTATAAAATAAAATAAATAAAAAGATAAATCAGTCCAAGTTATATCCATAGAAATCCATCATGGACATAAGTGGAAATGAACAGTCCAGGAGGACTCTGGGGTCATATTCTAACCCCTCTACTGCTTCATATGGGAGTAGCATATGCATACCCTCCATTGGAGTTAGTAGCTTTGAGTTGAATCCTCAGCTCATTATCATGGTGCAGCAAAGTTGCCAGTATTCCGGTCTTCCACAAGAAGAACCTACAGAGTTTCTGGCACAATTTCTACAGATTGCTGACACAGTACATGATAAGGAAATAGATCAGGATGTCTACAGACTATTACTGTTTCCATTTGCTGTAAAAGATCAAGCTAAGAGGTGGTTAAATAACCAACCTAAGGCCAGCATAAGAACATGGAAACAGCTGACAGAAAAATTCCTGAATCAATATTTCCCTCCAAAAAGGATGACACAGCTAAGGCTGGACATCCAAGGCTTTAAACAAGGAGATAATGAATCTCTTTATGATGCCTGGGAGAGATACAGAGAGATGCTACGAAAATGCCCCTCTGAAATGTTTTCAGAGTGGGTTCAGTTAGACATCTTCTACTATGGGCTTGCAGAAGGAGCTCAGATGTCTTTAGATTACTCAGCTGGTGGATCTATCCATATGAGAAAGACAATCGAAGAGGCTCAAGAGCTCATTGATACAGTTGCCAGGAATCAGCATCTGTATCTAAGCAGCAACCCTTCCATGAATGAAGAGGTTAAAACAGTAACTGCTGAATTCAGTACTGTAAAACAAGCTGCTGAATTCAATCAGCAATTAGATTTTCTAACAAAGCAGCTAGCTGAATTCAAAGACAGGTTACAGGAGACAAGGATAGCTAATATACATATGGAAGAACAGTTTAAGCAAACAAAGCAGCAGCTATCAAAGCAAATAGCAGAAGAATGCCAAGCATTTCAATTAAGAAGTGGGAAAACATTAAATACCCCACCTCAAGGCATCAAAAATTCAAGAAATAAGCAACCCACCAAAGATTCCCCTGAGGACAGTAAGAGCCCAGGGAAAAATAATTCTGGCACTAAAATGCCAGAAAATGGGTGGAAGGCTGGCGCTGAACGCCCAGACCATGCCCAAAACTGGCGTTCAGCGCCAGAAACAAGGCAGGATTGGCGTTCAACGCCAGAAATGGGCAAGAATCTGGCGTTGAACGCCCAACAGGGGCACATTTCTGGCGTTCAGGCGCCAGGAACAGACAGTGAGCTGGCGTCTAACGTCACTCCAGCTTCTGACTCTGGCATTCAATTGCCAGTGAGGGATCAGACACACACAAGTGCTATTAACAACCCCTCTAAAAAGGCTTCTTTAACCACTAAGGTTGAGGAATATAAAGCCAAGATACCTTATCCTCAAAAACTCCGGAAAGAGGAGCAGGATAAGCAATTTGCTCGCTTTGCAGATTATCTAAGGACTCTTGAAATAAAGATTCCTTTTGCAGAGGCAATTGAGCAAATACCTGCTTATGCCAAGTTCATGAAAGAGATCTTGAGTCATAAAAAGGAGTGGAGAGAAACAGAAAGAGTTCTCCTCACTGAAGAATGCAGTGCAGTCATTCTGAAAAGCTTTCCTGAAAAGCTTAAAGACCCTGGGAGTTTTCTGATACCATGCATATTGGAAGGTGATTGCACCAAGAAAGCCTTATGCGATCTTGGGGCAAGCATCAACCTAATACCTGCATCCACTATCAGGAAGCTTGGCTTAACTGAAGAAGTTAAACCAACCCGGATATGTCTCCAACTTGCTGATGGTTCCACTAAATACCCATCAGGCGTGATTGAGGACATGATTGTCAGAGTTGGGCCATTCGCCTTTCCCACTGACTTTGTTGTGCTGGAAATGGAGGAGCACAAGAGTGCTACTCTCATTCTAGGAAGACCCTTCCTAGCAACTGGATGATCCCTCATTGACGTCCAGCAGGGGGAAATAACCCTGAGAGTCAACGATGACGAGTTCAAATTGAACGCTGTCAAAGCCATGCAGCATCCAGACACATCAACAGACTGCATGAAAGTTGACCTTATTGACTCTTTGGTAGAAGAGATCAACATGGCTGAGAGTCTCGAATCAGAGTTGGAAAACATCTTTAAAGATGTTCAGCCTGATTTGGAGGATTCAGGGGACATGAAAGAGCCTCTGAACTTTCTTCTGAAAGAGGAAAAACCTCCTAAACCAGAGCTCAAGCCACTGCCACCATCCTTGAAATATGCATTTCTAGGAGAAGGTGACACTTTTCCAGTGATCATAAGCTCTGCCTTAAATTCACAGGAAGAGGAAGCACTTATTCAAGTGCTAAGGACACACAAGACAGCTCTTGGGTGGTCCATAGGTGATCTTAAGGGCATAAGCCCAGCTAGATGCATGCACAAAATCCTATTGGAGGATAATGCCAAACTAGTGGTTCAACCACAGAGGCGGCTAAATCCAGCCATGAAGGAAGTGGTGCAGAAAGAGGTCACCAAATTACTAGAGGCTGGGATTATTTATCCCATTTCTGATAGCCCCTGGGTGAGCCCTGTTCAAGTCGTCCCAAAAAAGGGAGGCATGACAGTGATTCATAATGAAAAAAATGAACTGGTTCCTACAAGAACAGTTACAGGGTGGCGCATGTGTATTGACTACAGAAGGCTCAATACAGCCACCAGAAAGGATCATTTTCCTTTACCATTCATAGACCAGATGCTAGAGAGACTAGCAGGTCATGATTATTACTACTTTTTGGATGGCTACTCAGGCTATAACCAGATTGCAGTAGACCCCCAGGATCAAGAGAAAACAGCATTCACATGTCCATCCGGAGTGTTTGCTTATAGAAGGATGCCCTTTGGGCTATGCAATGCACCTGCAACCTTCCAGAGATGCATGCTCTCTATTTTCTCTGATATGGTAGAAAAATTTCTGGAAGTCTTCATGGATGACTTCTCAGTATATGGAGACTCATTCAGCTCCTGTCTTGATCACCTGAAACTTGTTCTGAAAAGATGCCAAGAAACCAACCTAGTTTTAAACTGGGAAAAGTGTCACTTCATGGTGACTGAAGGAATTGTTCTTGGGCATAAAATCTCAAACAAGGGAATAGAGGTGGATCAAGCAAAAATAGAGGTAATTGAAAAATTACCACCACCTGCCAATGTTAAGGCAATCAGAAGCTTTCTGGGGCATGCAGGATTCTATAGGAAGTTTATAAAGGATTTTTCAAAAATCGCAAAACCTCTAAGCAATCTGCTAGCTGCTGACACGCCATTTGTGTTTGACACAGCATGCCTGCAGGCGTTTGAAATGCTGAAAGCTAAGCTGGTCACAGCACCAGTCATTTCTGCACCAGACTGGACATTGCCATTTGAGTTAATGTGTGATGCCAGTGATCATGCCATTGGTGCAGTATTGGGACAGAGGCATGACAAGCTTCTGCATGTCATTTATTATGCTAGTCGCGTTCTAAATGATGCCCAGAAAAATTACACAACCACAGAAAAAGAACTACTTGCAGTGGTTTACGCCATTGATAAGTTCAGATCATACTTAGTAGGATCAAAAGTGATTGTGTATACTGACCATGCTGCTCTTAAATATCTACTCACAAAGCAGGATTCAAAACCCAGGCTCATCAGATGGGTATTGCTTCTGCAAGAGTTTGATATAGAAATAAGAGACAGAAAAGGGACAGAGAACCAAGTGGCTGATCATCTGTCCCGGATAGAGCCAGTGGAAGGGACGTCCCTCCCCTTCCTTGAGATCTCTGAGACGTTCCCTGATGAGCATCTATTTGCCATTCAGGAAGCACCATGGTTTGCCGATATTGCAAACTATAAAGCTGCAAGGTTCATACCCAAGGAGTACAATAGAATACAAAAAAAGAAACTAATTACTGATGCAAAGTACTACTTGTGGGATGAGCCCTATCTCTTTAAGAGATGTGCAGACGGAATTATCCGTAGGTGTGTCCCCAGAGAGGAAGCACAGAGAATCCTATGGCATTGCCATGGATCTCAATATGGAGGCCATTTCGGAGGTGAGCGAACAGCCACCAAGGTCCTCCAATGTGGCTTCTATTGGCCCACACTCTATAAAGATTCCCGAGAGTTTGTACGTAATTGTGACAGTTGCCAAAGAGCTGGTAATCTGCCTCATGGTTACGCCATGCCTCAACAAGGAATCTTGGAAATAGAGTTGTTTGATGTATGGGGAATTGACTTCATGGGACCTTTCCCACCATCATACTCAAACACTTATATTCTGGTGGCAGTTGACTATGTATCAAAATGGGTTGAGGCTATCGCCACACCCTCCAATGATACTAAAACAGTGCTGAAATTCCTCCAGAAACATATCTTTAGCAGGTTTGGTGTCCCTAGAGTGTTAATCAGCGATGGGGGCACTCACTTCTGCAATAAACAGCTTTACTCTGCCATGGTTCGGTATGGAATTCGCCACAAAGTGGCCACTCCATATCATCCACAAACCAACGGGCAAGCTGAAGTCTCTAACAGAGAATTAAAGAGAATCCTGGAACGGACAGTAAATACCCGTAGAAAGGATTGGGCAAGGAGCTTGGATGATGCTCTGTGGGCTTACAGAACAGCATTCAAGACCCCTATAGGGACCTCTCCATACCAACTCGTGTATGGTAAGGCATGCCACTTGCCCGTGGAACTGGAACATAAGGCCTATTGGGCAACCAGATTCCTAAACTTAGATGCCAAATTAGCAGGAGAAAAACGATTGCTCCAGCTAAATGAGCTAGAGGAATTCAGATTCACAGCTTTCGAAAATGCCAAGCTTTATAAAGAAAAATAAAAAAAATGGCATGACAGAAAGCTGTCATCTAGAATCTTTGAACCAGGACAGAAGGTCCTGTTGTTTAACTCTAGACTCAGGCTATTCCCCGGGAAACTGAAATCCCGGTGGAGGGGACCATACGTGATTACAAGTGTGTCACCATATGGTTATGTGGAGCTTCAAGATATTGATTCTGATAAGAAGTTCATTGTCAATGGACAGAGAATCAAGCATTATCTTGAAGGCAACACTGAGCAAGAATGCTCAAGGCTGAAGCTAGATTAAAAGCTCAGCAAGGTCCAGCTAAAGACAATAAAGAAGCGCTTGCTGGGAGGCAACCCAGCCATGGGGCAACAATCCTCTAAGCATTTTGCCCTATTTTTATTTTTATTTGTTTATATAAAGTTCACTGACACTAAGGTAAAGAATCATTTGCATAAGTTTACAGGGTTACAGAAGGAATCTACACACAAAACAGAGATAGGGAGCTTACTGGCAAGGCCATTTTGGGCGTTCAGCGCCCAAAATGGGCATCCAGTGGGCGCTGGACGCCAGTAAGGATAGCTATCTGGCGTTCAACGCCAGAAAAGGGCAACAACTGGGTGTTGAACGCCCAGGATAGCAGCAATTGGGCATTGAACGCCCAAAACAGGCAGTGTTTGGGCGTTCAAATGCCAGGATGGTGGGGAGGAGCTCTCCTTCTACCCATCTCCTTCTTTTTCTTTTGCTTGAGGACAAGCAAAGCTCTAAGTTTGGTGTGCTTATCCGTGATCACTAAGATCATGGCCCCTAAAGGAAAACAACCCACTCCAAGAGGAGCAAGGGCGTGATTTAAAGGAACTGAAGCGCCAGAAATTCTCTCTTGAAGGACCAAGCACCTCACAGACTAGAGGAACATCCACTTCCCAAACCTCAAGGTTGTTGAGTTCTAATCTTAGCCTTAACTCTGTGATAACTGTTCTTATTTTAATTATAGTAGTAATTAGTCTATTTTGATTTTATCTCCAATTAAGCTATAGTTTATTTTTCTCATCATCAGCAAACATGAATAAAATAGTAGATCTTTTAAATAAGAAGCAATAAAATTTCGAGTTTTAATAAGAGAAATTCTAATTAGTTAAATGTGGTGGCAATGCTTTCTGTCTTCTGAATGAATGCTTGAACAGTGCATATATCTTTTGAATTTGTTGTTTAAGACTGTTAAATATGTTGGCTCTTGAAAGAATGATGAACATGAGACATGTTATTGAGAATCTGAAAAATCATAAAAATGATTCTTGAAGCAAGAAAAAGCAGCAAAGAACAAAGCTTGCAGAAAAAAAAAAAAAGAGAGAGAGAGAGAAAGAAAAAAAAGAGAAAGCAAGCAGAAAAAGCCAAAGCCCTTAAAACCAAAAGGCAAGGGTAATAAAAAGGATCCCAAGGCTTTGAGCATCAGTGGATAGGAGGGCCAAAAAGGAATAAAATCCTGGCCTAAGCGGCTAAATCAAGTTGTCCCTAACCATGTGCTTGTGGCGTGAAGGTGTCAAGTGAAAACTTGAGACTGAGCGGTTAAAGTCAAGGTCCAAAGCAAAAAGAAGAGTGTGCTTAAGAACTCTGGACACCTCTAATTGGGGACTCTAGCAAAGCTGAGTCACAATCTGAAAAAGTTCACCCAGTTATGTGTCTGTGGCATTTATGTATCCGGTAGTAATACTGGAAAACAAAGTGCTTAGGGCCACGGCCAAGACTCATAAAGAAGCTGTGTTCAAGAATCATCACACTGAACTAAGAGAATCAATAACACTATCTGAATTCTGAGTTCCTATAGATGCCAATCACTCTGAGCTTCAATGGATAAAGTGAGATGCCAAAACTGTTCAGAAGCAAAAAGCTACTAGTCCCGCTCATCTAATTAGGATCTGAGCTTCAATCAAAAACTCTGAGATATTATTGCTTCTCAACCTATTAGTCTTCTATTTTATTTGTCTAGTTGCTTGAGGACAAGCAACAGTTTAAGTTTGGTGTTGTGATGAGCGGATATTTTATACGCTTTTTGGGGATAATTTCATATAGTTTTGAGTATGTTTTAGTTAGCTTTTAGTTTATTTCCAGTAGTTTTTAGGAAAAACTCATGTTTCTGGACTTTACTATGAGTTGTGTGTTTTTCTGTAATTTCAGGTATTTTTCTGGCTGAAATTGAAGGAGCTGAGCAAAAATCTGATTCAGGCTGAAAAAGGACTGCTGATGCTGTTGGATTCTGACCTCCCTGCACTCAAAGTTGCTTTTCTGGAGCTACAGAACTCGAAATGGCGTGCTTCCAATTGCGTTGGAAAGTAGACATCCAGGGCTTTCCAACGCCAGCCTTCTACCCAAATCTGGCGTCCAGCGCCAGAAAAGGATCAAAAACTGGAGTTGAACGCCCAAACTGGCACAAAAACTGGCGTTCAACTCCACAAATGGCCTCTGCACGTGAATTGCTTAAAGTCTCAGCCCCAGCACACACCAAGTGGGCCCCAGCACACCAAGTGGGCCCCAGAAGTGGATCTCTACATCATCCATTATAGTCCACTCATATTTTGTAACCCTAGGCTACTGGTTTAGTATTTAAACAACTTTTAGAGACTTATTTTGTATCTCATGACATTTTCAGATCTAAACTTTGTATTCTCTGACGGCATGAGTCTCTAAACCCCATTGTTGGGGGTGAGGAGCTCTGCTGTGTCTCAATGAATTAATGCAAGTATTTCTGTTTTCCATTCAAACACGCTTGTTCCTATCTAAGATGTTCATTCGCGCTTAACTGTGATGAAGGTGATGATCTGTGACATTCATCACCTTCCTCAACCCACGAACGTGTGCCTGACAACCACCTCCGTTCTATGTCCGATTGAATGAGTGTCTCTTAGATTCTTTAATCAGAATCTCCGTGGTATAAGCTAGAACTGATAGCGGCATTCATGAGAATCCGGAAATTCTAAGCCTTGTCTGTGGCATTCCGAGTAGGATTCAAGGATTGAATGACTGTGACGAGCTACAAACTCCTGAAGGCTGGGCATTAGTGACAGATGCAAAAGGATAGTAAATCCTATTCCAACCGGATCGAGAACCAACCGGTGATTAGCCGTGCTGTGACAGAGCGCGTGAGCGTAGTTTTCACTGGAAGGATGGAAGGTAGCCATTGACAACAGTGATCCACCAACACACAGCTTGCCATAGGAGGATGTGCGTGCGTGAATCAGAAGACAGAGGAAAGCAGAGATTCAGAAGACAAAGCATCTCCAAAACTCCAACATATTCTCCATTACTACACAACAAGTAACTTTTAATTTATGCTCTACTGGTTATTCATAATTCAACTGATAAACATAATTGACTTCCTGACTAAGATTTACAAGATAACCATAGATTGCTTCAAACCAACAATCTCTGTGGGATTCGACCCTTACTCACGTAAGGTATTACTTGGACGACCCAGTGCACTTGCTGATCAGTGGTACGCGTTGTGAAAAGTGTGATTCGCAATTCGTGCTACCACCACCCATACTTACCCGACCTATCAAAAGGAAAGAGCTCGTGCTATATCTATCAGTTGGAAGCCGGGCTATAGCTTCAGCCCTTGTTCGAGAAGATAAAATGGGGCAGCAACCTATCTATTTCATCAGCAAAGCCCTACAAGTGGCCGAGTTGAATTATCAAATGATAGAAAAGGTTGCTTATGCCTTTATTCTCACATCTCGAAGGCTTTGGCCTTACTTTCAGGCTCACATCATTAAAGTTCGTACTAATCAACTAATGCATGGAAACTTGTCTCTTAACAAATCTCCCTCGGTAAGTATACCGAATTGTCGTCAAGTAAAAACTCACAATAGAGTGAGGTCGAATCTGACAGGGATTGATTGGTCAAGCAACTTTAATTGGAGAAATGTTCTAGTTGAGCTAAGCAGAATTTGGTTTGAGAGTTGCAGGAAATTAAATGGCTGGAAAGTAAATAGCAGAAAATGGGAATGGGGAAGACGATCAAAAAAGTAATTGGCAGAAATTAAAGAGAATGGGTAAGATCAGAAATGGGGAGTTCATTGGGCTTAGGAGATGTTGCATCCTCCGGATCAAGTTCATTTTCATCTCTTCCTCAATCAATGCATTCATTGATCTCCTTGGCAATCTTAAGTGATTGAATTCCAATTCCTTGGTAATTCAATCTCTCAAATCTTGATCAATAGCCAATTCCTTGGTCCAATTGCTCGTGAGAAGAGATGAGGTATGGTCACCGATTATACGACATGTATTTCCAAATCAAAGTGTTGGTAGGATTATATGTCACTATATCCATCCAAACCCTAATTTGGTCCAACATGAGAAAGCATTTCTAGCATGATCTCTTCATTCCTCTTCCAAGGTTCCGAAGTTATCCAAGTATGAATAGCTTATTTTCCAAGATAACTACTCAATTGGATGAAGATTGAAAGCTTTCTAGTAAAATCAAGAGAAATGAAAGAAGAAGAATAATGAAAACTATTATTGATCCATCAAATTACAACAGAGCTCCCTAACCCAATGAAAGGGGTTTAGTTGTTCATAGCTCTGGGGATGGAAAACAAAGATGGAGAATGCATTCTCAAAAGTTAAACTAGAAGTTGCAAAGAAAGTAAAAAAATATAGAGAGTAATTCTAATAATGCCCAAAAGCTCCTTTCTAGTTCAAAGTTCTCCCTATTTATACTATTCTTCTGATTTTCTAGTTGCTTCTTCAAGTCTTGGGTATGGGCCTTTGGATCTTGAGTTGAAGCAGTTATCTTCTTCAGTGGGCTCAGCTTTACTTACAGAGAAAGTGTGCAGTTGGTATGGACTTTAGCTTGGGGCGTTAGTGGTGTTAATGTTAAGTGAAACTGTGGGGTCGAGAACGTTAGTGACAATCACCTTTTTCACTAACGTTCTTAACCCAAAAATGGTCCACGTTAACTTCAACGTTAGTGGCACTAACGTGACCACTAACGTTGCTTCTTATCCCTTTGCAAATGTTACTGGGGTTCACCTTTTCCAATAACGTTGAGAGTACCCCTTTCTCCCTACGTTAGAGTTCACGTTAGTATAGTTAACGTGGCCTTTAACGTAGGCTTGCCAAATCTTCGAGAGCGTTAGTGACACTTACCTTTGTCATTAACGCTTCTAAACGCCCCTACTTCCCACGTTAGAGTTCACGTTAACTAGGTTAACGTGACTTCTAACGTGGTATTGATAGCCATCTCCAACGTTAGTGACAAAGGTGAGTGTCACTAACGTTGGCTCATCATCCCTCTTCTCCACGTTAGCTTCTACGTTAATGTAATTAACGTGGCAACTAACGTGGCTCATAGTGGCTTAATCCAACGTTAGTGTCACTAACATTGGTGATTCCTTGCTCCCTCCACGTTAGAGTCCACGTTAACTAAGTTAACGTGACTCTTAACATGGCAAATATGAGCTTAGTCCAACGTTAGTGACAAAGGTGAGTGTCACTAACGTTGGCATTATCTTCCTCATCCATGTTAGAGTTCACGTTAACTGAGTTAACATGACTCTTAACTTGGCCAGCTGCCACTTTGGAACGTTAGTGGCACTTACTTTTACCACTAACGTTGGAGTTCTACTTCTCTTCCACGTTAGCTTCCACGTTAACATAGTTAACGTGGCAACTAACGTGGGCTATGATGGCTCACGAAGGCGTTAATGGCGATCACTTTTCTCATTAACGTTGCAAGCTAGCCTCCAACGTGGTCACGTTAGCTAGACTAACGTGGCTACTAACGTGGTTCTTCCTTGCTTCCTTTGTCCTGAAATCAAGCAATAAAGTGCATCAAAGCTCTAATCCAAGTTATGAGACATGCATCATTCAATTTTTTCATTTAATTCATGCATAATTCTCATAAAATCATGTAAAATTCACAATGTTTTCTTGAATCAAGATATAAGTGATTATTTACCCAAAACTTGCTTATTTCCTAAGAAAGTGCATGAAACTACCCTAAAACCATAAAGAAAAGGTCAGTGAAACTGGACAAAATGCCCTGGCATCACAATACCAAACTTAAAGCTTGCTTGTCCCTAAGAAAGTACTGGAACAAGAGAATGATGAATGAAATGACAAGATGAATGAATCATTCTTGTGGAAGTCATGTCCTTGGTTTTATGGGGTTTCATGTATAGCAACTTAGGTTCATTCCTTTACTGGCTTTCAGACCTTTATCATGTCTTGGAATACTCACTTGATGGCACCCTTTGAGACTGTTATTTATTGATCCCTTTGTCTTTCCAAGGTTTATTGCATCCTTAGGCTAAGTGTTCTGTGAGAGGGCGACTCTTTAAGATAAGTTTTCAGCCAACACTCCCGAACCAGTTGGTTCAAGGTGCTAGGTGTTGAAACACCCCTAAGGACTTACTCCCTCAAGTCTCTCTCCCCCATACATACACACCACAGGCACATGGTTTTTTATTTTCTTTCCTTGAGGTCTTGGTGTCCAGCACCTCTTTGGGTTACTAAATGTTCTGTAGCAAGGTTGCTCTTGGTTGTGGATTTTCAGTTGATAATCCCGGGTTAGTTAACCCAAGTTACCAAGCGATGAAGCACTCCTAAGAACTTATTCATTCAAGCAGATCCTTGGTACAAGAGCACCACAGACACATCCCTCAAGGTTTAAGCCCTTGGTGCCTAGCCTTATTTTTTATTACCTTTCTTTCTTTTTCAACTCTTAGTGTTCTTTTCCCTTTTCTTACTGGGATCTTATTATTTAGCTAGTCTCATGGGGTGTGTTTCAAGCATATGATTCAGGACAGATAGTTGCCTTCCCACCTTGTTGGTGAACTAACTTAGCTAAGTGATTACTACACCACAAATTTAAGGACTTACTCCACAAATTGAACTCCACTCTGGTCTTTCATAACATCTCTTTTTATTTAGCTTAAAAGGACAAACATACAATAAGCAAGATGCAGATGAAGATAGGTAACTTGAACCAGCACACATATGAAAAAGGCAAGAAAAATACTAAAGACAGCTTTGAAAATCCTAAACTACCATGGAAGCATGTTCTATTTCATACATGATTTTCCTTATTTAATACTTGAAAAAGATGGGACAATGAGGGAACTCCACCACCTTTTACTCATGGGGGTGCTCGCGCTCTCCTTCTTGTTTGTCATCATCCATAATTTTTTCATTTTTCTTCGCCTTCTTGGAAGATGGTGCACCAATTCTCCAGGAGATTCCTGCAAAGTCGTTGGAAGTTGCTTGTTCCCAAAGCACTTGAGAAATAGTTAGTATGCATGTATGCTTGTGAATTTCTGAACTTAACTTGGTGTGTGAACACCAAACTTAGTTCCTTGCCTAATACAGCAGGTTGAATACATGTAGAAAAGCTCATGTATTGTTATCAGCAAAACAACTATGAACTAGAAACTAACTACTGTTAAGTGGTTCCCCTGATTGTTTGGATCTAGCAATTTGCCCTTGAAGGAGTGTAGTGTGATTCTAACTGAAATCTTTGGTGGAACACCAAACTTAGAATTACACACTCACTCTTGTATTTCTTTGGTGTGTAACAGCAAACTTAGCTCCTCACAATACGGGAAAAACTACTTGTGATTTTTTATTGAAATGCAAATGAAAAGAAAACTACCTTAGGTTGGGTTGCCTCCCAACGAAGCACTCTTTTAGCGTCGCTAGCTCGATGATTCCTCCATTATTTGAGGTGATACTTCACTTTGGGGTTTTTCCCCATGTTGCCCATGTAGTGTTTGAGCCTTTGTCCATTCACAGTGAACGTCCTCTTTGAACTTTCCTCCATGATTTCTATGTGCCCATACGGCGAGACCTTTGTGACAAGAAAGGGTCCTGACCACCTTGATTTGAGTTTCCCAGGAAAAAGTCTTAATTTGGAGTTGTAGAGGAGCACTTGCTATCCTTCTTCGAAGCTCCTGGGTGTCAAATGGAGGTCGTGCCTTCTCTTTGCCTTTTCTTTATAAATCTTGGCATTTTCATAGGCTTGAGATCTGAACTCCTCCATTTCTTGTAGCTACAAGACCCTCTTTTCACCAGCAGCATTGCTATCAAAATTTAGCAGCTTGAGAGCCCAGAGGGCTTTGTGTTCCAGCTCCAATGGTGGATGACAAGCCTTTCCATACACCAGTTGGTATGGGGACATCCCGATTGGTATTTTGAATGCCGTTCTTTATGCCCAAAGAGCATCATCCAGCTTCTTTGACCAATCCTTTCTTGATGCTCCCACAGTCTTTTCCAGAATCCTTTTTAGCTCTCTGTTAGATATCTCAGTTTGCCCACTTGTTTGGGAGTGGTAAGGTGTGGCAATCTTGTGTTTCACCCCGTATCGTAGGAGGAGAGCTTCTAGTGGTCTGTTACAAAAATGGCTCCCTCCATCACTGATGAGTGCTCGTGGGACTCCAAACCGGCTAAAGATATTCTTTCTGAGGAAATTCATGACCACCTTGTTATCATTCGTTGGGGTTGCAATAGCCTCTACCCACTTGGAAACATAATCCACTGCTACCAAGATGTACTTGTTTGAATATGAGGTTGGGAATGGTCCTATGAAATCGATTCCCCACACATCAAACAGTTCCAGTTCTAAGATGAAATTTTGTAGCATCTCATTTCTTTTGGGTAAGTTTCTAGCTCTTTGACATTCATTGCAATTCTTTACCAGTTCTTTGGCATCCTTGAAAAGGGTGGGCCAAAAGAATCCACTTTGTAACACCTTGGCTGCAGTTCTGTCTCCTCCAAAATGGCCTCCAGAGCATGAGCCGTGGCAGTTCCACAAGACCTCTCGTCCCTCTTCTTTCGAAACACATCTTCTCAGGATTCCATCTGGACACTTCTTGAATAGATATGGCTCATCCCAAACAAAATATTTTGCATCATTAATGAGCTTTCTCTTTTGATGTTTGTTGATCTCTGGAGGTAAAGCCCCAGTTGCCTTGAAATTGGCAATGTTTGCAAACCAAGGTGCTTTGTGAACCGTCATTAACTGCTCATCCGGGAAACATTCATTCACACTTGTACCATGTGTTCCACCTTTATCATGAGGGATTCTGGACAGGTGATCCGCTACCTTATTTTCCACTCCCTTCTTGTCTCTAATTTCAATGTCGAATTCCTGCAACAACAAGATCCATCTTATTAGTCTTGGTTTTGATTCTTCCTTGGCAAACAAATATTTAAGTACTGTGTGATCTGTGAAAACGATTACTTTGGCACCAATGAGGTATGATCTAAACTTGTCAATTGCAAAAACTATTGCCAACAACTCCTTTTCAATAGTGGTATAGTTTCTTTGAGTATCATTGAGGACTTTGCTGGCATAGTATATTACATGGACTAAGTTCTCTTTCCTCTGTCCTAACACTGCCCCAACTGCGAAGTCAGATGCATCGCACATCAGTTCAAAAGGTAAGTTCCAATCAGGTGGGGAAATGATAGGGGAAAAGGACAGCCTCTTTTTCAAGCTTTTGAAAGCTAGCATGCACTTTTCATCAAAGACAAATGGTGTATCAGATACAAGGAGATTGCTTAAGGGCTTGGCTATCTTTGAAAAATCTTTAATAAACCGTCTGTAAAAGCCAGCATGCCCTAAAAAACTCCTAATTGCCTTGACATCACTTGGTGGAGGTAATCTTTCAATGAGTTGCACCTTAGCTCTGTCTACCTCAATGCCCTGGTTAGACACCTTATGACCAAGGACTATTACTCCTGTTACTATGAAATGACATTTCTCCCAGTTCAAGACCAGATTGGTCTCTTGACATCTCTTTAACACCAGGGCTAGGTGATCTAGACAATTAGGAAAGGAATATCCAAATACTGAGAAGTCATCCATAAAGACTTCGATGATTTTTTCTATCATATCTGAGAAAATGGAGAGCATGTAGCGTTATAAGGTTGCAGGTGCATTGCATAGCCCAAACGGCATGCGCCTGTAGGCAAACACTCCATATGGGCAAGTAAAGGAGGTTTTCTCTTGGTCTCTTGGATCAACCACTATTTGGTTATATCCTGAATAACCATCGAGAAAACAGTAATATGCATGTCCTACAAGTCTTTCCAGCATCTGATCCATGAAAGGAAGGAGGAAATGATCTTTTCGTGTAGCTTCATTGAGTTTTCTGTAGTCTATGCACATCCGCCATCCTGTGACGGTCCTTGTAGGGATTAGTTCGTTCTTCTCATTGGGGACTACAGTGATTCCTCCCTTTTTTGGGACAACTTGTACAGGGCTGACCCATGGGCTGTCTGAGATTGGATAGATCACTCTTCCTTGCCACAACTTCATGACTTCTTTCTGTACCACTTCCTTCATGACTGGGTTCAGCCTCCTTTAGGGTTGAATGGATGGTTTGGCATCATCTTCCAATAGTATCTTATGCATACATATGGCCGAATTGATTCCCTTCAAGTCAGCAAGGGTCCATCCTATGGCATCTTTGTGCCTTTGCAATACTTGGAGTAGCTCTTCCTCTTATTCTTGGCTGAGGGATGAATTTATGATCACTGGATAACTTTCATTTTCTCCTAGATATGCATACTTGAGAGTGGGTGGCAGTGCCTTTAGTTCAAGTTTGGGTGCTTCTTTCTTTTCATTCTTCTCCTCTATTGTGCGTTGAGCTTGAACCTCAGCTGTTGCAGCTTCTTCGCTTGATGCTGATTCCTCCTCTTCTGTTAACCCCTCAAGTTCTTCTTCTTCAAAAGTCTCTTGTACTACATCTTCCAGTGAGTCCAACCTCATACATTCTCCCAATGGTTCCTGTGGGTAGTTCATGGCCTTGAACACATTGATCATCATTGTTTTATTGTGTAGTCTAAGGGTAAGTTCGCCCTTTTGGACATCGATGACAGCTCCGGCAGTAGCTAAGAATGGTCTACCCAAGATGATAGAAGCCTTAGCTCCTTCCTTCATGTCTAATACTACAAAGTCTGCTGGAAAGATAAAGTCTCCTACCTTCACTAGCAAGTCTTCCACTATGCCGTGAGAAAACTTGAATGATCGGTCTGCCAGTTGTAAGGCCATTTTTGTTGGTTTGGCCTCCTCAATCTTCATTTTTCTCATCATAGCTACAGACATCAGATTTATGCTGGCTCCTAAATCACATAGAGCCTTCTCCATTGTTATTTCTCCTATAATACAAGGAATCTGGAAGCTCCCAGGATCCTTCAATTTCTGGGGCAGTTTATGCTGAATGATGGTACTGCATTCCTCAGTTAGTATCACAGTATCGTTGTTCTTCCAGCTTCTCTTCTTGGTCATCAACTCCTTCAAGAACTTGGCATAGAGCGACATTTGCTCTGTTGCTTCAGCAAAGGGTATGTTAATCTGTAGTTTCTTGAAGATTTCTAAAAATCTAGAGAACTGGCTGTCATCCCCCTTCTTCCTCAATTGTTAAGGATATGGGACTTTCGGAACATATGGCTTCAGCTCTTCTTCCTTTTGATGTGAGTTGGAGGTGGAGACTTGAACTTCATCTTGTTCCTCCTTCCTTCCAATTGAATCTTTCTCTTGTGGTTACTTGGAAGTCTCCTTCAATTCCTTCCCACTTCTGAGGGTGATAGCTTGACACTCCTCCCTTGGCCTTGACTCAATGTTGCTATAAAGGTCATGGCCAGGAGCTTGCTGAAATAGGTAGCCAATTTGTGTCTCAAGTTTCTTGATGGCAGCATCTTGATTTTGCATGTTGGATCGCACTTCCTCTCGGAACACCTTACTATCTTGGATCTCCTTGCATATGCCTTCAAGTAGAGTTTCAATCCTTGAGAGTCTATCTTCAGATGATGGTTAGTCGAGATTGGAGGGATGAGAAGGGCCATTTTGACTTTGGTATGGATGTTGAGAGGTGTTGTTAGGTGGGTGTTGATATGACCTCTGTGTGGAGTGTTGGTGAGCTGCATTGTTGTTGGGGTTGTGGCGTCTCTGATCTTGGCCTTGATCCTGTTGGTTTCCCCACCCAAAGTTCGGGTGGTTCCTCCAACCAGGATTATATGTTTAGGAGTATGGGTCATAGTGCTGCCTAGGTGAATTTCCAATGTAGTTGGCTTATTTCTGATTACCCTCTGCTTCTTCATTCACTCCTTCTTGAGCTGCTGCTAAGGTGGTGATTGCTGCCACTTGATTCCTCTCCATCTTTTTGGTAAGGTCAGCCAACTGCTTGGTAATAAGCTTGTTTTGAGCTAGCAGTGCATCCACATTGTTCAGCTCCATCACTCCTCTAGTGTTGCCTCTTTCAGAAGCATAGAAGTAGTCATTCTCTGCTACAGTCTCAATGACATCTATGGCTTCTTCAATGGTCTTCTTCTTGTTCAGAGATCCCCCGGATGAGTGGTCTACTGCCTTCTTTGATTCATACGAAAGGCCTTCATAGAAAATGTGCAACTGCACCCATTCGTTGAACATATCTGGTGGGCACCTTCTTGTCAGGTCCTTAAACCTCTTCCATGCTTCATATAGAGTCTCACCATCTTGCTGCCTGAAGGTTCATACCTCAGATCTCAACCTGTTGATTCGTTGAGGAGGATAGAATCTTGCCAAGAATTTATTCACCACATCTTCCCAGGTTGCTAAAATCTCCTTTGGAAAGGATTCCAGCCATTTAGATGCTTTGTCCTTGAGTGAGAAGGGAAACAGAAGTAGTCTATAGGTGTCAGGGTGAACACCATTAGACTTCACAGTATCGCATATCCTCAGGAAGGTGGTTAGATGTTGATTGGGGTCTTCTTGGACACTTCCTCCGAATGAACAATTGTTCTGAACAAGGGTGATGAGCTGTGATTTTAGTTCAAATTTGTTGGCATGTATGGTTGGCCTTTGGATGCTACTTACAAGGGTGATGTAAGAACCCAGAACTCTTCTCTCTTGTCCAGCCTGATGTGCTGGACCTTCTTTGCCATGGTTGTGAGCCTCTTCTTCATGATGGTTCTCCATATTCTCATCCATGTCTGGTTCAAAATACTCCTTCTCTTCCTCTGCACCAACTACTCTCTTCCCTCTTGCTTCCCTCCTTAATCTAAGGAAGGTCCTCTCAGGTTCAGAAAGTTGAAGCCCTGCTTCTTCTACCTGTCATACACCCAATAAGGCACAAGCAAGAAAGAAAGATGCAGACAATATTTTCTGCAGAAATGCTATTAGTGTGAGTGATGCAATATATCAAACAGTTAGTGGGTCAGTGAACCAAATATTAAAACAAAATGCAGGTAACACCACTAATGGGTGAAAGGTACAGGGAAAGAAATAACTAAAACTGAAAGTAAATTACTCAGATGAAACTAAATCAAACAAAAGGGAAATGCTCAATCTAGTTATCCACCAATTTAATCATTGTTGATACAAAATCAATCCACGGCAACGGCGCCATAAACTTGATGCATGGAAACTTGTCTCTTAACAAATTTCCCTCGGCAAGTATACCGAATTGTCGTCAAGTAAAAACTAACAATAGAGTGAGGTCGAATCCCCCAGGAATTGATTGGTCAAGCAACTTTAATTGGAGGAATGTTCTAGTTGAGCTAAGCAGAATTTGGTTTGAGAGTTGCAGGAAATTAAATGGCGGGAAAGTAAATAGCAGAAAATGTAAATGCTGGAAATAAAGAGCTGAAAATAGATGACGGAAAATAAATTGCAGAATCTTAAATGGGAATGGGGAAGACGATCATAAAAGTAATTGGCAGAAATTAAAGAGAATGGGTAAGATCAGAAATGGGGAGTTCATTGGGCTTAGGAGATGTTGCATCCTCCGGATCAAGTTCATTTTCATCTCTTCCTCAATCAATGTATTCATTGATCTCCTTGGAAATCTTAAGTGATTGAATTCCAATTCCTTGGTAATTCAATCTCTCAAATCTTGATCAATAGCCATTTCCTTGGTCTAATTGCTCATGAGAAGAGATGAGGTATGGTCACTGATTATTCCACATGTATTTTCAAATCAAAGTGTTGGTAGGATTATATGTCACTATATCCATCCAAACCCCAATTTGGTCCAACATGAGAAAGCATTTCTAGCATGATCTCTTCATTCCTCTTCCAAGGTTCCGAAGAGATCCAAGTATGAATAGCTTATTTTCCAAGATAACTACTCAATTGGATGAAGATTGAAAGCTTTCTAGTAAAATCAAGAGAAAAGAAAGAAGAAGAATAATGAAAACTATTATTGATCCATCAAATTACAACAGAGCTCCCTAACCCAATGAAAGGGGTTTAGTTGTTCATAGCTTTGGGGATGGAAAACAAAGATGGATAATGCATTCTCAAAAGTTAAACTAGAAGTTGCAGAGAAAGTAAAAAAATACAGAGAGTAATTCTAATAATGCCCAAAAGCTCCTTTCTAGTTCAAAGTTCTCCCTATTTATACTATTCTTCTAATCTTCTAGTTGCTTCTTCATGTCTTGGATATGGGCCTTTGGATCTTGAGTTGAAGCATTTATCTTCTTCAGTGGGCTCAGCTTTACTTGCAGAGAAAGTGTACAGTAGGTATGGACTTTAGCTTGGGGCGTTAGTGGTGTTAACGTTAATTGAAACTGTGGGGTCGAGAACGTTAGTGACAATCACCTTTTTCACTAACGTTCTTAACCCAAAAATGGTCCACGTTAACTTCAACGTTAGTGGCACTAACGTGACCACTAACGTTGCTTTTTAGCCCTTCGCAAACGTTACTGGGGTTCACCTTTTCCAATAACATTGAGAGTACCCCTTTCTCCCAATGTTAGAGTTCACGTTAGTATAGTTTACGTGGCCTTTAACGTAGGCCTGCCAAATCTTCGAGAGCGTTAGTGACACTTACCTTTGTCACTAACGCTTCAAAACGCCCCTACTTCCCACGTTAGAGTTCACGTTAACTAGGTTAATGTGACTTCTAACGTGGTATTGAGAGCCATCTCCAATGTTAGTGACAAAGGTGAGTGTCACTAACGTTGGCTCATCATCCCTCTTCTCCACGTTAGCTTCTACGTTAATGTAATTAACGTGGCAACTAACGTGGCTCATAGTGGCTTAATCCAACGTTAGTGACAAAGGTGAGTGTCACTAACGTTGGTGATTCCTTGCTCCCTCCACGTTAGAGTCTATGTTAACTAAGTTAACGTGACTCTTAACGTGGCAAATATGAGCTTAGTCCAACGTTAGTGACAAAGGTGAGTGTCACTAACGTTGGCATTATCTTCCTCATCCACGTTAGAGTGTACGTTAACTGAGTTAACGTGACTCTTAACGTGGCCAGCTGCCACTTTGGAACGTTAGTGGCACTTACTTTTACCACTAACGTTGGAGTTCTACTTCTCTTCCACGTTAGCTTCCATGTTAACATAGTTAACATGGCAACTAACGTGGGCTATGATGGCTCACGAAGGCGTTAATGGCGATCACTTTTCTCATTAACGTTGCAAGCTAGCCTCCATTCCACGTTAGTGGTCACGTTAGCTAGACTAACGTGGCTACTAACATGGTTCTTCCTTGCTTCCTTTGTCCTGAAATCAAGCAATAAAGTGCATCAAAGCTCTAATCCAAGTTATGAGACATGCATCATTCAATTTTGTCATTTAATTCATGCATAATTCTCATGAAATCATGTAAAATTCACAATGTTTGCTTGAATCAAGATGTAAGTGATTATTTACCCAAAACTTGCTTATTTCCTAAGAAAGTGCATGAAACTACCCTAAAACCATAAAGAAAAGGTCAGTGAAACTGGCCAAAATGCCCTGGCATCATCAACCCATGAAACACATCCTATAAGAAACGGACTTGGCAGGTAGAATGCTACAATGGACGATAGAGTTGTCCCAGTTCGACCTAACATACGAAGCTCGGACAGCCATTAAGTTTCAGTACCTTGCTGACTTTATTGTCGAATACACGAAAAGCATAGAAAACCCAGTAATATAGAGTCTGTATATAGACGGATCATCAATCATAGCACAAGATCAGGAAGGAAATATAAAACCATGCAAATATTATGAATAAGTGGGTAAAGAGTTGATGAAATCCATTCAATTGAGCACAAGATAAACTATAAAATAGTGGTTTATCACCAAGTCAGATACTGAAATAAATAAATAAGGTGAAAAGGAAGTTTAAAACAAAGAAATATAAAACCTGGATTGAGAGTCACTCTTAAAGCAAAAAGAAATCCTAAATCCTAAGAGAGAGAGGAGAAGATCTCCTTCTCAACTATATCTAAATCATTGAGAAATAAAATATGCGAGCTCCCTTTTAAATGGGTGCATTCCCACTCTTTATAACCTCTGGTCTATGCTGTCTGTACTTGGATCTGGGCCAAAAAGGGCTTCAGAAATCGCTGGGGGCGTATTCTGTAAATTCTGATACGTGGCCTCTATCACGCGTCCGCGTGGGTCACGTGGTCACGTCATTCGGAGCTTTTCCTTGCCGCGGTCGCGTCAGTCACGCGTCCGCGTCGTATGCGTTCTGCTTATGTCGCGCGGTCGCGTCAGTCATGCGGCCGCGTCGCTGCATCTTCGCTTCTGGCACGCGATCGCGTCGTCCATGCAATCGCGTGAATACCAGTTTCCTTCAAAGCTCTGTTTTACTTTCTCCTTCCATTTTTGTATGTTTCCTTTTCCATCCTTTAAGTCATTCTGCCTTAGAAAATCTGAAACTACTCAACACACTAATCACGGCATCGAATGGAAATAAAGGTAATTAAAATAATTAATTTTTAAAGCTTAGAAAAACATGTTTTTCACAATATGACATAATAAGGAAGGAAAAGTAAAACCATGCAGTTAATATGAATAAGTAGGTGGAGGATTGAATAAATTACTCAAATTAAGCACAAAAGAACTCATGAAATATGGGTTTATCAACCTCCCCACACTTAAACACTAGCATGTCCTCATGCTAAATCCAAGGTAAATAATTAAGGTTAAAGTAATGGAATGTCATGCAATGCAACCTAATTTAAATGCAACTACCTAAATGAATGATGCATCATGCAACTCTAAATTATTCACTCATATATAAAGCTTACATGTAGTCAAGTTAGTTCATATTCTCAAGGAGTTATGTATATGTATAGCCAACCTTAAATAATGAAGCATTTCAGCAAATGAGATGGGAAAGAAAACATTGTACAAACTTGCAAAACAATTAGTAAATTAAGTACAGGTATATGTTGATGAGTTATTGAACCCTCACTGGATTTTGTGTTTACCCTCTAGTCACTCAGTGTTTACTGGGTTTATTCACTCTACTTTTCTTTTTATTCTTACTTTCTATAGCTTTGTTTTTCATCTAACCAATCAACAATTATAAAATATAGTCATACCAAAAAGTCATGAGGCCTTTAATTGAGGTTGTAATGGGGTCAAGGTAAAGGTAAGGATTTATGTATAGGGTCAAGTGAGCTAATAAGTGAATCCTTAATTAGACTAAGATCTCACCTTAACATACATATTTAGTAAAACAAAATCTCTTTACCTATTTTCCCATATTATCCCACTTATTGTTACAAGCTCATGTTTCACTTTTTATTTTTTAATTCCATGTGCATTGCTTTTATTTTGCATTGGGGAATTTCTTTTGTATCCCCTTTTATTAAATGCTGAAAAAAAAAATTTTTCAAGGCACATGGCAATTAAATCACTTTGATTTTCTCATGAGCATGCTTCCCAAATTTATTTTATTTCTTTTAACTTCTCTACCCTTTTGTTTCTATCATCCATGTTCCCAATAGGTTTTCCATGTTCTAATCTATTCATAATTTTCTATCTTAAGCTAACCAAGGATTCAACTTGGGATTTTATTTTGTTTTTCTACTTAAGGCTAGTAGTGTGGCTAAATAGAATAAAAGGGATTTTAAAGGCTCAAGGGGGCTGACAAGGGTGATGTGAAAGGTAGGTTATTCTGGGGTAAGTGAGCTAAAATCAAATGATGGCCTCAATCATTCTTTTGGTATGTATCTATTCTATATTCTATAATTGGACATATAGATTAAAGCAAAGTAAAGAACATCAGAATAAAAAGAAGCGAAACACACAGGAATGAAGTTATGGTTTGAATGCAACCATACAATTAAGCTCAAGACTCACAGGCTGTGTGTTCTCTAACTCAAGCATCATATATCATTCATATATGTTATGCAGGTTTAGTTAAAAATTCCCATTATTCTCATAAAAAAATTATTTAGGGTAGCTTTTAAAGTTTTAATGTTCCTCCTTGATGAAATGTTGTCAGCTTAACTACATCATGTAATGATATATACAAGGTTGATGATATGTTTAATTTCCTAGCTTACTTCCTTTTTATATTTTTTAATTTAAACTATACTATCTTATGCTAAAAAGGGTAAACTATACTAATTAATCCACTAATAAATCAGAATTGCAAACTAAACTAAATAACTAGAAATATGAACTAAAGATGCAATATGCAAAAATAGAGTAAAAATACATAAAAGCAATGTATAAGTACTCAGAAAATAACAGTAAAAAGAAAAATACAGAAAATATTCAAAATAAAAGAAAAAGTATGTAGTGGTTCACCAAAATAAAAGCCAGAGATGGCGACCTCCCCACACTTAAAATGAAGCATCGTCCCTGATGCTCAATCAAGCCGGGTGTGAAGGGGTGTCATCACTGGTAGGGATGGCAGCTGGAGGCTCTGTGGTGGTGGTGGGCTGAGGGTCTAGCTGCTGTAGAGGTGGGGCTGACTGAATTGGGATCTCCGGATCCGCAGCCTCTATCTGAGGCATAACCTCCTGATGCGGGGCAGCCTGCTCTGTGGCTGCCTGCTGATGGGTCTCCTCCTGGAAATGAGTCTCCTCCTCGTGCCCATCCTCCTCCTCCTCTGATGGCTCAGATGGTGTGTTGGGCTCAGAGGGGATGTCGCCGGATCGTATCATCAGCTTCAGGTGCTCATTGCGTCGCTTGTTGCGACGCTCCAATCTCGCATACCAGCGCCGATTACGGTGCTCCATCTGATCAAGCTGTCGGAATAGGCGGTGCAAGAGGCGGTATACTGGCTCAGAGGCAGGTGAAGGTGCAGTGGTAGCAGCAGGAGTAGCAGTGGCAGCTGTGGATGAAGAGGGTTCAGGAGACGGTGGGGCTGGCACATCGGTAGTAGTGAAGGGTGGTGGTCTGTAGCCCAAAGCTAAGAAGTTTCTGCTGTGAGGAATGATCTTCCTGCAATCCGCCGCTGGTGGTGTCTCATCGGCATCCTCCCATAGCACGTTAGCTTGACGGCCTAGCTGTGTAACCAGATACAGAAAAGGGAGGGTGCCTCGGACGTGGACCCTGGCCATAAAATGCCGGATAAAGCATGGCAGATAAAGGTCCTTCCCCTTCATCACACACCAAAGGAGGGTGATCATAGCAGCCGGGATCTCCGTCTCGTGAGTACTCGGCATCACATAATTACTCAAGATCTGGTGCCATAACCGAGCCTCATCATTTGAGTACGCCCTCTTGATCCCTCTAGGCATGCTGGTGTCCTGACCCATCTCCCAAGGAACAGTCGGGTCCAGAGCTATCCGTGCCTTCACAGGATCCCAATCAAACTGCATCTGGCGCATGTCCTCCTCAGCCTTCGAATAACCATCAGGCTGATCGGACTTGGCTGGGAGCTAAAGAATGTCCTCTAAGGCCTCCTCAGTGACTAGAATTTGTTTTGCTCTCAGGTTCACTGCATCTAGGATGGTGAGGTAGTAGTTGCAGTAGAATTCCCGGACCCAAGATGCGTTGACCTCTGTCAGTATTCTCTCCAGAAAGAACCAGCCCCTTTGCTTGATTTGCTCAGTGGTGTACTGCTGGAGTACTTCTGGAATCTTCAGAGTTCGCTCCAGGTATAGATTTCTGGAGTTTGCAAAAGCCGGGTACTTCAGCTCACAGTACTGGTTTGCAAATTTTATAGGATCATTTGCAGGGAGCAGCTGGTCAGCTTTTTCCTGCTGTGTGAAGTTCTTCTCCCGCCATGAGGAATCGTGCATGAGGGCAATGATGGACTGGGAGGAATCTCCTCGCTTGCGCTTGCCAGTAGCCTTGCCTTTTCCTTTCCTTTGTGAGGCAGACATCCTGAAAAACAGAAAACCAGGATATGGATAAAAATAGTAAAGCAAATAGGCAATTAAACAAAGGAAACACAAAGCGGCAAATGAGAAATAAAATAAGGAAAATGAGTATATGAAATGTGATTGAATTTATGTTAAATGGAAAAATAATCAATATGCCATGGTTAGAAAGTTAGAGGAAAGTGAAAATAAATAGAAAAGAGATCAAAATGGTTAGTATGGTTAGAATTTGAAGAAGATATTAGTAAAATAAAATTAGTGAGTTAGTAAAGTGCGGGTTAAAGTAAGTGGCATAGAGAAAAATTCCATATAACAAGGATTCATAGGTAAGAATAGAAGTACTCATAATCGAACAAGGAAAACAGGGTGATGTTGATTCGAATAGAAATAAAGAAAGCAAAAATTGGAATCAGTGAATCACAAATGCAGTTTATGAATCAGGAAACCAAAAAGGGTAAGAAACTCTTCCATAGCATTCATGAAATAGTTTGGGTAAAGCAGAGTAAAACAGAGTTCAGAAGTGCCAAACCAAAACATGAATGAAAACAATTTACAAAAAATTTGGACAGCATTCCGGCTAAAATTGGATTGTCTCGGAAAATAAACAGCAATCATAGCAGTGCCTATGAATTAAAAACTTGCTGTAGTTACCTATAATTAATAGAAACAAGAAAATTCAGAGTAACAAGCAGCAAATGCAAGAAATCACAGCATATGAACGAGGTCACAGGAACAATAGAATTGCAGTTATGATAAAACAGAAACAGGAACAGTGCAAGTAAACAGACCTAGATCCACTAACCACAGCCTAAGCTTCCTAACAACCTAAAGATCTACCACAGCATGCATATCTATCTATCCTAAGTATGAACAAAAATGGAAAAAAAAATACAGAAAAACGACGAACGGATAAAAGGGAGTGCGTGTTGCGGAACCTAGAAAGCGAAAGAAGCAGAACGGTTGGGAGATGGCGGCGGTGGTGTCCGGCGCAGTGGCGGGGCACGGCGGCGCGGTGGCGGCGGAGGGGGATGGGGATAGGTTCTTAGGGTTAGTGATAGAGGAAGGGAGGGGGTTGCGGGTGGGTGGCGGAGGGGGGGGCGCGGCTGGAAGGCCGGCGGTGGTGGGTGGTGGTTCTGGGTGGTGGCAGAGAGGGGATGAGACAAGAAGAAAGAAGAAGAAAAAGGGGGAGGGGGTGGTACGGCGGCGGTGTTTGGACGGCGGCGGCGTCTGGGTGGTGGCGCGGTGGCGGCTGGGTGGTGCTGGTTGGTGGCTGGAGCAAGAAGAAGCAGAGAGGGAGAAGAGGGTTGGGGGTGGGGGGTTGCACGACTGATAGGGTTCGCGTGGCTGGGAGGTTATATTTTCATATCCACGCGGCCGCGTGGGACATGCGCTCGCGTGGTTGGGTGAAAATGGGAGTGACGCGATCGCGTGGGGCGCGCGATCGCATGAGAGGGGGGAAAGAGGGGTGACGCAATCGCGTGGGTCACGCGATCGCGTCGCTGGAATTCATGCTAAACGCACGACTCCAGCGCCGTTTTAGCGCAACTCTCTGTCTCCTTTTGGGGTGATGTGCAATCCATGTGACGCGATCGTGTCGCTCACGCGGTCGCGTGGGATTGGTATTGTGCAAGTGACATGATCGCGTGGGCCAATTTGTGCGAAACGCACAAGGGCCGCACGATTCCAGCCTAACTTTCTGTTCGTTGGATCCTTACGCCGATATATATATATCATGCGGCCGCGTGGGTCATCCGGTCGCATGGGTGGTGTTTCTCGCAATATGACGCGATCGCATGGGGCATGCGGTCGCGTCGTGCACCCTTTTTTTTATATATGCATGAAAAATGCAAAATGCAATGATTAACATGAATGCTATGCATGATTCCAGGTTTAATAAATTAAAATAAAAAAGGAAAAATGAAAGCAATTAACAAGAAATAAATTGAAAAAGAAGCGACCATACCATGGTGGGTTGTCTCCCACCTAGCACTTTTAGTTAAAGTCCTTAAGTTGGACATTGGAGGAGTATCCTGTTATGGCGGCTTATGTTTAAATTCGTCTAAAAATCTCCACCAGTGCTTGAAATGCCAATAGCCTCCGGGGTCCCAAACCAAGCATGCAAACCTTCTGAGTAGCTCCAAACAGATTTTCAGGCTCCTGGGACGACGAATGTCAGGATAGAGTCCAGGATTCCAAGCCTTGCTTTTAAATCCACCTCCGTCTTGATCTACATGTTTCCATTCGGGAGGTTTAAAAAGTAGAATCTCACCTTGGTGACCAAACGTTTTCCGTGATCCATGCAATTGAGCATGATACCAATCCGTGTACTTCGAGGTGAAGCGTGGAACCTTATTGAACCTTGTGCACCAGCTCTGAGTATGAGCCATTTCTCTCTTACTCTTAAAGCCGCAGAGAGCTCTAAGCTGGCCATCTGTTTCAAGCAAACCATATTCAAGTGAATAAGTAAAGTTATAAGTTAAGGATTGTACCCACTTGAAGCTTGTATTAGGTGGTAATGGCCTTGGGATAGGTGTTTTTGGTGGTTCTGCAAGTTCCATTTCGTTGTGCTCTTCTGTGAATTCCTCCACTTCTTTGCAAAGATCTTCAATTGTATCTGTGTCCTGGTCAGAGTCTTTTGTGTCTTCCTTATCACTTGAGTCATAGATTGGAGGTTGAGAGAAATCTACCTCTGCATCATCTTCATATTCACTTGGGGAAGATTCTTCGATCTCAGAGAATTCACTTGCGGATGCAAGTTCATCACTAAGAGAGCTAGACGTGTGACTATCACTATCGAGGGAATTTGTTTCTTGGATTATTCCGTCTGATTCTTCATAAACGACTTGCCTTGGAGAAATATCCTCCTTAGCATCAACTGTAGTCTCCTTGACGGCGTGTTCCTCAATTCTGGATTCCCATGGAGGTTCAGCATCTCTTAGATCTTCAACCAACTCTTCTTCTTGAGCGATGACAGCTTCTTCTACTTGTTCTAGTATGAATTCATTCTCTGTCTTATCCACTGGAGTTTCTGGTATCTCCTTCATGCTACGCTCTTCGTTAGACTTTTCACATGGGGCTGTGGCTGATCCTTGTGTATTTGAGCGCCTAGAAACCCATTGAATTATTGCTTGCTCCAGTTGTTGAATGGTTGTTTGAAATTTATTTACTGTTTTCGTTAGGCGAACCTCTGCTTCTCGGGTTGCTGGACTTGGACATGACACAAAGGAAAGTGGTGGTGATTGGGAGCGATTGGATTGGCACTGGGGTAAGGAAGGATCATATGGTGGCGAATGGTGAAGAGAAGCTTGTGAGTGTGGTGGTTCGAGGTTATATTGAAAGGATGGTTTACATGCACGGGGTGGGGCTTGTTGGTAGTTACAAGGTTGTCCACCATATCTTTCAGCTGGGTATGCATTGTAGAATGGTCTTTGTCCAGGATATCTCGGAGGGTGTTGCTGCCAAAAGGGTTGATTAGATCCTCTTGGTTCCATCCATCTTTGATTGATCTGACCTTGATGCGCGTTCCTGCTGTAACTTCTATTTCCTTTAACAATATTAGAACCAAACTCAAAGCGAGAGGGGTGAGAGTTCATGGTAGCAAATAAAGATAAACAGAAAAAAAAAACAAAAATAAATAAACAAGCAAAAGAAAAATATTTACAATAACCAATAATAAGGCACACGTTAGCAGTTTCCCGGCAACGGCGCCATTTTGACGTTAGGATTTTTGCCAGTAAAGAATGTCATAAAAACAGTCGCGTTGTAGATATAGTCTCTAAACCGACAAAAATCCCTTCGTACAAACATTTTGGGTGTCACAAGTAACAAACCCCTTTAAAAATTGTTAACCGAGTATTCAAACCTCGGGTCGTCTTCTCAAGGAACTGCGAGGAGGTATGTTCTTATTATTGGCTATAAAGGTTGTAATCGGGGTTTAGAAGATGAGAAGCAAGTAATTTAAATGACAAGTAAAGTAAATGGAAATTAAAATAAATAAATACTGTAAAGCATACTTTTGGCAAGGTAAGAGAAGTTGGAGGTCCAACATAGTTATCTCTCTCAACTATAATGAAAGTTGAATCTAAACTCCACTTGGTCAACCTTTACTAGGGCAAAGAAAAGTCAAGGGACTAATTAAATTGACCCTTGAATCCTATTTATTTCCTATGAAAAGGTTGGGATTACTTAAGTTCAGCTCAATTAGCAAGATAACGATTATCAATTATGTTGAGCTTAATAACTGTTGAGTTACTGAATTCTTAACCAGGACCAAAAGGGGAAAAAGTAAAATTGCTGGAATAATAAAAATGTCCTTAGATGGGAAGCAATGGTAACTTAAATCAAAGAGAACAATCATAAACTGAAAATACCTCAATTATCATTAATTCAAATAACAGTCTGTAACATGGAAGAATTCATAGATTCAATTATAAAGGTAAATAGCCAACTCAGATACTGAAATAAATAAATAAGGTGAAAGGGAAGTTTAAAACAAAGAAATATAAAACCTGGATTGAGAGTCACTCTTAAAGCGAAAAGAAATCCTAAATCCTAAGAGAGAGAGGAGAAGATCTCCCTCTCAACTAAATCTAAATCATTGAAAAATAAAATATGCGAGCTCCCTTTTAAATGGGTGCATTCCCACACTTTATAACCTCTGGTCTATGCTGTCTGTACTTGGATCTGGGCCAAAAAGGGCTTCAGAAATCGCTGGGGGCGTATTCTGTAAATTCTGATACGTGGCATCTGTCACGCGTCCGCGTGGGTCACGCGGTCGCGTCATTCGGAGCTTTTCCTTGCCACGCGGTCGCGTCAGTCACGCGTCCACGTCGTATGTGTTCTGCTTATGTCACGCAGTCGCGTCAGTCATACGGCCGCGTCGCTGCATCTTCGCTTCTGGCACGCGATCGCGTCGTCCATGCGATCGCGTGAATACCAGTTTCCTTCAAAGCTCCGTTTTGCTTTCTCCTTCCATTTTTGTATGTTTCCTTTTTCATCCTTTAAGTCATTCTGCCTTAGAAAATCTGAAACTACTCAACACACTAATCACGGCATCAAATGGAAATAAAGGTAATTAAAATAATTAATTTTTAAAGCTTAGAAATACATGTTTTTCACAATATGACATAATAAGGAAGGGAAAGTAAAACCGTGCAGTTAATATGAATAAGTAGGTGGAGGATTGAATAAATCACTCAAATTAAGCACAAAAGAACTCATGAAATATGGGTTTATCAATGACTCCCATAATCAACTACCTCAAATTCGACGTACTCCCCAAAAATGAAAAGGAAGTCAGAAGACTCATAAAAGAAGCGTAAAATTACACACTGGTCCACAATATCTTATACAAAAGAGGGATCTCAACACCCCTTTTAAAGTGCGTCCTGACCTCCAATACAAAGGAAGTCTTGGTGGCGTACATAGCGGCATATGTGGAAACCACTTGAGAGCTCAGTCATTGGCCAAAAAAGTGATCCGAGCTAGCTATTTCTGGCCGACCATATAGAAGGAGGCATCCAAGTTTGTTAAGGTATGTCCGCCTTGCCAGAAACACGCTAATTTCCATGTGGCACCTCCTAAAGAGCTTATCAGTGTTACCTCACCATGGCGATTCGCAAAATGGGGCCTTTATCTTCTTGGACCATTTCCGCAAGCACCAGGCCAAGTCAAATACCTAATAGTAGGGATTGACTACTTCACCAAATGGATTGAGGCGGAGCCCTTAGCAACTATTATTGCTCAAAGAAGTCGAAAATTCCTGTATAAGAATATTGTCACAAGGATTGGAGTTTCCCACTCCATCACCACAGACAATTGGACTCAGTTCACTGACTCAACCTTTAGGAACTTGGTGGCCGACCTAAAAGTAAAACATCAGTTCACATCAGTAGAGCACCCCCAGGCCAATAGATAGGCTAAAGCTACCAATAAATTCATATTGGTCGGGTTAAAACTTCGACTACAAGATGCAAAAGAGGCTTGGATCGACAAGCTCCCTCAAGTCTTATGGTCATATCGGACTACTCCACACTCCACAACGGGAGAATCACCCTTCCGACATACTTACAGAATGGAAGCAATGATCCCCATAGAAGTAGCTGAAGAATCACTTAAAGTCATATTTTACAATGAAGGAGCTAACACCTAGGTGTAAAAGGAAGAGCTCGACCTCTTCTACGAATTCTGAGAAAGAGCTCGAATTAGAGAGGAAGCTTTGAAGGAATTGATGGCTCTAAGATACAATTAAAAGGTGATCAAGAGAAACTTCACCACCAATGACCTTGTCCTGATCCAAAATAATATCGGAATACAGAAGTCAGGAGAAGAAAAGCTAGCTTTGGAAAGGACCTTACAAGATAGTAGAGCTCCTAAGCAAAGGTTCCTACAAGGTGAGTGACCTCCAAGGGCTGGAGTGATGCACGGAAAACTTGTCTCTCAACAAATCTCCCTTCGGCAAGTGTACCGAATTTGTCGTCAAGTAAAAACTCACAATAGAGTGAGGTCGAATCCCACAGGGATTGATTGATCAAGCAACTTTAATTAGAAGAATATTCTAGTTGAGCGAATCCAGAATTTGGGTTGAGAGTTGCAGAAAATAAAATGGCGGGAATGTAAATAACAGAAAAGTAAATGCTAGAATTAAAGGACTGGAAGTAAATGACTGCAAATAAATTGCAGAATTGTAAATGGGAATGGGGGATTTGCTCATAAAAGTAAATGGCAGAAATTAAAGAGAATGGGTAAGATCAGAGATGGGGAGTTCATTGGGCTTAGGAGATGTTGCAATTCTCCGGATCAAGTTCATTTTCATCTCTTCCTCAATCAATGCACTCATTGATCTCCTTGGCAATCTTAAGTGATTGAATTACAATTTCTTGCAATTCAATCTCTCAAATCTTGATCAATAGCCAATTCCTTGGTCAATTGCTCATGAGAAGAGATGAAGTATAGTCACTGATTATACCACATGCATTTCCCAAATCAAGTATTGAGAGGGTTATAGTCACATACCCATCCAAACCCAATTTGGTCCAGCATGAGAAAGCATTTCTAGCTTGATCTCTTCATTCCTCTTTCAAGGTTCAAAAGAGATCCAAGTTTGAATAGCTTCTCTTCCAAGATAACTACTCAATTGGATGAAGATCGAATGCTTTCAAGTAAAATCAAGAGGAAAGATAGAAGAAGAATAATGAAAATTAGTATTGATCCATCAAATTACAACAGAGCTCCCTAACCCAATGAAAGGGGTTTAGTTGTTCATAGCTCTTGAAAATGAAAACAAAGATGGAGAATACATCATAAAACTAGAAATTGCAAAGAAAGTAAAATACAAAGAGTAGTTCTCTTTTTCCCAGACTCCAGAACTTCTTCTCAATTCAAAGCTACTCCTATATATACTACTCTTCTCAGCTTCTAGTGTGATTCTTCAAGTCTTGGGCCTTTGGATCTTGAGTTTGAAGCAGTTCCTTTCTTTATTTGGGCTTGGCTTTACATGCAGAGAGAAAGTGCGAAGTGGGCGGAGACTTTAGTTTAGGACGTTAGGGGTGTTAATATTTAGTGAAAATATAAGTTCGAGAACGTTAGTGACACTTAACATTGTCACTAACGTTCCAATGCACCCCTTTGCCTCACGTTAAAACCCACGTTAACTAGGTTAACGTGGCTTTTAATGTTGCCTTGTTAACCTTCGAGAACGTTAGTGACACTCAACATTGTCACTAACGTTCCAGTGTGCCCCTTCTTGCTTTACGTTAAAGCCCACGTTAACTAGGTTAACGTGGCTTCTAACGTGACCCTTGCCATCCTTTGAGAACGTTAGTGACATTCAACATTGTCACTAACGTTCCAATGTGCCCCTAGGTCTCACGTTAGAGTCCACGTTAACTAGGTTAACGTGGCTTCTAACGTGGCCATCTTTAGCCATCCCAACGTTAGTGACAATGTTGAGTGTCACTAACGTTGGCTCATCCTTCATTCCTCATCGTTAGCTTCCACGTTAACCAAGTTAACGTGGAAGTTAACGTGACTCTTGGGGGTTGTGTGGTTGCTTCAACGTTAGTGACAATGTTGAGTGTCACTAACGTTGTCGACAACTCTTCATCCCTTACGTTAGTTCCCACGTTAACCAAGTTAACGTGGGAGTTAACGTGGTACTTTGCACTATAGGCCAACGTTAGTGACAATGTTGAGTGTCACTAACGTTGGCTTCTCTTCCCCCCTTAACGTTAGAGGACACGTTAACTAGGTTAACGTGGCTTCTAACGTGGCCACTTATGAGTAATTGCCAACGTTAGTGACAATGTTAAGTGTCACTAACGTTGGCTCAACTTCTCTTCTCCACGTTAGAGTTCACATTAACTTAGTTAATGTGACTCTCTAACGTGGGCATTGATGGCTTTTTTTTGAGAGTGTTATTGGCAATCACTTTTCTCATTAACCTTGCAAGTTACCTCCCCTTTTCTTGCTTCCTTTTGGTCCTGAAATCAAGCAATAAAGTGCATCAAAGCTCTAGTCCAAGTCATGAGTAATGCAACTTAATATTTGTTACTAAACTTATGCAAAATCCTCATGAAATTATGTAAAATGCACAATGTATGCTTGAATCAAGGCATAAGTGAATATCTACCCAAAACTAGCTCATTTCCTAAAGAAATGCATGAAACTAACCTAAAAACAGTAAAGAAAAGGTCAGTGAAACTGGCCAAGATGCCCTGGCATCACAACACCAAACTTAAAGCTTGCTTGTCCCTAAGCAAGTACTGGAACAAGAGAATGATGAATGGAATATCCAGAGGAATGAGTCATTCTTGTGGAAGTTATGTTACTGATTTTATGGTGGTTTCATGCATAGCAATTTAGGTTCATTCCATTACTGGCTTTCAGACCTTTATCATGTCCTAAAACACCCTCTTTGTTTATATCCCATGAGACTTTTATTCATTGATCCTTTTATTGTTATTTCAAGGGTTGTTTGTGTTATTTAGGCTAAGTGCTCTATAAGGGGGCAACTCTTTAAGATAAGCTTTCAGCCCAACACTCCCGAACCAGTTGGTTCAAGGTGCTAGGTGTTGAGACACCCCTAAGGACTTACTCCCTCAAGCCTATCCCCCATACATACACACTACAGGCATTTAGTTTATTTATTTTCTTTTCTTGAGACCTTGGTGTCCAGCACCTCTTTGGGTTACTAAGTGTTCTGTAGTGAAGGTTACTCTTGATAGTGGACTTTCAGTTGATAATCCCGAGTTAGTTAACCCAAGTTACCAAGTGATAAGGCACCCCTAAGAGCTTATTCATCCAAGTAGATCCCTCACACAGGAGCACCACAGACACTTGCCTCAAGATTAAAACCATTGATGCCTAGCCTTATTGCTTACTCTTTTTCTTTTGTTTTTCACTTCCATTGTTCTTTCCCTTTTCTCTTCTTAGGATCTTGTTATTAACTTAGTCTCATGAGTGTATCCAAAGCACAGTATTCAGGCCAGATAATTGTCATCCCAGCCTTGTGGTTGAACCAACTTAGCTAACTTATGACTACCCCAAAGATTCATGAATGCACTTCCACAATATGAACTCTACTCTGGTCTTTTGAAAACAATCATTCTCTTTTTATTTGATTTAAAGGGACAAGCATACAAGTAAGTTAAGTGATGGTGCAGTAACATAAAGACTAATGCACATAGACCTATTCAGAACTTAAAAGACAGAATTTAAAAAGGGTTCAACTATGAGTAACTACAAATCAAAAGTGCATTCGGACTTCCAACTTTCAACAATTCCGAGTACAATGGAATTAGGTAACAATACAACCTTCGGGTGATGATCTCTGGTCCCCCTCTCTCTTTGTCATCATCCTAGTTTTTGCTGCCTCGCTTCTTTGGGTGAAGGTGCACCATTTCCTTATAAGATTCCTGCAAGGTTACTGGAAGTTGCTTGTTCCCAAAGCACTTGAGACATAGTTAGCTTACATGTATGCTTGTGCCTCTCGAACTCAATTTGGTGTGTGAACACCAAACTTAGTTCTTTGCCCAGTACAAAATATTGCATATATGCAGAGACCCTCATATCTTGTTATCAGCAAAGCAATGATCACCTATGGTCTAACTACATCTAAGTGGTTTCTCTTGATTGGATGGAGCTAGCGATGTTCTTTTGGAGTGGAGTGTAATTCTTACCAATGTCCTTTAGTGGAACACCAAACTTAGAACTACACTATCACTCTTGGATTGTTCTGGTGTGGAACACCAGACTTAGCTCCTTACAATACAGGGGAAACAACTTTGTGATTTTTAATGAAATAAAGATGAAAGTGAAACTACCTGAGGTTGGGTTGCCTCCCAACAGAGCGCTCTTTTATCGTCGCTAGCTCGACGAGTCCTTAATTACTTGAGATGGTACTTTACTCTGGGGTTTTCCCCATGTTGCCCAGATAATGCTTGAGTCTTTGTCCATTCACTGTAAAAGTCCTCTCTGAACCTTCATCCGTGATTTCGATGTGGCCATATGGTGATACTTTTGTAACCATGAAAGGTCCGGACCACCTTGACTTGAGTTTTCCTGGGAACAGCCTTAATTTAGAATTGTAAAGGAGTACTCGCTGCCCTTTTTCGAAACTCCTGGGTGCCAGATGCATGTCATGTTTTCTCTTTGCCTTCTCTTTATACATCTTAGTGTTTTCATAGGCTTGTGACCTGAATTCCTCCATCTCTTGTAGCTGCAAGATCCTTTTTGCACCAGCAGCAATGCTGTCAAAATTTAGTATCTTGATAGCCCAAAGAGCTTTGTGTTCCAGCTCTAGTGGTAAATGACAAGCCTTCCCATAGACTAGTTGATATGGAGACATTCCAAGTGGAGTTTTGAATGCTGTTCTGTATGCCCAAAGAGCATCATCCAACTTCTTCAACCAATCCTTTCTAGATGCGTCCATAGTCTTTTCCAGGATCCTCTTCAGCTCTCTGTTGGATATCTCAGTTTGCCCACTTGTTTGAGGATGGTAAGGTGTGGCTACTTTATGTTTTACCCCATATCGTAAGAAGAGAGCTTCTAGTGGTTTGTTACAAAAGTGGCTCCCTCCATCATTGATAAGGGCTCTTGGGACTCCAAACCGGCTAAAGATATTCTTCCTGAGGAAGTTCATGACTACCTTGTTATCATTAGTTGGGGTTGCAATAGCCTCTACCCACTTGGAAACATAATCCACTGCTACCAGGATGTACTTGTTTGCATATGAGGTTGGGAATGGTCCCATGAAATCAACTCCCCACACATCAAACAGTTTCAGTTCCAAGATGAAATTTTGTGGCATGGCATTTCTTTTGGGCAGGTTTCCAGATCTTTGGCATTCATTGCAGCTTTTTACTAGTTCCTTGGCATCCTTGAAAAGGGTGGGCCAAAAGAATCTGCTTTGTAACACCTTTACAGTAGTTCTGTCCCCTCCAAAGTGCCCGCCATAGCATGAACCGTGGTAGTTCCACAGGACTTCTCTCCCTTCCTCTTCCGAAACACATCTTCTAAGAATTCCATCTGAACATTTCTTGAAGAGATATGGCTCGTCCCAGACAAAGTATTTTGCATCATTCATGAGCTTCCTCTTTTGATGTTTATTGATCCCTGGGGGTAATGCCCCAGTTGCCTTGAAATTTGCAATATCTGCGAACCATGGTGCTTTGTGAACTGTCATCAACTGCTCATCAGGGAAGAGCTTGTTCACATTTGTATCATTTTCTCCACCTTGATCGGGAGGGATTCTGGATAGGTGATCTGCCACCTTGTTCTCCACTCATTTCTTATCTCTGATTTCAATATCAAATTCCTGCAACAGTAAGATCCACCTTATTAGTCTTGGCTTTGATTCTTACTTGGCAAACAAATATTTAAGTGCTGTGTGATCTGTAAAAACAATCACTTTAGCACCAATGAGGTATGATCTAAATTTGTCAAATGTAAAAACTATTGCTAGCAACTCCTTTTCAGTAGTGGTATAATTTCTTTGAGTTTTATTAAGGACTTTGCTAGCATAGTATATCACACGAACTAGGTTATCTTTCCTTTGTCCTAACACTGCCCCAACTGCAAAATCAGATGCATCGCACATCAATTCAAATGGTAGGTTCCAATCAGGTGGGGAAATGATAGGAGCAGAAGATAACCTCATTTTCAAATGTGCAAATGCTAGCATGCATGTTTCATCAAAGATGAATGGTGTATCAGATACAAGGAGATTGCTTAAGGGCTTGGCTATCTTTGAAAAATCTTTAATGAACCTTCTGTAAAAACCAGCATGCCCTAAAAAACTTCTAATTGCCTTGACATCACTGGGTGGGGGTAGTTTTTCAATAAGTTCTACTTTAGCTCTATCAACCTCAATACCTTGGTGAGAGACCTTGTGACCAAGGACTATTCCTCCTGTCACCATGAAGTGGCATTTTTCCCAGTTCAAGACCAAATTGGTCTCTTGGCATCTTTTCAATACCAAGGCGAGGTGATGTAGGCAACTAGGAAAAGAATCTCCGAATACCGAGAAATCATCCATAAAAACTTCAATGAATTTTTCTATCATATCTGAAAAGATAGAAAGCATGCAGCGTTGGAAAGTTGCAGGGGCATTACATAATCCAAATGGCATGCGCCTATAGGCAAACACTCCATATGGACAGGTAAATGAGGTTTTCTCTTGGTCTCTTGGATCAACCACTATTTGGTTATATCCTGAATAACCGTCGAGAAAACAATAATATGCGTGCCCTGCAAGTCTTTCCAACATCTGATCCATGAATGGAAGGGGAAAATGGTCCTTTCGTGTAGCCTCATTGAGTTTCCTGTAGTCTATGCACATCCGCCATCCTGTGACGGTCCTTGTAGGTATGAGCTCGTTCTTCTCATTGGTAACCATAGTGATCCCTCCCTTCTTTGGCACAACATGTATGGGGCTAACCCAAGGGCTGTCCGAAATTGGGTATATGACCCCTCCTTGCCAAAGCTTCATAACCTCTTTCTGTACCACTTCCTTCATGATTGGGTTCAGCCTTCTTTGGGATTGAATGGATGGCTTGGCATCATTTTCCAACAGTATTTTATGCATGCATATGGCTGAATTGATTCCCTTTAAGTCAGCAAGGGTCCATCCAATGGCATCCTTATGCTCCCGCAGCACCTTGAGTAGCTCGTCCTCTTGATCTTGACTGAGGGATGAATTTATGATCACTGGGTAGTTTTCATTTTCTCCTAGATATGCATATTTGAGAGTGGGTGGCAATGTTTTGAGTTCAGGTTTGGGTGCTTCTGATTTTTCGTTCCCTTCCTTTGGTGCATCTGATATATGTATTTCTGCTGTAGCTACCTCTTCACTTGATTCAGATTCTTCCTCCACCAATCTCTCGTTCTCTTCAGGTTCATCTTCTTCAAAATTCTCCTGCACTTCATCCTCAAGTGCATTTAACCTCATGCATTCTCCCAATTGTTCCGGTGGATAACTCATGGCCTTGAACACATTGAATGTCATCTTTTTCATTGTGTAATCTCAGGGTGAGGTCACCCTTCTGAACATCAATGACAGCTCCAGCAGTGGCCAAGAATGGCCTTCCCAAGATGATGGAGGTCTTGGCGTCTTCCTGCATGTCCAGCACCACAAAATCTGCTGGGAATATGAAATCTCCTACTTTTACTAGCAAATCCTCTATTATCCCGCGAGGGAATTTGAACGACCGGTCTGCCAGTTGTAGAGCCATTTTTGTTGGTTTAGCCTCCTCAATTTTCATCTTTCTCATCATAGCTACTGACATCAAATTGATGCTGGCCCCTAAGTCACAAAGAGCCTTTTCTACTGTGATTTCTCCTATAATGCAAGGGATCTGAAAACTCCCAGGATCCTTCAGTTTCTGAGGTAGTTTATGCTGAATGATAGCACTGCACTCTTCAGTTAGTATCACAGTCTCATTGTTCTTCCAGCTTCTCTTCTTAGTCATTAGCTCCTTTAAAAACTTGGCATAAAGTGGCATTTATTCTATGGCTTCAGCAAATGGTATGTTGATTTGTAGCTTCTTGAAGATTTCCAAAAATCTCAAGAACTGGTTGTCATCTTCCTTTTTCTTCAATAGGGGGGTATGGAGCTCTTGAGACGTTCAGTTGGGGTATCTTTTTTTTTTTCTGCAGACTTGGCGTGGGGGGTTGCATTCCATCTTGCTCTTCTTCCTTTTCATTTGAGCCTTCTTCTTGTGGTTTTTGGGGATGTTCCTTCAGTTCCTTCCCACTCCTAAGTGTGATAGCTTGACACTCCTCCCTTTTGCTTGAATGGGCATCATAGCAAAAATTGTGGTTAGGAAGCTGCTCAAACAGATAGCTGATTTGTGTCTCCAGTTTTGTGATGGCAGCATTTTGATTCTGCATGTTTGACTGCACTTCCTCCCTGAATGCTTTACTGTCTTGAATGTCTCTGCATATTCCTTCAATGAAGGTTTCGATCTTAGAGAGCTTGTCATCAATTGATGGGTGATTCGGAGAAGATGTGCTATTTTGATTTTGATAATCTTATGAAGAAGTGTTGTTGTGGGGGTGTTGAGACGTCCTCTGTGTGACTTGCTTTTGATCTTGCTCACTTCCCCACCCAAAGTTTGGGTGGTTTCTCCATCCAGGGTTGTAAGTCTTGGAGTATGGATCATAGTTTTTCCTTGGTGAATTCCCAATGTAGTTGGCTTACTCCTGACTCCCCTCTGCTTCTTCATTCACTCCTTCTTGGATTGTTGATGAAGATGAGATTGCTGCTACTTGGTTCCTCTCCATCTTCTTGGTGAGGTCAGCCAGCTGCTGGGTAATGAGCTTGTTTTGGGCCAACAGAGTATCTACATTGTTTAGCTCCATCACTCCTCTTGTGTTTCCTCTTTCGGAAGCATAGAAGTAGTCATTTTCTGCTACTGTTTCAATAACATCTATGGCTTCCTCAATGGTCTTCTTCTTGTTCAAGGATCCTCCAGATGAATGGTCTACGGCCTTCTTTGACTCATAAGAGAGCCCTTCATAGAAAATGTGCAGCTGGACCCATTCGTTGAACATGTCAGATGGACACCTCCTTGTTAAGTCCTTGAACCTCTCCCATGCTTCATACAGAGTCTCACCATCTTGTTGCCTGGAAGTTTGAACCTCAGCTCTCAGCCTATTGATTCGTTGAGGAGGGTAGAATCTTGCTAAGAATTTGTTCACCACATCCTCCCAAGTTGTCAAGCTCTCCCTTGGGAAGGATTCCAGCCACTTGGCTGCCTTGTCCCTGAGTGAGAAGGGAAATAAGAGCAGTCTATAGGCGTCAAGATGAACACCATTAGATTTCACTGTGTCACATATTCTCAGGAAGGTGGTCAAATGTTGATTGGGGTCTTCTTGAACACCTCCTCCAAACGAACAGTTGTTCTGAACAAGGGTGATGAGCTGTGGTTTAAGTTCAAAGTTGTTGGCATGGATTGTTGGATTTTGGATGTTACTTCCACAATTGCCTGGGTTTGGATTGATGTAAGAGCCCAAAACTCTTCTATCCTCCTGGTGGACGAAATTGTGATCACATTAATGTAGTACTCTTTGTTATTGTATGGAATCATTATTATGGCTCTTTACTATGTGTGGACACAACTCCGTTCAACTAACCAGCAAGTGTACTGGGTCGTCCAAGTAATAAACCTTACGTGAGTAAGTGTCGATCCCACAGAGATTGTTGGCTTCAAGCAAGCTATGGTCACCTTGCAAATCTCAGTCAGGCGGATTTAAACATGATACTTTATTAGATTAAAATAAACAATAAAAGGGATAGAGATACTTATGTAGATTCATTGGCAGGGATTTCAGATAAGCGAATGGAGATGCTTTTCGTTCCTCTGAACCTCTGCTTTCCTGCTATCTTCATCCAATCAGTCTTACTCCTTTCCATGGCTGGCTGTATGCAAGGGCATCACCGTTGTCAGTGGCTACATCCCCTCCTCTCAGTGAATCTTATGCTCACGCACCCTGTCACGGCACGGCTATTCATCTGTCGGTTCCCGATCATGCTGGAATAGGATTCACCCTCCTTTTGCGTCTGTCACTAACGCCCAGCACTCACGAGTTTGAAGCTCGTCACAGTCATTCAATCATTGAATCCTACTCAGAATACCACAGACAAGGTTTAGACCTTCCGGATTCTCTTGAATGCCGCCATCATTCTAGCTTACGACACGAAGATTCTGGTTAGGAGATATAAGAGATACTCATTCTAGCTTAATTCATGTAGAACAGAAGTGTTTGTCAGACACGCGTTCATAAGGGAGAAGGATGATTAGCGTCACACATAATCATCACCTTCATTACGTTCTTGGGTGCGAATGGATATCTTAGAAGCGAAATAAGAAGAATTGAATAGAAAACAGTAGTACTTTGCATTAATCTTTGAGGAACAGCAGAGCTCCACACCTTAATCTATGGAGTGTAGAAACTCTACCGTATGAAAATACATAAGTGAAGGTCCAGGCATGGCCGAGATGGCCAGCCCCCTAAAACGTGATCAATAGTCTCCTAAGATGAATAATGGAATAAAACTGAGACCAAAGATACCTAATACAATAGTAAGAGGTCCTATTTATAATAAACTAGTCACTAGGGTTTACATGAGTAAGTAATTGATGCATAAATCCACTTCCTGGGCCCACTTGGTGTGTGTTTGGGCTGAGCCTGAGTGTTGCACGTGCAGAGGCCATTTGTGGAGTTGAACGCCAGTTTCTGTGCCAGTTTGGGCGTTCAACTCTGGTTTTGGATCCTTTTCTGGCGCTGGACGCCAGATTTGGGTAGAAAGCTGGCGTTGAACGCCAGTTTACGTCGTCAATTCTTGGCCAAAGTATGGACTATTATATATTGCTGGAAAGCCCTGGATGTCTGCTTTCCAACGCAATTGGAAGCGCGCCATTTCAAGTTCTGTAGCTCCAGAAAATCCACATTGAGTGCAGGGAGGTCAGAATCCAACAGCATCAGCAGTCCTTTTTCAACCTCTGAATCTAATTTCTGCTCAAGTCCCTCAATTTCAGCCATAAAATACCTGAAATCACAGAAAAACACACAAACTCATAGTAAATTCCAGAAATGTGAATTTAACACAAAATCTATTAAAAACATCCCTAAAAGTAACTAGATCCTACTAAAAACATACTAAAAACAATGTCAAAAAGCGTATAAATTATCCGCTCATCACAACACCAAACTTAAATTGTTGCTTGTCCCCAAGCAACTGAAAATCAAAATATGATAAAAAGAAGAGAATATACTATAAATTCCAAACTATCAATGAAACAGAGCTTCAATCATATGAGCGGGACTTATAGCTTTTTGCCTCTTGAATAGTTTTGGCATCTCACTTTATCCATTGAGGTTCAGAATGATTGGCATCTATAGGAACTTCAGATTTCGAATAGTGTTATCGACTCTCTTAGTTCAGCATGATGATTCTTGAACACAGCTTCTTTATGAGTCTTGGCCGTGGCCCTAAGCACTTTGTTTTCCAGTATTACCACTGGATACATAAATGCCACAAACACATAATTGGGTGAACCTTTTCAGATTGTGACTTAGCTTTGCTAAAGTCCCCAATTAGAGGTGTCCAGGGTTCTTAAGCACACTCTTCTTTTGCTTTGGACCTTGACTTTAACCGCTCAGTCTCAAGTTTTCAATTGACACCTACACGCCACAAGCACATGGTTAGGGACAGCTTGGTTTAGCCGCTTAGACCAGGATTTTATTCCTTTAGGCCCTCCTATCCACTGATGCTCAAAGCCTTGGGATCCTTTTTATTGCCCTTGCCTTTTGGTTTTAAGGGTTATTGGCTTTTTGCTCTTGCCTATTGGTTTTAAGAGCTTTTGGCTTTTTCTGCTTGCTTTTTCTTTTTCTTTCTATTTTTTTTTCGCCTATTTTTTTTTCTATTTTTTTTTTCTGCAAGCTTTGTTCTTTGCTGCTTTTTCTTGCTTCAAGAATCATTTTTATGATTTTTCAGATTATCAAATAACATGTCTCCTAGTCATCATTCTTTCAAGAGCCAACATATTTAACATTCTTAAACAACAACTTCAAAAGACATATGCACTGTTCAAGCATACATTCAGAAAACAAGAAGCATTATCACCACATCAATATAATTAAACTAAGTTCAAGGATAAATTCAAAACTCATGTACTTCTTGTTCTTTTGAATTAAAACAGTTTTTATTTTAAGAGAGGTGATGGATTCATAGGACATTCATAACTTTAAGACAGATTTACTAACTACTAATGATCATGTAATGAAGACACAAACATAGATAAGCACATAACATAGAAAATGAAAAACAGAGAAAGTAAGAACAAGGAATGAGTCCACCTTAGTGATGTCCTTGAGCTCTTCTATGTCTCTTCCTTGTCTTTGCTGCTCCTCCTTCATTGCTTTTAGATCTTCTCTGATTTCATGAAGGATGATGGAGTGCTCCTGATGTTCCACCCTTAGTTGCTTCCAATAATTGTGTGGAAGAAAATGAATCCCCTGAGGTATCTCAGGGATCTCTTGATTTGCAGTCAAATGTTCTACCACTGAGCTATAGACCCTTGATGGAAGCTTTTGTCTTCCCTTTCCTCTTTCTAGAGGTTTCTCTGGCCTTAGGTGCCATCAATGGTTATGGAAAAAAACAAAAAAGCTATGCTTTTACCACACCAAACTTAGAATGTTGCTCACCCTCGAGCAAAAGAAGAAAGAATAGAAGAATAAGAAGAAGATATGGAGGAGATGGATGGGAGTGTGTATTCAGCCATATGGGTGGGATTGGGTGGGAGAGAGATGTTGAATTTTTGAAGGTAGTGGGTGTATGGATGTGAGTGGTAAATGGAAAAAAAGAAGGGATGATCATGAATGGAAAGAGAGATGATGAGGTAGGTGGGGATCCTGTGGGGTCCACAGATCTTGAGGTGTCAAGGCATTTACATCCCTGCACCAATTTAGGCATGTAAAATGCCCTTGCACACAACTCTGGGCGTTCAGCGCCAGGTTGGTGCCCTTTTTGGGCGTTCAACGCCCCTTTGCTGCCATTTCTGGCGTTGAACGCCAGAACCATGCTTGTTCTGGGCGTTCAGCGCCAGGATGCTCCCATTCTGGGCGTTCAGCGCCAGAACTATGCTCTGTTCTGGCGTTTGAACGCCAGACAGATGCTCCTCCAGGGTGTGATTTTTCTTCTGCTGTTTTTGATTCCGTTTTTGATTTTTTTGTTTATTTTGTGACTCCACATGATCATGAACCTAAGAAAACATGAAAAACAATAAAAATAAGAATTAGATAAACATTGGGTTACCTCCCAACAAGCGCTTCTTTAATGTCAATAGCTTGACAGTGAGCTCTCATGGAGCCTCACAGATGTGCAGAGCTTTGTTGAGACTCTCCAACACCAAACTTAGAGTTTGGATATCGGAGTTCAACACCAAACTTAGAGTTTGGTTGTGGCCTCCCAACACCAAACTTAGAGTTTGACTGTGGGGGCTTTGGTTGACTCTGCTTGGAGAGAAGCTTTTTCTGCTTCCTCTCCATGGTTGCAGAGGGAGATCCTTGAGTTTTAAACACAAGGGAGTCCTCATTCCATTGAAGGACTATTTCACCTCTGTCAACATCAATCACAGCTCTTGCTGTGGCCAGGAAAGGTCTTCCTAGGATGATGGATTCATCCTCTTTCTTTCCAGTATCCAGGACTATGAAATCAGCAAGGATGTAAAGGCCCTCAACTTTTACCAATACATCTTCTATGTGTCCATAAGCCTGTCTTTTTGAGCTGTCTGCCATCTCTAGTGAGATTTTAGCAGCTTGCACCCCATAGATTCCCAGTTTCTCTATTACAGAGAGGGGCATGAGGTTTATACCTGAACCAAGGTCACACAGAGCTTTGAAGATCATGGTGCCTATGGTACAAGGTAGTATGAACTTTCCAGGATCCTGTCTCTTCTGAGGTAATGTCAGTTGATCCAGATCACTTAGTTCATTGATGAACAAGGGAGGTTCAACTTCCCAAGCATCAATGCCAAATAATTTGGCATTCAGCTTCATGATTGCACCAAGAAACTTGGCATTTTGCTCTTCAGTGACATCCTCATTCTCTTCAGAAGAGGAATACTTATCAGAGCTCATGAAGGGCATAAGGAGGTCCAATGGAATCTCTATGGTCTCTAGATGAGCCTCAGAGTCCTTTGGTTCCCCAGAGGGAAGCTCCTTATTGATCACTGGACGTCCCAGGAGGTCTTCCTCCTTGGGATTCACGTCCTCTCCTCTCCTCATAGGTTCGGCCATGGCGCTTATGTCAATGGCCTTGCACTCTCCTTTTGGATTCTCTTCTGTATTGCTTGGGAGAGTACTAGGAGGGATTTCAGTGATCCTTTTACTCAGCTGGCCCACTTGTGCTTCCAGATTTCTAATGGAAGACCTTGTTTCATTCATGAAACTTACAGTGGCCTTAGATAGATCAGAGACTAGATTTGCTAAATTAAAAGCATTTTGTTCAGAGTTCTCTGTCTGTTGCTGAGTTGATGATGGAAAAGGCTTGCTATTGCTAAACCTGTTTCTTCCACCATTATTAAAGCCTTGTTGAGGCTTTTGATCCTTCCATGAGAAATTTGGATGATTTCTCCATGTTGAGTTATAGGTGTTTCCATAAGGTTCACCTAAGTAATTTACCTCTGCTATTGCAGGGTTCTCAGGATCATAGGCTTCTTCTTCAGAAGATGCCTCTTGAGTACTATTGGATGCAGCTTGCATTCCATGCAGACTCTGAGAAATCATATTGACTTGCTGAGTCAATATTTTGTTCTGAGCCAATATGGCATTCAGAGTATCAACTTCAAGAACTCCCTTCTTCATAGGCGTCCCATTATTCACAGGATTCCTTTCAGAAGTGTACATGAACTGGTTATTAGCAACCATGTCAATGAGTTCTTGAGCTTCTGCAGGCGTTTTCTTTAAGTGAATGGATCCACCTGCAGAGGTGTCCAGTGACATCTTTGATAGCTCAGATAAACCATCATAGAATATATCCAGGATGGTCCATTCTGAAAGCATGTCAGAAGGACACTTTTTGGTCAACTGTTTGTATCTTTCCCAAGCTTCATAGAGAGATTCACCTTCTTTCTGTCTGAAGGTTTGAACATCAGCTCTAAGCTTGCTCAGCTTTTGAGGAGGAAAGTACTTGGCTAAGAAAGCCGTGACCAGCTTATCCCAAGAGTTCAGGCTGTCTTTGGGTTGAGAATCCAACCATAATCTAGCTCTGTCTCTTACAGCAAAAGGGAAAAGCATAAGCCTGTAGACTTCAGGATCTACTCCATTAGTCTTAACAGTATCACATATCTGCAAAAATTCAGTCAAGAACTGAAAAGGATCTTCAGATGGAAGTCCATGAAACTTGCAGTTCTGCTGCATTAGAGAAACTAATTGAGGTTTCAGCTCAAAGTTGTTTGCTCCAATGGCAGGAATGGAGATGCTTCTTCCATGTAAATTGGAATTAGGTGCAGTAAAGTCACCAAGCATCCTCCTTGTATTATTATTATTTTCGGCTGCCATCTCCTCTGCCTGTTCGAAAATTTCTGAAAGGTTATCTCTGGATTGTTGTATTTTAGCTTCTCTTAATTTTCTCTTCAGAGTTCTTTCAGGTTCTGGATCTGCTTCCACAAGAATGTTCTTATCCTTGCTTCTGCTCGTATGACAAGGAAGAATGGCCAGAAAAATGATAATAATAATAGAGATCCTTTATACCACAGTATAGGGATCCCTTTGTAAGTAGAAGAAGAGGGGGAGATAAAGGATGTGATGTAAAGGAAGAAACACAACTGTGAGGATTGGAATGTGAGATGAGATGTTAGGATATGAATGATTAAATAGAATAGAATGAGAGAGAAGGATAATTTTCGAAAATTATTTTGAAAAATAGTTAGTGATTTTTGAAAATGGTTTTTTTTTTTTTTTCGAAATTTTTTTTTTTATAAAAAATAAAAATAATTAGTTAATAAAAAATAAATTTTTGAAAAAGAGGGAAGATATTTTCGAAAATTAGAGAGAGAGAGTTAGTTAGGTGGTTTTGAAAAAGTTAAGAAACAAACAAAAAGTTAGTTAGTTAGTTGAAACAAATTTTGAAAAGATAAGAAGTTAGGAGGTTAGAGAAGATATTTTGAAAAGATATTTTTGAAAAAGATAAGATAAGAAGATATTTTTGAAAAGATATGATTGAAATTAGTTTTGAAAAAGATTTGATTTTTAAAATCTCAATTAATGACTTGGTTCATAAGAAATCACAAGATATGATTCTAGAACTTAAAATTTGAATCTTTCTTAACAAGCAAGTAACAAACTTCAAATTTTTGAATCAAAACATTAATTGATTAGTTATTTTCGAAAATTTTATATAAAAATAAGAAAAAGATTTTTGAAAAATATTTTTGAAATTTTCGAAAATAGCTAATAATTTTGAAAAAGATTTGATTTTTGAAAAAGATTTTGAAAAAGATAAGATTTTCAAATTGAAAATTTGATTTGACTCATTGGCAACAACTTTGATTTTTAAAAAATTTTTGAAAAAGTCAATCCAAATTTTCGAATTTGATGAGAGAAAAAGGGAAAGATATTTTTTTGATTTTTGAAATTTTTATGATGCAAGAGAAAAACACTAAAAAGATGCAATGCATGAAATTTTTAAATCAAAACATGTGATGCGTGCAAGAATGCTATGAATGTTAAGATGAACACCAAGAACACTTTGAATGTCATGATGAACATCAAGAACATATTTTTGAAAAATTTTTAATGCAAAGAAAACATGCAAGACACCAAACTTAGAATTCTTTAATGCTTAGACACTAAGAATTCAAGAATGCATATGAAAAACATGAAAAGACACAAAACAAAAAATCATCAAGATCAAATAAGAAGACTTACTAAGAACAACTTGAAGATCATGAAGAACACCATGAATGCATGAGAATTTTCGAAAAATGCAAGATGCATATGCAAGTGACACCAAACTTATGATATGACTCAAGACTCAAATAAGAAACACAAAAATATTTTTGATTTTTATGATTTTCTAATTTTTTTTGGATTTTTATTTTATATTTTTCGAAAAACTATTTTGGAAAAGAAAAATAAGGATTCCAAAATTTTCAATATGAATTCCAGGAATCTTATGCTCTAAAGCTCCAATCAAAGGGTCAGGCATGGCTTAATAGCCAGCCAAGCTTTAGTATGTAACTCAGACATGACACGCCTGACATTCCTTACATTCAACAGCCAATTGGCTAAGAAAGATAAAGAAGCTCTTCTCTTGGGTATAAGGATTGAGACATGGCTTTACAGCCAGACAGGCTTCAACATGCTTCATGAAACACTAGAATTCATTCTTAAAAATTTTGAAGCCATAGAATAATTTATTTTTGAAAATATTATTTTTAGTAAAAATTTTTTTTTTTCGAAAACAAGTGAGGAATTTTTGAAAGATTTTTGAAAAATTTTTGAAAACAAAACAAAAAGAAAATTACCTAATCTGAGCAACAAGATGAACCGTCAGTTGTCCATACTCGAACAATCCCCGGCAACGGCGCCAAAAACTTGGTGGACGAAATTGTGATCACATTAATGTAGTACTCTTTGTTATTGTATGGAATCATTATTATGGCTCTTTACTATGTGTGGACACAACTCCGTTCAACTAACCAGCAAGTGTACTGGGTCGTCCAAGTAATAAACCTTACGTGAGTAAGGGTCGATCCCACAGAGATTGTTGGCTTGAAGCAAGCTATGGTCACCTTGCAAATCTCAGTCAGGCGGATTTAAACATGATACTTTATTAGATTAAAATAAACAATAAAAGGGATAGAGATACTTATGTAGATTCATTGGCAGGGATTTCAGATAAGCGAATGGAGATGCTTTTCGTTCCTCTGAACCTCTGCTTTCCTGCTATCTTCATCCAATCAGTCTTACTCCTTTCCATGGCTGGCTGTATGCAAGGGCATCACCGTTGTCAGTGGCTACATCCCCTCCTCTCAGTGAATCTTATGCTCACGCACCCTGTCACGGCACGGCTATTCATCTGTCGGTTCCCGATCATGCTGGAATAGGATTCACCCTCCTTTTGCGTCTGTCACTAACGCCCAGCACTCGCGAGTTTGAAGCTCGTCACAGTCATTCAATCATTGAATCCTACTCAGAATACCACAGACAAGGTTTAGACCTTCCGGATTCTCTTGAATGCCGCCATCATTCTAGCTTACGCCACGAAGATTCTGGTTAGGAGATCTAAGAGATACTCATTCTAGCTTAATTCATGTAGAACAGAAGTGTTTGTCAGACACGCGTTCATAAGGGAGAAGGATGATGAGCGTCACACATAATCATCACCTTCATTACGTTCTTGGGTGCGAATGGATATCTTAGAAGCGAAATAAGAAGAATTGAATAGAAAACAGTAGTACTTTGCATTAATCTTTGAGGAACAGCAGAGCTCCACACCTTAATCTATGGAGTGTAGAAACTCTACCGTATGAAAATACATAAGTGAAGGTTCAGGCATGGCCGAGATGGCCAGCCCCCTAAAACGTGATCAATAGTCTCCTAAGATGAATAATGGAATAAAACTGAGACCAAAGATACCTAATACAATAGTAAGAGGTCCTATTTATAATAAACTAGTCACTAGGGTTTACATGAGTAAGTAATTGATGCATAAATCCACTTCCTGGGCCCACTTGGTGTGTGTTTGGGCTGAGCCTGAGTGTTGCACGTGCAGAGGCCATTTGTGGAGTTGAACGCCAGTTTCTGTGCCAGTTTGGGCGTTCAACTCTGGTTTTGGATCCTTTTCTGGCGCTGGACGCCAGATTTGGGTAGAAAGCTGGCGTTGAACGCCAGTTTACGTCGTCAATTCTTGGCCAAAGTATGGACTATTATATATTGCTGGAAAGCCCTGGATGTCTACTTTCCAACGCAATTGGAAGTGCGCCATTTCGAGTTCTGTAGCTCCAGAAAATCCACATTGAGTGCAGGGAGGTCAGAATCCAACAGCATCAGCAGTCCTTTTTCAACCTCTGAATCTGATTTCTGCTCAAGTCCCTCAATTTCAGCCAGAAAATACCTGAAATCACAGAAAAACACACAAACTCATAGTAAAGTCCAGAAATGTGAATTTAACACAAAATCTATTAAAAACATCCCTAAAAGTAACTAGATCCTACTAAAAACATACTAAAAACAATGTCAAAAAGCGTATAAATTATCCGCTCATCACCTCCCCAGCATGATTTGCTCCACCTCCTCTGCCATGGTTGTGAGTCTCTTCTTCATGATGATTTTCCATGTTTTCTTCCATGTTAGGTTCAAAGTATTCCTCAAAGTGTTCCTCCTCTTCTTCAGCACCAACTACACGTTTTTCTTTTGCCTCCCTCCTTAGTCTAAGGAAGGTTCTCTCAGGTTTAGAATCAAAGGAAGTTGAAGCCCTGCTTCTTCTCCCTGTCATACAACCAACAAGTACAAGCAAAGAAAATAGGTGCAGACAGTATTTGTGTCAGAATTGCTGTTAGTTGTGGGTGATGCAATATATCAAACAGTTAGTGGGTTAGCAAACAGAATTGAAAATAACAAAGAAAAACAAAAGAGTAGAGGGGGAAGGGAAGAAGTTTAACTAAAACAAAAAGTAAATCACTCAAACAGAAAAATGAAATTCACAAAATAAAAATGCTCAATCTAGTGATCTTCCAATTTAATCATTGTTGATGCACAATCAATCCCCGGCAACGGCGCCATAAACTTGATGCACGGAAAACTTATCTCTCAACAAATCTCCCTTCGGCAAGTGTACCAAATTTGTCGTCAAGTAAAAACTCACAATAGAGTGAGGTCGAATCCCACAGGGATTGATTGATCAAGCAACTTTAATTAGAAGAATGTTCTAGTTGAGCGAATCCAGAATTTGGGTTGAGAGTTGCAGAAAATAAAATGGCGGGAATGTAAATAACAGAAAAGTAAATGCTAGAATTAAAGGACTGGAAGTAAATGACTGAAAATAAATTGCAGAATTGTAAATGGGAATGGGGGATTTGCTCATAAAAGTAAATGGCAGAAATTAAAGAGAATGGGTAAGATCAGAGATGGGGAGTTCATTGGGCTTAGGAGGTGTTGCAATTCTCCGGATCAAGTTCATTTTTATCTCTTCCTCAATCAATGCACTCATTGATCTCCTTGGCAATCTTAAGTGATTGAATTACAATTTCTTGCAATTCAATCTCTCAAATCTTGATCAATAGCCAATTCCTTGGTCAACTGCTCATGAGAAGAGATGAAGTATGGTCACTGATTATACCACATGCATTTCCCAAATCAAGTATTGAGAGGGTTATAGTCACATACCCATCCAAACCCAATTTGGTCCAGCATGAGAAAGCATTTCTAGCTTGATCTCTTCATTCCTCTTTCAAGGTTCAAAAGAGATCCAAGTTTGAATAGCTTCTCTTCCAAGATAACTACTCAATTGGATGAAGATCGAAAGCTTTCAAGTAAAATCAAGAGGAAAGATAGAAGAAGAATAATGAAAATTAGTATTGATCCATCAAATTACAACAGAGCTCCCTAACCCAATGAAAGGGGTTTAGTTGTTCATAGCTCTTGAAAATGAAAACAAAGATGGAGAATACATCATAAAACTAGAAATTGCAAAGAAAGTAAAATACAGAGAGTAGTTCTCTTTTTCCCAGCCTCCAGAACTTCTTCTCAATTCAAAGCTACTCCTATATATACTACTCTTCTCAGCTTCTAGTGTGATTCTTCAAGTCTTGGGCCTTTGGATCTTGAGTTTGAAGCAGTTCCTTTCTTTATTTGAGCATGGCTTTACTTGCAGAGAGAAAGTGCGAAGTGGGCGGAGACTTTAGTTTAGGACGTTAGGGGTGTTAATATTTAGTGAGAATATAAGTTCGAGAACGTTAGTGACACTTAACATTGTCACTAACGTTCCAATGCACCCCTTTGCCTCACGTTAAAACCCACGTTAACTAGGTTAACGTGGCTTTTAACGTTGCCTTGTTAACCTTCGAGAACGTTAGTGACACTCAACATTATCACTAACGTTCCAGTGTGCCCCTTCTTGCTTCATGTTAAAGCTCACATTAACTAGGTTAACGTGGCTTCTAACATGGCCCTTGCCATCCTTCGAGAACGTTAGTGACAATCAACATTGTCACTAACGTTCCAATGTGCCCCTAGGTCTCACATTAGAGTCCACGTTAACTAGGTTAACGTGGCTTCTAACGTGGCCATCTTTAGCCATCCCAACGTTAGTGACAACGTTGAGTGTCACTAACATTGGCTCATCCTTCATTCTTCATCGTTAGCTTCCACGTTAACCAAGTTAACGTGGAAGTTAACGTGACTCTTGGGGGTTGTGTGGTTACTTCAACATTAGTGACAATGTTGAGTGTCACTAACGTTGTCGACAACTCTTCATCCCTTACGTTAGTTTCCACGTTAACCAAGTTAACGTGGGAGTTAACGTGGTACTTTGCACCATAGGCCAACGTTAGTGACAATGTTGAGTGTCACTAACGTTGGCTTCTCTTCCCCCCTTAATGTTAGAGGCCACGTTAACTAGGTTAACGTGGCTTCTAACGTGGCCACTTCTGAGTAATTGCCAACGTTAGTGACAATGTTAAGTGTCACTAACGTTGGCTCAACTTCTCTTCTCCACGTTAGAGTTCACGTTAACTTAGTTAACGTGACTCTCTAACGTGGGCATTGATGGCTTTTTTTTGAGAGTGTTATTGGCAATCACTTTTCTCATTAACCTTGCAAGTTACCTCCCCTTTTCTTACTTCCTTTTGGTCCTGAAATCAAGCAATAAAGTGCATCAAAGCTCTAGTCCAAGTCATGAGTAATGCAACATAATATTTGTCACTAAACTTATGCAAAATCCTCATGAAATTATGTAAAATACAAAATGTATGCTTGAATCAAGGCATAAGTGAATATCTACCCAAAACTAGCTTATTTCCTAAAGAAATGCATGAAACTAACCTAAAAATAGTAAAGAAAAGGTTAGTGAAACTGGCCAAGATGCCCTAGCATCATGGAGCTCCCGAGGTCCTGGCACGCTTGTAACCTAAAAAAATACTACAGCTAAGCAGCAAACCTTGCTCAATTGGTGCACTCTTTTTCCCGATTTCAAGGGTTTTTTAACGAGGCACCAACACGAGGGCTAGAGATGTCCACACCCCTAGTATGCTTTTGTAAAGGAATTTCTTAAATATTAATAAAAATTCCTATTCTATTTCTCTCTTCAAAGGTTTCCTATCTTGAACGCATTAATTTAAGTTTGATAAACCATAAAAATACATTGCCCGACCTAAAGTGGTTGGCAAGATGAAGCAACGAGGTACAGGTTAATGAAAAAAGTTATACAAACAACTCGTACAAAGCAACCTCAAACAGGAAGGATAAAAAATGAGTTGTAAAAGTAACTTAAGAAAGGCCGATTACTTGAAGTCGGACCTATGTAAGGAAATTAATAAACTTTCGAATTTGTTAAGACTCTAAAGTAAAAACAAATTGTACCTTACTACAAGAGTTTAACAAAAGGGTACTTCACAACTCTAATAAAGTTTTGAACATTACTTCATAAAAGTTTTGAAAAAACAACAAAAGTGAAAGGTAAAGTGTTCGAAAAACTATAAACTATTACAAGAAATTAAAGTGTTATAAGCCCACAAGTCGGGCCATACCAGTTATATGAAACAAAATATAAAAAGCCTAAAGGGGAGTGAGGTCCTTGCAAGTAACATCATCTTTTTTAGGAGAAGGAGAGGTCTCTACGGCACCAGCTTCGGGTTTGCCTTCCAAAGTTGAGGTCTGCCCGTCCTGAGGCCCCCAAGGTCTTCGGATCCAGCGCAGGCTCCTCCTCTTCATCCTCCTCGGACGCAAGGACTATCTTGTCGTCCACCACTATGTTGTTTGTATTAAAAAGGGAAAGGTCAAGGTCGGAAGCAAAGACCTTAACCTGAGCCTTTAGGTTTTCGAACATCTCATCCATCCCCAATGTTGCTGACTGCTGAAACTCGACCAAATTCTCCTTCATTTTCTCCAATTCCTCCTCCAATGCCAACATCTCCCCAAAGACACGAGTATAGCTCTCCCGAAACTTCTTTGCCTTCTCCTCGGCCAGAGCAGCAGAAGCCTCTGACTTGCTTACTCTCTCCCGAGTTCTTTCTAGCTCGGTCCTTAAAGTCTCCCCCTCCTTCTCTAATTCCTTCTTAATCTCGTTCAACCTCAACACATCAGCATGGGCCACCACCAAAGCACTGGCCGTGGCCTGTATGGGAGAGTTCCTCAACTCCCTAGAGTACACACCCCAACCGTATGGAGGAGGTTTTGAAATGCCACATCGTACGTGCTCAAATGATGGTAGGGGAGGATGTTCTTCTCCCCCCAAGCCAAGGCATCAAAATTCCTTGTATAAATGCTTTCTTCCTCCACCAATTTTTGTTTTTTGAAGGGAGGTTCAGTTGAAGGAGGAGACAGAAGGGAAGGCTCAGAAAGGATAAGTTTGGAGAGAGGAGTAGGAATGACGACCTTCTGATCGAAGGGACCTGACCTCGATTTCCTGGGGGAAGATCAGACAGAGGATCCTGCCCCAACCTCTTTTTGCTGTTGGAGGTTTTGAGCCATAACCGTCTTCTTAGTGTTCCGAAAAACTTCATAGCAGATTTCGGAGCCATATTTTTTGCAAAACAAAATGGATACAGTGAGAAACGGCAATTACAAAAGTAGAATTCAACAAGTAAAGGAAAATGGAACTACCAAGATCGGACTTCAGAAGGCTGGGATCTCCTAAATATCTTTTTGTATTCAAATGGGGAGCTTAGTGCCAAGTACCCAACAAAAAATCTGCAACACCCCTCTCTAAGTTGTCTAACTCGGCTAGATCACACCTAACGGTTATAAGGGTATCTCGCCAGTACAGGGGGAACGGAGGTTTTTGGTTCTCGGGTAAAAAGAAAGGTTGAACATCCTCAGCATCCCAAACCTTAAAAAAGTAATTTTTGAAATTATGAAAAAAATTGTCAAAGATAGAAAAAACCTTCCAATCTTGTACAACTCAGAAGGATATCCACCCTGACTTCTTTGTGAAACTATAAGGTTTTGTTGCAACAAAAAGATAGAAGAAGACGTTTAAAGTAGGTCGGACATCCAACTCCCGACACAGGAGCTGGTACTTTTTCATGAAAGCCCGAAAGTTCGAATGTAACTAAGAGGGGACAAGGTTACAAGACTGCAGCACATCCATCTCAAAGTCGATAAAGGAAAGTCGGACACTTAGCCTAGTGAAGAAACAATCGTAGGCATAGAAGAAAGGCCATTCTAAAACATAGCTTCTCCCATCCTCCCTATTTTCACATATACTATGATGCCCATGGAACTCATCACAATACTCTTTATCAGTCACAGGGATAGAACTAAGAACATTACTATCTACCCAAACTCGAAGAGTAGGAGGGACCTTAGTCGACATATTAAAGATAACACATCGTGAAGCAGACCGTTACTAAAAGAACTCAGAACTCATCCAATACAAGTTGGGTAAATCATCAAAATAAAAAAGAAAGCTACTCCTTTCAAAAATTCTCCTACAGCACAACCAAATGGTGCTTCTCTTATACAACGTCGTCATATTTCAAAGTGGCACCATTAGGGGTAACACAACACACAAACAGTAAACACCTACGGCAATACAAAAAGGTTCTTCCAGAGAAAATAGAATATTTCAGAATCATTTTGGAAATAAACATTTTTTCCAACAAAAAGTGCAAGAGAGTCAAAAGTAAACTTTTTTCTAAACAAAAGGAAAAAGGGCAATGACGGTGGAGATGAAAGCTCAATAAAAACAAACAAACAATCATAAGCAAGCAGGAGTAACAGTCCAAGAAAAGAGAAAGAAGACAAGAGACAACCTCGAGGAAGACTACGAAAAAGAGGGAAGGCATGTCTAAGCGACAAACACTATGACCGATCCTCTTCTCGATGAAAAAACCGAAAATGCTTCAGAAACCAAGATAAAGAAATCTTGGAAGCAAAAGAAATGATCAAAGAGTAACTGCCATTTTTATAAAGAGAAGAAGAACTAGAAAGTGTTTTTATAAGAAACAATAGGAAAAACGGCTCCTTTACTCCTTTTTAAACGTGCGCGAATTCCAAAGAACAACTGCCGCGCAACGTTCACCCATCATTAAGAGGCAACATTCAAATTTTTCAAAGAATGTCAGGAAACCCGACCTTCAAAAAGAACCAAAATGAACGTGAAAGACAGAAGTTGCGAGATGCTTGAACCGGACCTATAAATGATCCAGACTCAAGCAGGGATACTATTTATACCCTGACCCAATAAATAAAAGCCAGGCTCAATAAGACAAAAGGGCCCACCAATAAAGGTGGCCTTCATGACAAACCTGACCTCATTAAGGAGGTCAGACACCGATATAAGGGGCGAAGCTCTACCTGCCCCGAAGCAGATAACAACCCCCAGAAATTTCTCCTGTTATCCTTTCCTTATCTAGAAGGTAGATCCCAACAAACTCCCAAGATAAAGGGAATGCTTATCCATCAGAAAATATGGAACTACTCCAACAAAGGTGGTTATCAATTCTACTATAAATACACTAGCACCCCCCAGGTATATGCACATTTTGATCTACTAAAAACATGCCTAAAGCCCTTGCTAACTTAAGCATCGGAGTCTCTTGCAGGTACTGATGAATGTAAATATTCTCATGCCGGTTATAAACTAGTGATAAATCCGATCGTGAGTATAGTCTAACCAACACACGAATACCGCATCAAACAATTCTAAAATCTATGACCGAGAGTATTGATCCCGGGTCGTTCTCCCTAGGAATTGCTTTAGAATGTGCGTCATTGATTAGGAAAGCTTTTATGGTTTTGAGAATTGGTGCAAGAATTTAAACTAGCAAGGCAATCAACAATTAATCGAAATTAAAGCCTTGGCCAAGGGTTAGCATTGGAAGTTCCATCATTATTGTCTCCTTCAATTATTATAAGAATTGATTGTTGCTTCACTTAGTTAACCCCCTAACAATGGAGGAAAGTCAAATGAGAGTAACTAACTTGAGTCACAAGTCCTAGTCTCACCCTAGGGAAGTCTAGCTTTAGTGCACTCCAACTTAATTAGCAATTCTCAATTCATAATCTTCAATTGATATCAACTATTCAAGTGTCTCCAATAACTCAACCCCTAAGCCAAGTGAGAGAAATCTACTCCATAGCTAAGGTTGTCATTATCACAAACATTTGGTAGGCAATTATAGAAAACATGATGCAATTGAGAGAAGAGAATTGAATCAAAGCTATCTAATTCAAACAATCATCAACAATCAAACAATTGAATAAAACCTCAATTTATTAATCCAAATTCAAAGTAACGAAGCATACCAAATCTAGATCTAAGGAATTGAATCAAAAGAACATCAATTAAGAGTAGAAGAAGAGTAGATCTACACTTGTAGCAAAATAAAAAGTTAATTGTCAATAGATCTCACCAAGAATTCCAAGGATACTTGCAATGGAGGATGAAAACCTAGAGAGAAGTTGGAGCTTCTCTCTCTAGAAAATAAAATGTAACTGATGAGCGGATAATTTATACGCTTTTTGTCATTGTTTTTAGTATGTTTTTAGTAGAATCTAGTTACTTTTAGGGATGTTTTCATTAGTTTTTATGTTAAATTCACATTTCTAGACTTTACTATGAGTTTCTGTGTTTTTCTGTGATTTCAGGTATTTTCTGGCTGAAATTGAGGGAATTGAGCAAAAATCAGATTCAGAGGTTGAAGAAGGACTGCTGATGCTATTGGATTCTGACCTCCCTGCACTCAAAATGGATTTTCTGGAGCTACAAAACTCGAAATGGTGCGCTTCCAATTGCGTTGGAAAGTAGACATCCAGGGATTTCCAGCAATATTTAATAGTCCATACTTTGCCCAAGTTTAGATGATGCAAACTGGCTTCAATGCCAGCTCTCTGCCTAATTCTGCCGTCCAGCGCCAGAAACAAGTTGCAAAGTGGAGTTCAACGCCCAAACTGGCAAAAAAGCTGGCGTTCAACTCCAAGAATGACCTCTCCATGTGTAGACTTCAAGCTCAGCCCAAGCACACACCAAGTGGGCCCCGGAAGTGGATTTATGCATCAATTACTTACTTCTGTAAACCCTAGTAGCTAGTTTATTATAAATAGGACTTTTTACTATTGTATTAGACATCTTTTGATCATCTTTGGATGCCTAGTTCTTAGATCATGGAGGCTGGCCTCTCGGCCATGCCTGGACCTTTCACTTATGTATTTTCAACGGTAGAGTTTCTACACTCCATAGATTAAGGTGTGGAGCTCTGCTGTTCCTCAAAGATTAATGCAAAGTACTACTGTTTTTCTATTCAACTCAACTTATTCCGCTTCTAAGATATTCATTCGCACTTCAACATGAATGTGATGAATGTGACAATCATCATCATTCCCTATGAACGCGTGCCTGACAACCACTTCCGTTCTACCTTAGATTGAATGAGTATCTCTTAGATCTCTTAAACAGAATCTTCGTGGTGTAAGCTAGATTGATGGCGGCATTCATGAGAATCCGGAAAGTCTAAACCTTGTCTGTGGTATTCTGAGTAGGATTCTCAGATTGAATGACTGTGACGAGCTTCAAACTTGCGATTGCTGGGCATAGTGATAGACGCAAAAGGAGGGTGAATCCTATTCCAACATGATCGGGAACCTCAGATGATTAGCCGTGCTGTGACAGAGCATTTGGACCATTTTCACAAGAGGAGGGGATGTAACCATTGACAACGGTGATGCCCTTGCATAAAGCCAGCCATGGAAAGGAGTAAGACTGATTGGATGAAGACAGCGGGAAAGCAGAGATTCAGAGGAACGAAAGCATCTCTACACGCTTATTTGAAATTCTCACCAATGAATTATATAAGTGTTTCTATCCCTATTTTCTGTTTAATTAGTATTATTTTCGAAAACTCCATAATCAATTATTATCCGCCTGACTGAGATTTACAAGTTGACCATAGCTTGCTTCATACCAACAATCTCCGTGGGATCGACCCTTACTCACGTAAGGTTTATTACTTTGACGACCCAGTGCACTTGCTGGTTAGTTGTATCGAAGTTGTGACAAATTATGAATTGAGATTAGAGCACCAAGTTTTTGGAGCCATTACCAGAGATCACAATTTCGTGCACCAAGTTTTTGGCGCCGTTGCCGGGGATTGTTCGAGTTTGGACAACTGACGGTTCATCCTGTTGCTCAGATTGGGTAACTTTCTTTTCGTTTTCTTTTCAAAAAGTTTTCAAAAATTTTTTCAAAAATATTTCAAAAATTTCTCCTTTGTTTTCGAAAAAAAAAAAGATTTAAAATAAAAATGTTTTCAAAAATATATTTTTCTTCAGAATTTTTAAGAATGAATTCTAGAGTTTCATGAAGCATGTTGAAGCATGCTGACTATAAAACCATGTCTAAATTCTTTTGGACAGAGGTTTTGGCTTAAAATTGAATGAATTACACTCATATTTTAACTAAAGCTTGGCTGGCTATTAAGCCATGCCTGACCCTTTGATTGGAGCTTTAGACTAAAGAGCATAAGATTCCTGGAATTCATATTAAAAATTTTGGAATCCTTATTTTTCTTATTCAAAATGATTTTCGAAAAAAAAATTAAAGGAAAATACAAAAAAAAATCATAAAATCATAAAAATAAAGAAATATTTTGTGTTTCTTGTTTGAGTCATGTGTCATGTTATAAGTTTGGTGTCAATTGCATATTCATCTTGCATTTTTCGAAAATTCATGCATTCATAGTGTTCTTCGTGATCTTCAAGTTGTTCTTGGTAAGTCTTCTTGTTTGATCTTGATGTTTTCTTGTTTTGCATCTTTTCTCGTTTTTCATGTGTATTTTTGCATCCATAGAGTCTAAACATGAAAGATTTCTAAGTTTGGTGTCTTGCATGTTTTCTTTGCATATAAAATTTTTCAAAAATAAGTTCTTAATGTTCATCTTGACATTCAAAGTGTTCTTGGTGTTCATCTTGACATTCATAGCATTCTTGCATGCATTCATCGTTTTGATCCAAAATTTTCATGCATTGCATCATTTTTGTTGTTTTTCTCTCTCATCATAAAAAAATTCAAAAAAAAATCAAAAAATATCTTCCCCTTTTTCTCTCTTAAAATTTCGAAAATTAGATTTGACTTTTTCAAAAAATTTTAAAATCTAGTTGTTTTTATGAGTCAAATCAAATTTTCAATTTAAAAATCTTATCTTTTTCAAAATCTTTTTCAAAAATCAAATCTTTTTCATTTTTCTTAGTTATTTTCGAAAACTTTAAAAATATTTTTCAAAAAAAAATCTTTTTCTTATCTTCATCTCCTAATCTTCGAAAATAAGATCATCAATTAATGTTTTGATTCAAAAATTTCAAGTTTGTTACTTGCTTGTTAAAAAAAGATTCAAACTTTAAGTTCTAGAATCATATCTTGTGATTTCTTGTGAATCAAGTCATTAATTGTGATTTTTAAAAATCGAATCTTTTTCAAAACTAATTTCAATCTTATCTTTCCAAAAATATCTTCTTATCTTATCTTTTTCAAAATCATATCTTTTTCAAAAATTTGATTTTAAAATATCTTTTCTAACTTCTTATCTTCTTATCTTTTCAAAATTGATTTTCAAATTTGTTTCAACTAACTAACTAACTTTTTGTTTGTTTTTTATCTTTTTCAAAACTACCTAACTAACTCTCTCTCTCTAATTTTCGAAAATATCTTCCCTCTTTTTCAAAAATTCTTTTTAATTAACTAATTATTTTAATTTTTTATTTTAATTTTCAAAAAAACTACTAACCTTTTTCAAAAACTATTTTCGAAAATCACTAACTCTTTTTCAAAAATTATTTTCAAAATTCTCCCTCTCTCATCTTATTCTATTTATTTATTCATCTACTAACATCTTCTCATCTCACTTCTCTGCTCTCCTCACCCTTGTGTTTCTTTCCTTACATTACATTCTTTGTCCCCTTCCTTTCTTCCACTCACACAGGGACCTCTACACTGTGGTATAAAGGATCCCTATTATTATTATTATTATTTTTTCTGTGCCCTCTTCTTTGTCATATGAGCAGGAGCAAGGACAATAATATTCTTGTTGAAGCAGATCCAGAACCTGAAAGGACTCTGAAGAGGAAACTAAGAGAAGCTAAATTACAACAATCCAAAGATAACCTTTTAGAAATTTTCGAACAGGAAGAGGAGATGACAGCCGAAAATAATAATAATGCAAGGAGGATGCTTGGTGACTTTACTGCACCAAATTCCAATTTACATGGAAGAAGCATCTCCATTCCTACCATTGGAGCAAACAACTTTGAGCTGAAACCTCAGCTAGTTTCTCTGATACAGTAGAACTGCAAGTTTCATGGACTTCCATCTGAAGATCCTTTTCAGTTCTTAACTGAATTCTTGCAGATCTGTGATACTATTAAGACTAATGGAGTAGATCCTGAAGTCTACAGGCTCATGCTTTTTCCATTTGCTGTAAGAGACAGAGCTAGAATCTGGTTGGACTCTCAACCTAAGGATAGTTTGAACTCTTGAGATAAGCTGGTCACGGCTTTCTTAGCCAAGTTCTTTCCTCCTCAAAAGCTGAGCAAGCTTAGAGTGGATGTTCAAACCTTCAAACAAAAAGATTGTGAATCCCTCTATGAAGCTTGGGAAAGATACAAACAGCTGACCAAAAAGTGTCCTTCTGACATGCTTTCAGAATGGACCATCCTGGATATATTCTATGATGGTTTATCTGAGTTATCAAAGATGTCATTGGATACTTCTGCAGGTGGATCCATTCACCTAAAGAAAATGCCTCCAGAAGCTCAAGAACTCATTGACATAGTTGCTAATAACCAGTTCATGTACACTTCTGAAAGGAATCCTATGAATAATGGGACGCCTATGAAGAAGGGAGTTCTTGAAATTGATACTCTGAATGCCATATTGGCTCAGAACAAAATATTGACTCAGCAAGTCAATATGATTTCTCAGAGTCTGAATGGAATGCAAGCTGCATCCAACAGTACTCAAGAGGCATCTTCTGAAGAAGAAGCTTATGATCCTGAAAACCCTGCAATAGCAGAGGTAAATTATATGGCTGAACCTTATGGAAACACCTATAACCCATCATGGAGAAATCATCCAAATTTCTCAAGGAAGGATCAAAAGCCTCAACAAGGCTTTAATAATGGTGGAAGAAACAGGTTTAACAATAATAAACCTTTCCCATCATCCACTCAGCAACAGACAGAGAATTCTGAACAAAATACCTCTAATTTAGCAAACTTAGTCTCTGATCTGTCCAAGGCCACTGTAAGTTTCATGAATGAAACAAGGTCTTCCATTAGAAATTTGGAAGCACAAGGGGGGCAGCTGAGTAAAAGGGTCACTGAAATCCCTTCTAGTACTCTCCCAAGTAATACAGAAGAAAATCCAAAAGGAGAGTGCAAGGCCATTGAATTAATCACCATGGCCGAACTTGTGAAGGAAGGAGAGGACGTGAATCCCAAGGAGGAAGACCTCCTGTGACGTCCAGTGATCAATAAGGAGCTTCCCTTTGAGGAACCAAAGGAATCTGAGACTCATCTAGAGACCATAGAGATTCCATTGAATCTCCTTATGCCATTCATGAGCTCTGATGAGTATTCATCTTCTGAAGAGAATGAGGATGTTACTGAAGAGCAAGCTGCCAAGTTTCTTGGTGCAATCATGAAGCTGAATGCCAAATTATTTGGCATTGAAACTTGGGAAGATGAACCTCCCTTATTCACCAATGAACTAAGTGATCCGGATCAACTGACATTGCCTCAGAAGAAATAGGATCCTGGAAAGTTCTTAATACCTTGTACCATAGGCACCATGATCTTTAAGGCTCTGTGTGACCTTGGTTCAGGAATAACCCTCATGCCCCTCTCTGTAATAGAGAAACTGGGAATCTTTGGGGTACAAGCCACTAAAATCTCATTAGAGATGGCAGACAATTCAAGAAAATAGGCTTATGGACAAGTAGAGGACGTGTTAGTAAAGGTTGAAGGCCTTTACATCCCTGCTGATTTCATAGTCCTAGATACTGGGAAGTATGAGGATGAATTCATCATCCTTGGAAGACCCAACCCTTCCTAGCCATAGCAAGAGCTGTGATTGATGTGGACAGAGGAGAATTGATCCTTCAATTAAATGAGGACAACCTTGTGTTTACAACTCAAGGATCTCTCTCTGCATCCATGGAGAGGAAGCATAAAAAGCTTCTCTCAAAGCAGAGTCAAACAAAGCCCCCACAGTCAAACTCTAAGTTTGGTGTTGGGAGGCCACAACCAAACTCTAAGTTTGGTGTCAAACCCCCAAAACCAAACTCTAAGTTTGGTGTTGGGGAGTCTCAACAAAGCTCTGCACATCTGTGAGGCTCCATGAGAGCCCACTGTCAAGCTATTGACATTAAAGAAGCACTTGTTGGGAGGCAACCCAATTTTTATTTAATTATATTTCTATTAGTTATATGTCTTTATAGGTACATGATCATGTGGAGTCACAAAATAAATCAAAAATTTGAGAACAGAATCAAAAACAGCAGAAGAAAAATCACACCCTGGAGGAAGACCTTACTGGCATTTAAATGCCAGTAAGAAGCATGTTTTGGGCGTTCAACGCCAGAACAGAGCATGGTTCTGGTGCTGAACGTTAGAAATGGGCAGCATCTGGGCGTTTGAACGCCAGAAATGCACCCTGGAGAAGAGCTGGCGCTGAACGCCCAGAACAAGCATGGTTCTGGCGTTCAACGCCAGAAATGGGCAACAAATGGGCGTTCAACGCCCAGAACAAGCACCAATCTGGCGTTGAACGCCCAGAGTTGTGTGCAAGGGCATTTTGCATGCCTAACTTGGTGCAAGGTTGTAAATCCTTGAACACCTCAGGATCTGTGGACCCACAGGATCACCTCAGGATCTGTGGACCCACAGGATCACCTCAGGATCTGTGGACCCCACAGGATCCCCACCTACCTCCACTTCTTCTCACCCTTCTTTCACACAATCACATAAACACTCTTCCCCAAAACCCTTCACCAATCACCTCAATCTCTCTTCCCCATCACCTCTTCACCACTCACATCCATCCACTCTTCTCCATAAACCTACCTCATAAACTCCACCTACCTTCAAAATTCAAAATCAATTTCCCACCCAAACCCACCCTAAATGGCCGAAACACACCTCCCCCCTCCTCTCCATATTTTCTTCTTCTTCTTCATCTATTCTTTCTTCTCTTGCTTGAGGGCGAGCAAAATTCTAAGTTTGGTGTGGTAAAAGCATAAGCTTTTTGTTTTTCCATTACCATTGATGGCACCCAAGACCGGAGAATCCTCTAGAAAAGGAAAAGGGAGGACAAAAGCTTCCACCTCCGAGTCATGGGAGATGGAAAGGTTCATCTCCAAAGCTCATCAAGACCACTTCTATGATGTTGTGGCCAAGAAGAAGGTGATCCCCGAGGTCCCTTTCAAACTCAAGAGAAATGAGTATCTGGAGATCCGACATGAAATCCAAAGAAGAGGTTGGGAAGTCCTAACAAACCCCATCCAACAAGTCGGCATCCTCATGGTTCAAGAGTTCTATGCCAATGCATGGATCACTAGGAACCATGATCAAAGTAAGAACCCGAATCCAAAGAATTATGTTACAATGGTTCGGGGGAAATACTTAGATTTTAGTCCAGAGAATGTGAGGTTGGCGTTTAACTTGCCTATGATGCAAAGAGATGAGCGCCCCTACACTAGAAGGGTCAACTTTAATCAAAGGTTGGACCAAGTCCTCATGGACATATGTGTGGAAGGAGCCCAATGGAAGATTGACTCCAAAGGCAAGCCGGTTCAATTAAGAAGACTGGACCTCAAGCCTGTAGCTAGAGGATGGTTGGAGTTCATCCAACGCTCCATCATCCCCACTAGCAACCGATCTGAAGTTACTGTGGATCGGGCCATCATGATCCATAGCATCATGATTGGAGAGGAAGTAGAAGTTCATGAAGTCATCTCCCTTGAACTCTACAAAATAGCCGAAAAGCCCTCCCCTGGGGCAAGGCTAGCTTTTCCTCATCTTATTTGCCATCTATGTTACTCAGCTGGAGCTTTCATAGAAGGAGACATTCACATTGAGGAAGAGAAGCCCATCACTAAGAAAAGGATGGAGCAAGCAAGAGAGCCCATTCATGGAGCTCAAGAGGCACAGGAAGCTCATCACCATGAGATTCCGGAGATGCCTCAAATGCATTTTTCTCCACAAAACTATTGGGAGCAAATCAACACCTCCCTAGGAGAATTAAGTTCCAACATGGGACAACTAAGGGTCGAACATCAAAAGCACTCCATCATCCTTCATGAAATAAGAGAAGATCAAAAAGCAATGAGGGAGGAGTAACAAAGACAAGGAAGAGACATAGAAGAGCTCAAGGACATCATTGGTTCCTCAAGAAGGAAACGCCACCATCACTAAGGTGGACTCATTCCTTGTTCTTACTTTCTCTGTTTTTCATTTTCTATGTTAAGTGCTTATCTATGTTTGTGTCTTCATTACATGATCATTAGTATTTAGTAACTTTGTCTTAAAGTTATGAATGTCCTATGAATCCATCACCTCTCTTAAATGAAAAATGTTTTAATTCAAAAAGAACAAGAAGTAGATGAGTTTCGAATTTATCCTTGAACTTAGTTTAATTATATTGATGTGGTGACAATACTTCTTGTTTTCTGAATGAATGCTTGAACAGTGCATATGTCTTTTGAAGTTGTTGTTTAAGAATGTTAAATATGTTGGCTCTTGAAAGAATGATGACAAGGAGACATGTTATTTGATAATCTGAAAAATCATAAAAATGATTCTTGAAGCAAGAAAAAGCAGCAAAGAACAAAGCTTGCAAAAAAAAAAAAAAATAGGCAAAAAAAAAATAGAAAGAAAAAGAAAAGCAAGCAGAAAAAACCAAAAGCTCTTAAAACCAAGAGGCAAGAGCAAAAAGCCAATAACCCTTAAAACTAAAAGGCAAGGGTAAATAAAAAGGATCCCAAGGCTTTGAGCATCAGTGGATAGGAGGGCCTAAAGGAATAAAATCCTGGCCTAAGCGGCTAAACCAAGCTATCCCTAACCATGTGCTTGTGGCGTGAAGTTGTCAAGTGAAAACTTGAGACTGAGCGGTTAAAGTCAAGGTCCAAAGCAAAAAAAGAGTGTGCTTAAGAACCCTGGACACCTCTAATTAGGGACTTTAGCAAAGCTGAGTCACAATCTAAAAAGGTTCACCAGTTATGTGTCTGTGGCATTTATGTATCCGGTGGTAATACTGGAAAACAAAGTGCTTAGGGCCACGGCCAAGACTCATAAAATAGCTGTGTTCGAGAATCATCATACTGAACTAGGAGAATCAATAACACTATCTGAACTCTGAGTTCCTATAGATGCCAATCATTCTGAACTTCAATGGATAAAGTGAGATGCCAAAACTATTCAAGAGGCAAAAAGCTACAAGTCCCGCTCATCTAATTGAAGCTATGTTTCATTGATAGTTTGGAATTTATAGTATATTCTCTTCTTTTTATCCTATTTGATTTTCAGTTGCTTGGGGACAAGCAACAATTTAAGTTTGGTGTTGTGATGAGCGGTTAATTTATACGCTTTTTGGCATTGTTTTTAGTATGTTTTTAGTAGAATCTAGTTACTTTTAGGGATGTTTTCACATTTCTGGACTTTACTATGAGTTTGTGTGTTTTTCTGTGATTTCAGGTATTTTCTAGCTGAAATTGAGGGACTTGAGCAAAAATCAGATTCAGAGGTTGAAGAAGGACTACTGATGCTGTTGGATTCTGACCTCCCTGCATTTAAAATGGATTTTCTGGAGCTACAGAACTCGAAATGGTGCGCTTCTAAATGCGTTGGAAAGTAGACATCCAGGGCTTTCCCGCAATATATAATAGTCCATACTTTGCCCAAGTTTAAAGGACGCAAACTGGCATTCAATGCCAGCTCTCTGCCCAATTCTGGCGTCCAGCGCCAGAAACAAGTTGCAAAGTGGAGTTCAATGCCCAAACTGGCACAAAAGCTGGCGATCAACACCAAGAATGACCTCTCCACTTGTAGACTTCAAGCTCAGCCCAAGCACACACCAAGTGGGCCCCGGAAGTGGATTTATGCATCAATTACTTACTTCTGTAAACCCTAGTAGCTAGTTTATTATAAATAGGACTTTTTACTATTATATTAGACATCTTTTGATCATCTTTGGACGCCTGGTTCTTAGATCATGGGGGCTGGCCTCTCAGCCATGCCTGGACCTTTCACTTATGTATTTTCAACGGTAGAGTTTCTACACTCCATAGATTAAGGTGTGGAGCTCTGCTGTTCCTCAAAGATTAATGCAAAGTACTACTGTTTTTCTATTCAACTCAACTTATTCCGCTTCTAAGATATTCATTCGCACTTCAACATGAATGTGATGAACGTGACAATCATCATCATTCCCTATGAACGCGTGCCTGACAACCACTTCCGTTCTACCTTAGATTGAATGAGTATCTCTTAGATCTCTTAAACAGAATCTTCGTGGTGTAAGCTAGATTGATGGCGGCATTCATGAGAATCCGGAAAGTCTAAACCTTGTCTGTGGTATTCCGAGTAGGATTCTGGGATTGAATGACTGTGACGAGCTTCAAACTCGCGATTGCTGGACGTAGTGACAGACGCAAAAGGAGGGTGAATCCTATTCCAGCATGATCGGGAACCTCAGATGATTGGCCGTGCTGTGACAGAGCATTTGGACCATTTTCACAAGAGGAGGGGATGTAACCATTGACAACGGTCATGCCCTTGCATAAAGCCAGCCATGGAAAGGAGTAAGACTGATTGGATGAAGACAGCGGGAAAGCAGAGATTTAGAGGAACGAAAGCATCTCTATACGCTTATCTGAAATTCTCACCAATGAATTACATAAGTGTTTCTATCCCTATTTTCTGTTTAATTAGTATTATTTTCAAAAACTCCATAATCAATTATTATCCGCCTGACTGAGATTTACAAGGTGACCATAGCTTGCTTCATACCAACAATCTCCGTGGGATCGACCCTTACTCACGTAAGGTTTATTACTTGGACGACCCAGTGCACTTGCTGGTTAGTTGTATCGAAGTTGTGACAAATTATGAATTGAGATTAGAGCACCAAGTTTTTGGAGCCATTACCAGAGATCACAATTTCGTGCACCAGTAACTAATTGTCCTAACACTCCTGATCCTTGGTCTTCTTAAGCTTTTTCCTCCAAAATCTGCTCCAAAAAAGAGCTTGGGAACCCCCTGAAATCGCTGGGCACGTGTTTCATTTAAAAAATCATGTGCGCACATCGACGCGTACGCGCACTGCATGCGTACGCATCCTTGGGTTCTTTTGCGATCTGCGCGTAGGCGTACGGTGCGCGCGAGCGTCATAAGGGATATGGACCAGCCATATAGGCACGCCGGCTCCTCACTCGGCTCCACTGCGCTGGCTCTGGGTGAGCGCATCCACGCGTACGCGCATTGTGCGCGTGCGCGTGCATGTCCAAACTTCCATTCTTTAATTTGTTTCATGCTCCTTCCATTCATGCATGCTTCCTTCATTCCTTTTGGCCATTTTTGCCCTATAACTTCTGACATCACTTAACAAACGGATCAAGGCATCTAATGGTAATAGAGGAGGATTACAATATCTCAATTTTGATGCAAAAGAAGCATATTTTTATCTATGAGGTAAAATGGGAAAGAGACACAATCATGCAGTTTTATATAAATAAGTGTGGAAGATCATTGATAAAACCCTTAGATTCTATGTATGATAAACCCTAAAAACGGGGTTTTTCAACCTCCCCACACTTAAAGTATAGCATGTCCTCATGCTAAGGGAAAGCAAAAGATCAAAGGACTACAAGGGCGTTGGGCTCATGTGATGCAATTTACCTACATGAATGCACTACGGTGTAAGCCACTATCTCCTTGGCCAAGAGCAATTCAATCTTCCTAGAATACACATATGTATATGCACATAGGGCAAGATGATGGGCAATGTATGAACTCTACCAATTCTAGTCATCAAAGTAAATATGCATAACTTGTTTGAAGAACGCTCGCGAGAGCTGGGAACAAGGAGTTGAGCTTCGAACCCCTCACCGAAAGTATTTGCACTCTATTCGCTCGGTGTATAGGGTTGATCACTCAATCCTCCCCTACTTCATGCTTTTTCCAAAATTTGTTTTTCTTCTAACAATCAACATATATTCCATTCATGCATGCAAGTATCATGGGGTCTTTTCTTTAGGTTGTAATGGGGATAGGGTCAAGGTAAGGATGCATATTTGGTCAAGTGACCTTGAAATTTGAATCTTTGATGAGCTTAAACTTCTCACCTAACCTTTGACCTCTTATACAATATTAAAGCTAACCTAACTACCCATTCTTTAACTTTTAACATACTCATGCATTTTCTTTTCATTTCTCAACACTTGTGCATTGATCTTTATTGAACTTTACTTTGGGGCATTTTGTCCCCTTTTTATTTCTTTCTCTTTTTTTTTTCTTTTCTTGCTTTTCTATATATTTTTTTTCTTTTGTTTTTCTCATCATTTTTTCCATTTTTATTTTTATTTTTTTTCAATGCATAAGGTCTACACATTTAATCAATACATGAGCATGTACCCAATTCCCAATATTTACAACGAAAATACAAATTTACCCTTTTTCTCAACTAATGTCCCAAAAGAAAATTTGGCTCAAAGTGGGTTAAACGTAGGCTCAAATTTGGCTAACAAAGGAAGATAAGAGGTAAGGCTATTTGGGTAAGTGAGTTAATTGAAACGATGGCCTCAATCATATAAATGCATGAATACAAGGAATAATGGACATATAGAATTAAACAAATCAAAAATCACATTCGTAGGAGGAGAAGAATTGCACACAAGAAGGGAAAATAAGTGGTTATAAGATGTAACCACACCATTAGGCTCAAAACTTGCTTGCTTATGTTCTTAGCTCAAATTCTAATTCCATGTTCCAAAATACATCCTCCAAACAAGCTAAGCATCAAAAGATTTTCAAATTTCAAAATTGGTAGGGTCGCCCTAAAATTCTAGTTATCTAGGGGAGAAGTCATTGCTCTAACCAAGTGGATTTATTAAGAGATACTAATATGCAAAAGATGTCAAAAATGGAAGACCTAGTATACAATCTACTCTAGTTAAGAAAAGAGGTTCAAGAAATTTATTCGGGTGTTACCTACAAAGACCGGTCGGCCGACCGACCTCCCCATACTTAGAAGCTGGCACGGTCCTCTGTGCCTTGAGTGAGACGTAGTGGTTGATCGGCTTCCGAGTGTCCATCCACTTCTTCATCGTTGCTTTCTTCATTATCGGTGCCGGTGGACGTAGAAATTTCCGGTTCTTTCATAGGTGGTGCTAGGCAACTTAGAAGCTTCTTGACAAAAGCGTAACGGCGTTGGTTACGCCGCTCATAACGGTCAAGCTTCTTGTGTAGTTCCTCTATGCATTGCATGGGTGATTTTGGTGGTGCGGAAGATGTAAAGGGGATGTTCATGGGGACGGATAAGTATGGCTCTTCGGTGTCCGCCGGAGGGTAAAGGTAGCTCCCGTTTGGAATAACATCTCCATCCGCCGGGATCATGGCCCTTCTATCCTTGGTCTCTCGGGGAACACCGGCTGCGGCAACTAAGTCGGTCACTAGAGCGAGAAAGGGTAGATTCCCCTTAGCGTGGATGCGGCCCATGGATTAGCGAATGAGACGGGGAATGTGCACCAGTCTCTCGGTGAGGACACACTAAACCAACAAGGCTAATTCGGCAGTGATAGATGAGCCATGGGTGCTTGGGAGCACATAGTGGGCTAGAATTTGGGCCCATGCTTGAGCCTCTCTGGTGAGAAAATGTGCGTCAATGCCCTTGGGCCGGGGCCTCATCCTTCCTCGAATCCAGAATGATTCGGGTATGGCAATGACCTTAAGGATAGCATCCCAATTAAACGCATATTCGCACTGTGCCGACAAAATCTCTTGATAGGCATCAACTCCTTCCGCTAACGGTCTGGTCTTAAGCACATTTTGAATGGCCTCCTCTGTGACAGAAACTTGCCTTCGACGCACCAATACCGATGTAAGGGAAGGGGAGTGGTAGTTGGTGTAAAATTCAACCACCCATGACAAGTTCGCCTCCCGTGGCTTCCTCAATAGGAATTCCCATTGCCGCCGTTCGAGACAGGGCATAATGAGTGGTATGACATGAGCCGAAGGGGCTAGAAGGGGCTCCGCATGATAGGTCCGTGGCTTGATCAAGGGGTAGACAAGTTCACAATAGCGGTTGGGGAAGTTGTTCGGATCCCTCGCCGGATTGTCTTTTTCTAAAACATCAATGTTAGCAATGCTCCTTGTCTTGGTGAGGAGGGGCTTAGCTCGCAGGCCTTGGTGTGCTTTGCTAGTAGACCGTGATGGTGCCTTCTTGGGCGCCTTTCCATTGTCTCTTTTGAGCACCATCTAGAAAAGAAGGAAAGGTGGTGAAATTAAGCTTAAAGAGGTGCCAAGAAAGAATAATCATGCATGTGATAAAGCACAAGAGAATAAATGGCCTAGATACATGACAGCTGCAACATGTAACTAAGGCAATAATGAAGATCATAGCTAGTCACTAGCATGTGATGCATGAGTGGTATAGGCATGCAAACAAGAAGCATGAGAAGCACAAACCCTTAACATCAACAACAAGAGGTGAGAAAAACAGGGGATGAGCTTGGAGAAATGAAGCGAGAAATGTAGTAAGCTCAATGCATACATAATTCCAAGAAGTCATATGGGTCTTTCATCAAACACTTTGGTGTGCATCCCTTTGTGACAAAAACTTAGAGAAGAGTGACAATGTAGCATCCCATAAAGCATCATCAATCATCATATCACACCACTAAATATAAAAGAAAGCACGTAAATCAAACAAACTCTTCAATGCAAGAGTAAACTCTACTAAGAACACCCATGAGAAAATGAAAAGAAATAAGGAAATAAAATGCAACAAACAAAGAGAACAAGAATGCAACTACTTAAGAAAAAGAGTAAGAGCATGTAACTAAGGGAATGGAAAAAAAGGAAAAGGAAACAAAAATTAGAAATAAGGAGTACCTTGAGAGGGAGAAGATGAGATAGGGTATGGAGGTGAGAGAAAGGTTAGTGAAGAAGAAGAGGGGGGAAGAGAGAAAAGAGAGGTGTGGGTCCGCCAGAGGTGGTGGTTGCTGCCGGTGGTGGCAGAGAAGAGGAGGTAGGGATGGTAGAGGAGGGGAGAGGTGAAGAAGAGGGGTGGTGGTAAGAAGAAAGGAAGAAAAGGAAGGGGAAAGGCGCATTCTAATTCAATTGGTCCGCGAAACCGACGCGCGCGCACCATGCACGCGTGCACGTGCATGGGTAAAATCAGCAAGGGCGCGGACGCGCACAATGCGCGTGTGCGTGAAGTAGCGAAATGTGGGTGTGCGCGCGAGCGCCATGTGCGCATGCACGTGCATATGTGTTGTACCCTCAGCATAGGTTGGGCACAACTATGGCCCAACTCTCGAGAAAATGTACCAGAAAATAAAATTTGGTGAGCGATGCGGACGCGCACGGTGCACTGACGTGTCGATTGGCATTATGGTCGAGGTACGCGTGCGCGCCAGCTGCGCCTACGCGTGAGTTCAGTTGGGCCAGTAGCATAAAATTGGCCCAACCAGGGCACAACTCTCTGGACGATAGCCCAAGATCGCAAAACGCATTGGTGACGCGTACGCGGCTAGTGCGCGCACACGCGCTTTTACGCGAGTTACCATGGACGCGTACGTGTCTCGTGCGCACACGCGTGATGTTGGTTATGCCCAGGGCCCAAAGCTAGCCCAGAATTTGCACAACTCTCTAGTAAATGGCCCAGAAGTTGCGAAAGCCTATGGACGCATATGCGCACAGTGCGCGTACGCGTGCTCCACCCCCCTCCCACCCTTTTTTTTTAGGCCAAACAAGCCAAAGAAGTCAAAAACACCTAAAATCAATGCAAGACCTAAAGAGAGGTGTTCTTCCACCACATAATCAAGCATTCATGGAGAATTCAATGCAAGGCTTTATGAGTAAAATATCCTAGGTATTTACAATTAAAACTAATCAAAGAAGACTATAGCTAAGCAATCACAAACTAATTAAGAGTTTAAAAGCTATATACAAAAAGGGTATAAAGGATAGATTTTACCATGGTGGGGTGTCTCCCACCTAGCACTTTTGTTTAATGTCCTTAAGTTGGACTTTCACTTGTTCATTGCTCTTTGCCAAGAGGTGCATCTTCCAAAAGGAATAACTCAATCTCTTTGTTGCTCTTCATTTGTTCACCATAATACAACTTGAGACGGTGCCCATTGACCTTGAAGATATCCGAACTTGAGGGATGGCACAAATGGTAAACCCCATAGGGTTCCGCCTTCACTACTTGATATGGGCCTTCCCATTTTGACTTTAGTTTACCGGGAAACAATCTCAATCTAGAATTGTAAAGAAGGACAAGATCACCGGCCTTGAATTATTTGCCTCTTATGTTCCTATCATGGACGGCTTTCATTTTTTCCTTGTAAAGTCTAGAGTTCTCATAAGCTTCAAGCCTCAAACATTCCAACTCCGCTAATTGTAGCTTCCTCTCAATTCTGGCTCCACCCAAACTCGGATTACACTCCTTGATGGCCCAATACGCCTTGTGCTCTATTTTCACCGGCAAATGCCAAGCTTTGCCGTATACCAACCGAAAGGGACTCATGCCAATTGGCATTTTGTATGCTGTTCGGTAGGCCCATAATGCATCGGTGAGCTTGGCACTCCAATCTTTCCTATTGGGTTTCAGAATCCTTTCCAAGATGCATTTAATCTCCCGATTGGAAATCTCGGCTTGGCCGTTTGTTTGTGGGTGGTAGGCCGTGGCTACTTTATGCATGATGCCATATTTCCTCATTAGTCCGTCCATTCTTTTGTTGCAAAAATGTGAACCTTAGTCGCTCATGATTGCTCGTGGCGACCCAAATCTACAAATGATATTATTTCTCGCAAAAGAAAGGACCACATTAGCATCATCCGTGCGGGTGGGTATTGCATCCACCCATTTGGACACATAATCAATGGCGAGTAGAATGTAGAGGAAACCATTAGAATCTGGGAATGGCCCCATGAAGTCAATTCCCCACACGTCAAAAATCTCACAAAATAGCATAGTTTGTTGGGGAATTTCATCCTTCTTAGAGATATTACCAAATCTAATGCATTGAGAACAAGATTTATAAAAATGAGAAGAGTCCTTGAAAAGAGTTGGCCACCAAAAACCACAATCTAGGATTTTTCTTGCCGTTCTTTGAGGTCCAAAGTGGCCTCCTCCTTCGGAGGAGTGGCAAGCTTCCAAGATTGAGTGGAATTCGGTTTGTGGAATGCACCTCCGAATTACTTGATCTGCCCCACATCTCCAAAGGTATGAGTCATCCCACACATAGTATTTGGATTCGCTTTTTAGCTTATCCCTTTGATGTTTGGAGAGATTAGGAGCGAAGGAGCGAGATACTAAGTAATTGGCGATTGGTGCATACCAAGGAATGGTTTCCGAGATTGCATGCAAGCCCTCAAAGGGAAATGAATCATTGATAGGAGTAGTATCGCCTTTTGTATGTTCAATGCGACTTAGATGGTCCGCCACTAGGTTTTGCGTACCACTCCTATCCTTGATTTCCAAGTCAAACTCTTGCAACAATAAAACCTATCTAATCAATCTCGGTTTGGATTCCTTCTTAGCCAACAAATACTTTAATGCCGTATGATCCGAGTACACTACCACCTTTGAACAGAGAAGATATGCTCGGAATTTGTCCAAGGCAAAAACAATGGCCAAAATGTTCTTTTTCGGTAGTAGTGTAGTTGGATTGGGCTCCATCTAATATTTTTGATGCATAGGCTAAGACATATGGATTCTTACCCTCGCGTTGTGCTAATGCGGCTCCCACGGAAAATTTGAAGCATCATACATTATTTCAAATGGCCAACTCCAATTCGGCCCTCGCACAATGGGAGCGTGGGTCAATGCTACTTTGAGCTTGTCGAAAGCCTCCATGCATTCCTTGCTTAAATCAAACTCAATATCCTTTTGTAGCAACCTTGAGAGAGGCAATGCTACCTTGCTAAAATCCTTGATGAATCTCCGATAAAATTCTGCATGTCCAAGAAAAGAACGGACCTCCCTCTCGGAAGAGGGGTAAGGAAAACTAGATATGACATTAATTTTAGCCGGATCTACAGAAATACCATCTTTTGAAATAATATGTCCTAAAATAATGCCTTGCTTGACCATGAAATGACATTTCTCAAAATTTAAGACAAGGTTGGTTTTAGTACATCTTTCCAAACTTTTTCAAGACTATCCAAGCAATGATCAAAAGAATCACCATATACCGTGAAATCAACCATGAATACCTCCATGCATTACTCTAGAAAATCCGCAAAGATGCTCATCATGCACCTTTGGAAAGTTGCTGGTGCATTGCATAAGCCGAATGGCATACGCTTGTCCTATAAGTTCCAAAAGGGCAAGTAAATGTTTTTTTCTTGGTCCTCTAAAGCAATGTGTATTTGTAAGTATCTCGAATAGCCATCTAGGAAGCAATAATGAGATTTACCGGATAAATGATCGAGCATTTGATCGATAAATGGAAGTGAAAAATGATCTTTTCTAGTGGCCGCATTCAACCTTCGGTAGTCTATGCATACTCGCCAAGAGTTTTGCACCCGTGTTGCTATGAGCTCCCCACTTTCGTTCTTGATTGTGGTTACCCCGGACTTCTTAGGCACAACTTGAATGGGGCTCACCCATTCACTATCCGAAATAGGGTAGATGATGTCTGCCTCAAGTAACCATGTTACCTCTTTCTTGACAACCTCCAAAATAGTAGGATTTAATCGCCTTTGAGGTTGTCTTACGGGTTTAGCTTCCTCTTCCAAAAAGATCCGGTGCTCACACACTTGGGGACTTATCCCCACTAGATCCGCCAAATTCCACCCTATTGTCCTTTTGTTGTTCCTCAAAACACATAGCAACTTCTCTTCTTATTGAGGATTTAGTTCCCTTGCTATGATCACCGGAAACTTGTGGGCTTCATCAAGGTATGAGTACTTTAGGTGGGGTGGTAATGGCTTCAATTCTAGCTTTTGCTCTTGGCTTGTCACTTGAACTTCTTCACTTGCATCTTCACTATTTCCTTCAATCATATGTTTCTATTCTTGCTTTGCATAATGCACTTCCACCACAATGTTGTCAATTAGATCACACCGGAATATGGAATGGTTCTCCGGTGGGTGTCTCATTGCCTCTTCTAGGCTAAAACTTACAACTCTCCCATCTATCTCGAATGAGTAGGTTCCCGAATGGGCATCCAACTTGAATCTAGAGGTCCTCAAAAATGGCCTCCCAAGTAAGATAGATGATGCCCTCTCGGATTCACTTGGTGGCATCTCAATGATATGGAAATCAATTGGAAATATCAAACCCTTAATGTTGACCAACACATCTTCTGCAATACCCAACACGATTATTATGCTCTTGTCCGCCAAGACAAACCTAGCCGCCGACCGCTTCAACGGAGGAAGCTTCAATAAATGATAAACGGAAAGAGGCATAATGCTAACGCATGCACCAAGGTCGCACATACAATCAACGAATTGGACTCCATCAATGATGCAAGAAACTAAGCAAGGACCCGGATCAACACACTTTTCCGGAATGGATCCCATCAAAGCCGAAATGGAACTACCCAATGGAATGGTTTCCAACTCATGAATTCTATCTTTGTTCATACACAAGTCCTTAAGAAATTTCGCATATTTAGGCACTTGATGTATAGCATCAAAGAGGGGGATGGTTACCTCCACTTTCTTGAACATCTTCACCATAGTTGGGTCAAGTTCCACACGCTTCTTAGCCTTTCTTGCCAATGTGGGAAATGGAATTGGTTGAGCCACTTCCTCCAAGATTTGCTCCTTTCTAGGGACTTCACTCCTTGGTTGAGGGTCTTCATCTTCAACTATTACATGTGACTCCTCCTCCTCTTCAATTTCTTCTATCTCAACTCCATCTTCCTCTTGAGCAACTTTTATTGGGTTTGGTGCCTTTGAATCTCTTTCCTTCAATTGCGTTCTGGACCTCAAGGTTATGACGTTGATGCCACCTTTGGGGTTGGGCAAAGGTTGAGAGGGTATGGCACTAGAGGTTGAGGCTTGAGGAGTGGGAATAGAAGGTGGCTCTATGAGAGCTTGGAGAGTAGAAGTGAGGCCATTAAGACTTGAGTTGAGGGTGTTTTGGAGTTCCTTTTGTCCTTGGAGTATAGATCGGAGAGTGTCATATTGATTTGGAGATGTGGAAGGGTAGGTAATTTGTGGTGCTTGGGGTTGGTTGGGTGGAAGTGGTTGTCTATGAGGTGGTATGTAGGTTTGATAGTTCCTTCCTTGATTTGGTTGTTGGTTTGGAGGGTTTTGTGAATAGCGGTTTTGTGAAGTGTTGTTGTTCCATCTTTGGTTGCCTCCATTGTTCCTTCCTCCTTGTTGATAATTGTCCCGCCAACTTTGGTTGGAGCTATCCCTCCATCCTTGATTGGAGTTGTTACTCCTTTGGCTATAGTTGCCTCCTTGTTGGGGGTACCCTAGGTTATAATTGCTCCCTTGGTAATGGTATCTTTGATTGGAACGTTCATAGTAGGGGCGATCATAAAAGTTGTGGGTAGCCGCTAGAGTGTTATCTTCTTGGAGACTTGGACATTCGTCCGTGTAGTGGGAGTAGCATGAGCAAATGCCACACACCCTTTTGGGGACCAATTATTGACATTGTTGGTTTTGAGGAGAAGGATGTTGTTGAGATGGAGGTTGTTGTTGATTCACTTGGAGTTGCTTTAGAAGGCTTGTCATTTCACACAAGGTCTTGGTAAGGGTAACGGTCTCACCACAAGAAGAAACTTCATTTACGGCCTTTGGACGGTTGACTCTCCGTCTAGCATGTTGAGTGGACTCGGCAAGTCGGTAATGAGTTGCCATGCCTCCTCCGCCTCCTATACTTTGACAAAGAACCGTTGCTTGAAGCATCCAACAAATTCTTATCTTGCTCCCTCATGCCTTGGCACACATAGCTAAGCAAGACTTGAGTGTCAATCATATGATTGGGACATGAATCAAGAAGTTTGCGAAACCGTTTCCAATATTCATACAAAGTTTCCATCTCGCCTTGTACAATACATGAGATCTCCTTCCTTAGCTTGTCCGTCATTTCCACGGGCATGAACTTATCAAAGAATTCTCTTCTAAGCAAGTCCCAATCGGACACAACATCACTAGGTAAGGTATAGAACCACTCATTGGCTCTTCCCTCAAGAGAAAAGGGGAAGGCAAACAACCATATAGCCACTTCATCGGATCCTTCCCGCCTAGTAGTTGAGCACACACCATGAAAGTCCTTGAGGTGTCTAATTGGATCTTGTGCGGGAAGTCCATGGAACTTTGGTAAGAGATGGATGAGAGCGGTCTTGAGTTCAAAGTTTGCATTCAAGTTGGGATGAAGCACATGTAGAGGTTGGAGAACAAAATCCGGTGCACCCGCTTCCTTGAGAGTAACTCTCCTCGGAGCGGCCATGTTGTCAAAACCTAGATCAAACGAAAAACTATTATTAGTGTCAACGGAAGAGTAATTAGTTCCTTCGTTGGATGACGATGATATGGTTGGTGAATTGGTAAAAACCTTTTCACCATCCTCAAAGACCAACCGCCTCCGAGCTTGCCTAATATGAATCAAGGTTCTTTCAATTTCTGAATCAAAAGGTGCTAAGCTCAGATTTGGTAGTGAACGCATCATACAATGGAGGAGATAAGAAACTCATGACATCAATTGGTATCTAAACAAAGATTAATCCTAACTAACAATCAAGCAAGCAAACAATCAATTAAGAGAGAAATGCAAGTATTCACATATCAACATATTCACACTAACCAATAGAATGGCACACATAAGTAACTCCCCGGCAACGGCGCCATTTTGATGAACGTAAATATTCTCATGCTGGTTAGAAACTAGTGATAAATCCGATCGTGAGTATAGTCTAACCAACACACGAATACCGCATCAAACAATTCTAAAATCTATGACCGAGAGTATTGATCCCGGGTCATTCTCCCTAGGAATTGCTTTAGAATGTGCATCATTGATTAGGAAAGCTTTTATGGTTTTGAGAATTGGTGCAAGAATTCAAACTAGCAAGGCAATCAACAATTAATCGAAATAAAAGCCTTGGCCAAGGGTAAGCATTGGAAGTTCCATCATTATAGTCTCCTTCAATTATGATAAGAATTGATTGTTGCTTCACTTAGTTAACCCCCTAACAATGGAGGAAAGTCAAATGAGAGTAACTAACTTGAGTCACAAGTCCTAGTCTCACCCTAGGGAAGTCTAGCTTTAGTGTACTCCAAGTCAATTAGCAATTCTCAATTCATAATCTACAATTGATATCAACTATTCAAGTGTCTCCAATAACTCAACCCCTAAGCCAAGTGAGAGAAATCTACTCCAAAGCTAAGGTTATCATTATCACAAACATTTGGTAGGTAATTATAGAAAACATGATGCAATTGAGAGAAGAGAATTGAATCAAAGCTATCTAATTCAAACAATCATCAACAATCAAACAATTGAATGAAACCTCAATTCATTAATCCAAATTCAAAGTAACAAAGTATACCAAATTTAGATCTAAGGAATTGAATGAAAAGAACATCAATTAAGAGTAGAAGAAGAGTAGATCTACACTTGTAGCAAAACAAAAAGTTAATTGTCAATAGATCTCACCAAGAATTCCAAGGAAACTGGCAATGGAGGATGAAAACCTAGAGAGAAGTTGAAGCTTCTCTCTCTAGAAAATAAAATGTAACTAACTCCCAAAAAAATCTAGAATTATCACTAATTGTCCTAACACTCCTAATCCTTGGTCTTCTTAAGCTTTTCCCTCCAAAATCTGCTCCAAAACAGGGCCTGGGAAACGCCTGAAATCGCTGGGCACGTGTTTCATTTAAAAAATTATGTGCGCACATCGACGCGTACGCGCATTGCACGCCTACGCGTCCTTGGGCTCTTTTGCGATCTGCGCGCAGGCGTACGGTGCGCGCGAGCATCGTAAGGGATATGGCCCAGCCATATAGGCGCGCCGGCTCCTCGCTCGGCTCCACTACGCTGGCTCTAGGTGAGCGCATCCACACGTACGCGCACTGTGCGCGTGCGCGTGCGTGTCCAAACTTCCATTCTTTAATTTGTTTCATGCTCCTTCCATTCATGCATGCTTCCTTCATTCCTCTTGGCTATTTTTACCCTATAACTTCTGACATCACTTAACAAACAGATCAAGGCATCTAATGGTAATAGAGGAGGATTACAATATCTCAATTTTGATGCAAAAGAAGTATATTTTTATCTATGAGGTAAAATGGGAAAGAGACACGAAATCATGCAGTTTTATATAAATAAGTGTGGAAGATCATTGATAAAACCCTTAGATTCTATGCATGATAAATCCTAAAAATTGGGTTTATCAGGTACCACCTCCCACCTCGGCACCAAAGAGGTCAGACGTTGCCATCACAAGGGACCTGGACCTCATGTTCAGGCCCAAATCAATGTTTTATATATATATATATATATATATATATATATATATATATAGTGTGTGTGTGTGTGTGTGTGTGAGAGAGAGAGAGAGAGAGAGAGAGAGAGAGATAACTACAAAAAGAAAGGTCTATGGTCACAGTTTTTGACCTATGGTCACGATTTTTTTCACCGTGGCCTATTCTGTCGTGGCCATAGACCTATGGTCATGGTTTTTTTTATCAATGGTCAGGGTTTCTATGGTCACGGTTTTAGTGTTCAAATTCTGACACTTTAGGCCATGTTTTTTTACCGTGACCATAGGTTAATCTATGGTCACGGGCAAAAACCGTGACCATAGCCTTATCTATGGTCACAGTTTTCACCGTGACCATAGCCTCTATGGTCACCCTGCTTAAAACCGTGACCATAGCCTTATCTACCGTCTGACTGTGACCATAGCCTCTATGGTCACCCCTTCCCAAAACCGTGACCATAACCTTATCTATGGCCACGGTTTTGGCTGTGACCAAAGCCTCTATGGTCACCCCACCTAAAATCGTGACCATAACCTTATCTATGGCCACGGTTTTCACCGTGGCCATAGCTTATTGATGAATCCACATTTCATGGTATTTATTTGCTTTAATTAGGTGGATTTCATTGACTTTTCTTGTATTTATCCATTGAAATAGCATAGTTCCATGATGTCTTCCAAATTTGTGCTTGAAAGTGAAAACATGCTCTTTAGGCCTTTTTATTGCTAAATTTTATTCACTTTGATCCCATTTGGTACCTTGATGTATTTGTCAAGTGATTTCAGGTTTTCAAGGCAAGTTTGGGTTGAAGTAGTGAAGAAAGAGCATCCAAAAGGGGAGAAATCATGAAGGAAATGGAGTTTGGAAGCTTCTGCAAAGATGCGTACGCACAGTGATGCGTGCGTACGCACAATAGCGACTTTGTGCAAGGATGCGTACGCACCAAATGTCGTGCATACGCACAATGGAAAGTTTGCGCAACTGTGCGTACACACAGTAGGTCGCGCATACGCACGCGTGCATGCACGTGAGGTCATTAATTGCAAATCGCTGGGGGCGATTTCTGGGCCTCCAAAGCCCAATCCAACTCATTTATGAAGCTATTTCAAGACAAATTGAAGAAGGATGAAGGGGGGAGCACTTAGGTTTAGATTTTTACATGTTTTATTTAGCATTCTAGAGAGAGAAGCTCCCCCCTCTCTCTAGAATTAGGGTTTTTAGCTTAGTTTCCTTTTAATTTTAGCACTTTAATTCTTGTTTTAGTATAGTTTCATTTATGTTTCTATGCTTTCTTGTCTTTATCTTCTTCATCTCTTTTGTTATTTTCTCTTTTATGTCAATTCATGTTATGAACACTTTTGTTATTTTAATTCTAATTAATGCAAATTTATGCTTCCATGTCTTTTATTGCTTTTGGTGCACGAATTGCGAATCACACTTTTCACAACGCGTACCACTAACCAGCAAGTGCTCTGGGTCGTCCAAGTAATACCTTACGTGAGTAAGGGTCGAATCCCACGGAGATTGTTGGTTTGAAGCAATCTATGGTTATCTTGTAAATCTTAGTCAGGAAGTCGATTATGTTTATCAATTGAATTGTGAGTAACCAGTAGAGCATAAATTAAAAATTACTTGTTGTGCAGTAATGGAGAATATGTTGGAGTTTTGGAGATGCTTTGTCTTCTGAATCTCTGCTTTCCTCTGTCTTCTTGTTCACGCACGCACGTCCCCCTATGGCAAGCTGTGTGTTGGTGGATCACCGTTGTCAATGGCTACCTTCCGTCCTCCCAATGAAAACTACGCTCACGCGCTATGTCACAGCACGGCTAATCACCGGTTGGTTCTCGATCCGGTTGGAATAGGATTTACTATCCTTTTGCGTCTGTCACTAACGCCCAGCCTTCAAGAGTCTGAAGCTCGTCACAGTCATTCAATCCTTGAATCCTACTCGGAATACCACAGACAAGGTTTAGACTTTCCGGATTCTCATGAATGTTGCCATCAGTTCTAGCTTATACCACGGAGATTCTGATTAAGGAATCTAAGAGATACTCATTCAATCGTATATAGAACGGAGGTGGTTGTCAGGCACACGTTCATGATTTGAGGAAGGTGATGAGTGTCACATCTCATCACCTCCATCACAGTTAAGCGCGAATGAACATCTTAGATAGGAACAAGCGTGTTTGAATGGAAAACAGAAATACTTGCATTAATTCATCGAGACACAGCAGAGCTCCTCACCCCCAACAATGGGGTTTAGAGACTCATGCCGTCAGAGAATACAAAGTTTAGATCTGAAATGTCATGAGATACAAAATAAGTCTCTAAAAGTTGTTTAAATACTAAACCAGTAGCCTAGGGTTACAAAATATGAGTGGACTATGATGGATGATGCAGAGATCCACTTCTGGGGCCCACTTGGTGTGCTGGGGCCCACTTGGTGTGTGCTGGGGCTGAGACTTTAAGCAATTCACGTGCAGAGGCCATTTGTGGAGTTGAACGCCAGTTTTTGTGCCAGTTTGGGCGTTCAACTCCAGTTTTTGATCCTTTTCTGGCGCTGGATGCCAGAATTGGGCAGAGGACTGGCGTTGAACGCCAGTTTACGTCGTCTATCCTTGTGCAAAGTATGGACTATTATATATTGCTGGAAAGCCCTGGATGTCTACTTTCCAATGCAATTGGAAGCATGCCATGTCGAGTTCTGTAGCTCCAGAAAATTCAATTTGAGTGCAGGGAGGTCAGAATCCAACAGCATCAGCAGTCCTTTTTCAGCCTGAATCAGATTTTTGCTCAGCTCCTTCAATTTCAGCCAGAAAAATACCTGAAATTACAGAAAAAAACACAACTCATAGTAAAGTCCAAAAATATGAATTTTTCCTAAAAACTACTGGAAATAAACTAAAAACTAACTAGAACATACTCAAAACTATATGAAATTATCCCCAAAAAGCGTATAAAATTTCCGCTCATCACAACACCAAACTTAAACTGTTGCTTGTCCTCAAGCAACTAGACAAATAAAATAGAAGACTAATAGGTTGAGAAGCAATAATATCTCAGATTTTTTGTTTGAAGCTCAGATCCTAATTAGATGAGCGGGACTAGTAGCTTTTTTTTGCTTCTGAACAGTTTCGGCATCTCACTTTATCCATTGAAGCTCAGAGTGATTGGCATCTATAGGGACTCAGAATTCAGATAGTGTTATTGATTCTCTTAGTTCAGTGTGATGATTCTTGAACACAGCTTCGTTATGAGTCTTGGCCGTGGCCCTAAGCACCTTGTTTTCCAGTATTACTACCGGATACATAAATGCTACAGACACATAACTGGGTGAACCTTTTCAGATTGTGACTCAGCTTTGCTAAAGTCCCCAATTAGAGGTGTCCAGAGTTCTTAAGCACACTCTTCTTTTTGCTTTGGACCTTGACTTTAACCGCTCAGTCTCAAGTTTTCACTTGACACCTTCACGCCACAAGCACATGGTTAGGGACAGCTTGGTTTAGCCGCTTAGACCAGGATTTTAGTCCTTTAGGCCCTCCTATCCACTGATGCTCAAAGCCTTGGGATCCTTTTTATTTGCTCTTGCCTTTTGGTTTTAAGAGCTTTTGGCTTTTTTTGCTTGCTTTTCTTTTTTTCTTTTTTTTTTTCTGCAAGCTTTGTTCTTTGCTGCTTTTTCTTGCTTCAAGAATCATTTTGATGATTTTCAGATTATCAATAACATGTCTCATGTTCATCATTCTTTCAAGAGCCAACATATTTAACAGTCTTAAACAACAAATTCAAAAGACATGTGCACTGTTCAAGCATTCATTCAGAAGACAGAAAGCATTGCCACCACATTTAACCAATTAGAATTTCTTTTATTAAACTCGAAATTTTATTGCTTCTTATTCAAAAGATCTACTATTTTATTCATGTTTAATGATGATGAGAAAAATAAACTATAGCTTAATTGGAGATAAAATCAAATAGATACTAATTACTATTATATGACTTCTAAGGTAAACTTTTTATAAGGACACTGTCACAGAGTTAAGGCAGAAATTGGAAATTAACAACCTTTATTCTGGGGGTATGGGAGTTCCTCTGATCCTTGGGAGGCTTGGTATCACAGAAGACTTTTGGCGCTTCAGTTCCCTTAAGTCACGTCCCTGCTCCTCTTGTTCTTTAAGCATATGGGTCAGCATTTGACTATGTTCCTTCTGTTGTTTTATTATTTGCTCCATAGCTTCCTGTATCTTGGTGACAGACGTCTCAAGATATTCCCAATATTCCGCTTGAGGAATCTCTGGGAGGAATTCCTGTGCTCTCTTCTTGATATGTTCCTCCTGTGCTTGTTGTCTCTCCATTGATGCTTTGGTGATTGACTTTTCAATTAGGATATATTCAGTTATTCCCATCTTGACTCCAGCATCCTTGCAGAGCAGAGAAATCACGCTTGGATAAGCCAACCTGGCCTCTCTTGAATTTTTGTTAGCAATCTTATAGAGCTCTGTTGAAATCAGCTGATGAACCTCCACTTCCTTTCCCATCATGATGCAATGAATCATCACTGCTCTTTTAACTGTGACTTCAGAACGGTTGCTGGTGGGCAACAGAGAACGCCCAATGAAGTCCAGCCATCCTCTGGCAACTGGTTTGAGATCCTCCCTCTTGAGTTGATTTGGGACGCCCTTTGTGTTGGTGGTCCACCTGGCTTCAGGGATACAGATGTCCTCTAGAATCTTATCCAGGCCAATGTCTGCTCTCATCATCCTCCTATTGAAGGAGTCTAGATCATCCTTTAGGTGCGGTAGCTTTAATATCTCTCTGATCTTGTCAGGGGTGGTATGAACAATCTTTCCCCTGACCATGGTCCGAAATTCATAGCAGGCTGTTCCAGATAGTCTTTGCTTGTCAGTCTGCCACATATTAGCATAGAACTCCTGGACCATGTTCCTTCCTACTTTCGTTTCAGGATTAGCTAGGACTTCCCAGTTCTTGATTCGAATTTGCTCCTGGATCTCCGGATATTCATCTTCTTTCAGATCGAATCTCACTTCCGGGATCACTGATCTCAGACCCATTACTTTAACATAATGGTCTGAATGTTCTTTAGATAAGAACTTCCCTTGATTCCAAAGTGGTTTTGGAACGCTCTCTTTCTTGCCTCTTGGAGTGGATTGTTTTCCTTTGGGAGCCATGATCTTAGTGATCTTGGATAAACACACCAAACTTAGAGGTTTGCTTGTCCTCAAGCAAAAGAAAAGAAAGGAGAGGGATAGAAGGAGATCGAGGTGCACTTGTTGATGGAGGAGGGGGGAGGCCGAACCCAATTTAAAGGGGTGGGGGGTGGATTTTCGAAAAATTGGAAGAGATAAGATAAAAAGATTGAGTTGAAAAAGATAAGATGGAAGATATAGTTTGATTTTGAAAAGATAGGATAGATTTTTGAAAAAGATAAATCTGGGTTTTTGAAAAAGATAATATGAAAAAGATATTGAAAAGATTTTAGAGTGAAAAGGATAAGATAGAAGATATAGTTTGATTTTGAAAAGATAGGATAGATTTTTGAAAAAGATAAATCTGGGTTTTTGAAAAAGATAATATGAAAAAGATATTGAAAAGATTTTAGGGTGAAAAAGATAGATTTGTTTTTGGAAAAGATTTGAAAAGAGTTGGATTGATTTTGCAAAGAGGGTGTGTGCTTATGAATTAAGATACATTTGATATTTTGAGGGTAGGATTTTTAGAAATCAGGGTTCTTGACATGTTTATGTAAATAAAATCATGTATTGAATCATAAAATTATAAATTAGAATGGAAATACGTGTGGGATTACTGGATTTGGCTCCTCCCTGTCCTCCTGGCGTTTGAACACCCAAACACTGCCTGTTTTGGGCGTTCAGCGCCCAAATGCTGATCTCCTGGGCGTTCAGCGCCCAGTTGCTGCCATTCCTGGCGTTCAACGCCCAGTGGGTGGCCATTTCTGGCGTTGAACGCCCAAATGCTGCCATTACTGGCGTTCAGCGCCCAGTGGATGCCCATTTTGGGCGCTGAGCGCCCAAAATGCCCCTTTACTGGCGTTTTCTTGCCATTGAGCTCTTTTACTCTGTTTTGTGTGCCGAGGTCTTCTGTAAATGATTATTTACCTTGTTGTCAATGAACTCTATAAAAAAAATAAAGATAGAAATAGGGCAAAATGCTTAGAGGATTGTTGCCCCACGGCTGGGTTGCCTCCCAGCAAGCGCTTCTTTATTGTCTTTAGCTGGACCTTGCTGAGCTTTTAATCTAGCTTCAGCCTTGAGCATTCTTGCTCAGTGTTGCCTTCAAGATAATGCTTGATTCTCTGTCCATTGACAATGAACTTCTTATCAGAATCAATATCTTGAAGCTCCACATAACCATATGGTGACACACTTGTAATCACGTATGGTCCCCTCCACCGGGATTTCAGTTTCCCGGGGAATAGCCTGAGTCTAGAGTTAAACAACAGGACCTTTTGTCCTGGTTCAAAGATTCTAGATGACAGCTTTCTGTCATGCCATTTTTTTTATTTTTCTTTATAAAGCTTGGCATTTTCGAAAGCTGTGAATCTGAATTCCTCTAGCTCATTTAGCTGGAGCAATCGTTTTTCTCCAGCTAATTTGGCATCAAAGTTTAGGAATCTGGTTGCCCAGTAGGCCTTATGTTCCAGTTCCACGGGCAAGTGGCATGCCTTACCATACACGAGTTGGTATGGAGAGGTCCCTATAGGGGTCTTGAATGCTGTTCTGTAAGCCCACAGGGCATCATCCAAGCTCCTTGCCCAATCCTTTCTACGGGTATTTACTGTCCGTTCCAGGATTCTCTTTAATTCTCTGTTAGAGACTTCAGCTTGCCCATTGGTTTGTGGATGATATGGTGTGGCCACTTTGTGGCAAATTCCATACCTAACCATGGCAGAGTAAAGCTGTTTATTGCAGAAGTGAGTGCCCCCATCACTGATTAACACTCTAGGGACACCAAACCTGCTGAAAATATGTTTCTGGAGGAACTTCAGCACTGTTTTAGTATCATTGGTGGGTGTGGCAATAGCCTCAACCCATTTTGATACATAGTCAACTGCCACCAGAATATAAGTGTTTGAGTATGATGGTGGGAAAGGTCCCATGAAGTCAATTCCCCATACATCAAACAACTCTATTTCCAAGATCCCTTGTTGAGGCATGGCGTAACCATGAGGCAGGTTACCAGCTCTTTGGCAACTGTCACAATTACGTACAAACTCTCGGGAATCTTTATAGAGTGTGGGCCAATAGAAGCCACATTGGAGGACCTTGGTGGCTGTTCGTTCACCTCCGAAATGGCCTCCATATTGAGATCCGTGGCAATGCCATAGGATTCTCTGTGCTTCCTCTCTGGGGACACACCTACGGATAATTCCGTCTGCACATCTCTTAAAGAGATAGGGTTCATCCCACAAGTAGTACTTTGCATCAGTAACTAATTTCTTCTTTTGTATTCTATTGTACTCCTTGGGTATGAACCTTGCAGCTTTATAGTTTGCAATATCGGCAAACCATGGTGCTTCCTGAATGGCAAATAGATGCTCATCAGGGAACGTCTTAGAGATCTCAAGAAAGGGGAGGGACGTCCCTTTCACTGGCTCTATCCGGGACAGATGATCAGCCACTTGGTTCTCTGTCTCTTTTCTGTCTCTTATTTCTATATCAAACTCTTGCAGAAGCAATACCCATCTGATGAGCCTGGGTTTTGAATCCTGCTTTGTGAGTAGATATTTAAGAGCAGCATGGTCAGTATACACAATCACTTTTGATCCTACTAAGTATGATCTGAACTTGTCAATGGCGTAAACCACTGCAAGTAGTTCTTTTTCTGTGGTTGTGTAATTTTTCTGGGCATCATTTAGAACGCGACTGGTATAATAAATGACATGCAGAAGCTTGTCATGCCTCTGTCCTAATACTGCACCAATGGCATGATCACTGGCATCACACATTAACTCAAATGGCAATGTCCAGTCTGGTGTAGAAATGACTGGTGCTGTGACCAGCTTAGCTTTCAGCGTTTCAAACGCTTGCAGGCATGCTGTGTCACACACAAATGGCGTGTCAGCAGCTAGCAGATTGCTTAGAGGTTTTGCAATTTTTGAAAAATCCTTTATAAACCTCCTATAGAATCCTGCATGCCCCAGAAAGCTTCTGATTGCCTTAACATTGGCAGGTGGTGGTAATTTTTCAATTACCTCTATTTTTGCTTGATCCACCTCTATTCCCTTGTTTGAGATTTTATGCCCAAGAACAATTCCTTCAGTCACCATGAAGTGACACTTTTCCCAGTTTAAAACTAGGTTGGTTTCTTGGCATCTTTTTAGAACAAGTTTCAGGTGATCAAGACAGGAGCTGAATGAGTCTCCATATACTGAGAAGTCATCCATGAAGGCTTCCAGAAATTTTTCCACCATATCAGAGAAAATAGAGAGCATGCATCTCTGGAAGGTTGCAGGTGCATTGCATAGCCCAAAGGGCATCCTTCTATAAGCAAACACTCCGGATGGACATGTGAATGCTATTTTCTCTTGATCCTGGGGATCTACTGCAATCTGGTTATAGCCTGAGTAGCCATCCAAAAAGCAGTAATAATCATGACCTGCTAGTCTCTCTAGCATCTGGTCTATGAATGGTAAAGGAAAATGATCCTTTCTGGTGGCTGTATTGAGCCTTCTGTAGTCAATACACATGCGCCACCCTGTAACTGTTCTTGTAGGAACCAGTTCATTTTTTTCATTATGAATCACTGTCATGCCTCCCTTTTTTGGGACGACTTGAACAGGGCTCACCCAGGTGCTATCAGAAATGGGATAAATAATCCCAGCCTCTAGTAATTTGGTGACCTCTTTCTGCACCACTTCCTTCATGGCTGGATTTAGCCGCCTCTGTGGTTGAACCACCGGTTTGGCATTATCCTCCAGTAGGATTTTGTGCATGCATCTAGCTGGGCTTATGCCCTTAAGGTCACCTATGGACCACCCAAGAGCTGTCTTGTGTGTCCTTAGCACTTGAATAAGTGCTTCCTCTTCTTGTGAATTTAAAGCAGAGCTTATGATCACTGGAAAGGTGTCACCTTCTCCTAGAAATGCATATTTCAAGGATGGTGGCAGTGGCTTGAGCTCTGGTTTAGGAGGTTTTTCCTCTTTTAGAAGAAAGTTCAGAGGCTCTTTCATTTCCCCTGAATCCTCCAAATCAGGCTGAACATCTTTAAAGATGTCTTCCAACTCTGATTCGAGACTCTCAGCCATGTTGATCTCTTCTACCAAAGAGTCAATAAGGTCAACTTTCATGCAGTCTGTTGATGTGTCTGGATGCTGCATGGCTTTGACAGCGTTCAACTTGAACTCGTCATCGTTGACTCTCAGGGTTATTTCCCCCTGTTGGACGTCAATGAGGGATCGTCTAGTTGCTAGGAAGGGTCTTCCTAGAATGAGAGTGGCACTCTTATGCTCCTCCATTTCCAGCACAACAAAGTCAGTGGGAAAGGCGAATGGCCCAACTCTGACAATCATGTCCTCAATCACGCCTGATGGGTATTTAGTGGAACCATCAGCAAGTTGGAGACATATCTGGGTTGGTTTAACTTCTTCAGTTAAGCCAAGCTTCCTGATAGTGGATGCAGGTATTAGGTTGATGCTTGCCCCAAGATCGCATAAGGCTGTCTTGGTGCAATCACCTTCCAATATGCATGGTATCAAAAAACTCCCAGGGTCTTTAAGCTTTTCAGGAAAGCTTTTCAGAATGACTGCACTGCATTCTTTAGTGAGGAGAACTCTTTCTGTTTCTCTCCACTCCTTTTTATGACTCAAAATCTCTTTCATGAACTTGGCATAAGAAGGTATTTGCTCAAGTGCCTCTGCAAAAGGAATCTTTAATTCAAGAGTCCTTAGATAATCTGCAAAGCGAGCAAATTGCTTATCCTGCTCCTCTTTCCGGAGTTTTTGAGGATAAGGTATCTTGGCTTTATACTCCTCAACCTTAGTGGTTAAAGAAGCCTTTTTAGAGGGGTTGTCATCAGCACTTGTGTGTGTCTGATCCCTCACTGGCAATTGAGTACTAGAGTCAGAAGCTGGAGTGACGTTAGACGCCAACTCACTGTCTGTTCCTGGCGCCTGAACGCCAGAAATGTGCCCATTTTGGGCGTTCAACGCCAGATTCTTGCTCATTTCTGGCGTTGAACGCCAATCCTGCCTTGTTTCTGGCGCTGAACGCCAGTTTTGGGCATGGTCTGGGCGTTCAGCGCCAGCCTTCCACCCATTTTCTGGCGTTTTAGTGCCAGAATTATTTTTCCCTGGGCTCTTACTGTCCTCAGGGGAATCTTTGGTGGGTCGCTCATTTCTTGAATTTTTGATGCCTTGAGGTGGGGTATTTAATGTTTTCCCACTTCTTAATTGAACTGCTTGGCATTCTTCTGCTATTTGCTTTGATAGCTTAAACTGTTCGTCCATATGTATATTAGCTATCCTTGTCTCCTGTAACCTGTCTTTGAATTCAGCTAGCTGTTTTGTTAGAAAATCTAATTGCTGATTGAATTCAGCATCTTGTTTTACAGTACTGAATTCAGCAGTTACTGTTTTAACCTCTTCATTCATGGAAGGGTTGCTGCTTAGATACAGATGCTGATTCCTGGCAACTGTATCAATGAGCTCTTGAGCTTCTTCAATTGTCTTCCTCATATGGATAGATCCACCAGCTGAGTAATCTAAAGACATCTGAGCTCCTTCTGCAAGCCCATAGTAGAAGATGTCTAACTGAACCCACTCTGAAAACATTTCAGAGGGGCATTTTCGTAGCATCTCTCTGTATCTCTCCCAGGCATCATAAAGAGATTCATTATCTCCTTGTTTAAAGCCTTGGATGTCCAGCCTTAGCTGTGTCATCCTTTTTGGAGGGAAATATTGATTCAGGAATTTTTCTGTCAGCTGTTTCCATGTTCTTATGCTGGCCTTAGGTTGGTTATTTAACCACCTCTTAGCTTGATCTTTTACAGCAAATGGAAACAGTAATAGTCTGTAGACATCCTGATCTATTTTCTTATCATATACTGTGTCAGCAATTTGTAAAAATTGTGCCAGAAACTCTGTAGGTTCTTCCTGTGGAAGACCGGAATACTGGCAACTTTGTTGCACCATGATAATGAGCTGAGGATTCAACTCAAAGCTACTGACTCCAATGGAGGGTATGCAGATGCTACTCCCATATGAAGCAGTAGAGGGGTTAGAATATGACCCCAGAGTCCTCCTGGACTGTTCATTTCCACTTATGTCCATGATGGATCTATGGATATAACTTGGACTGATTTACCTTTTTATTTATTTTATTTTATAAGAAGTAAATACTTAAATAAAATAAAATAACTAAAAAGGAATTTGAATTTTGAAGTTAAAAAATTTTTTTTTCGTTTAAAAAAAAGAAATTAATTAGTTAAAAAAAGAAATTTTTGAAAAAGAGGGAAGATATTTTCGAAAATTAGAGAGAGGGAGAGTTAGTTAGGTAGTTTTGAAAAAGTTAAGAAACAAACAAAAAGTTAGTTAGTTAGTTGAAACAAATTTTGAAAAGATAAGAAGTTAGGAAGTTAGAAGAGATATTTTGAAAAGATATTTTTGAATTTAGTGAGGAGAGAGAAAAATAATAAGATAGTACAAGATTTAAAATTTTTAGATCTAATGCTCCTTGTTTTCGAAAAATTTGGAGGGAAAACACCAAGGAACACCAAACTTAAAAATTTTAAGATCAAGACACAAGGAAAACTCAAGAACACTTTGAAGACTCACAAGAACACAAGAACATGAAGAAAGAACACCAAACTTAAAATTTTTAGAAAACCAAACCAAAATTTTCGAAAACCAAAGGGAAATCAACAAGAAAACACCAAACTTTAAGTTTGGCACAAAATTTAATAGAGAAAATATTATTTATGAAAAAGAAGGTTTTGAAAAGAATATAAAAGACTCTAACCCAATTACCAAGAACACAGATTAATGCTCTAGCCAAATGAGTTATGGGACCTTCAAAAATTTTGAGAAAGATTATTTTTGAAAACACCAAACTTAAAGTTTGGCACAGGATTTAATAGAAAAATTATTTTTGAAAAAGGTTTTTTTTTTTTAAAAAAAAATATGATAGCCAATTATCATGAACATAAACACCACGTTCTAAATAACTGAGCTATAAGTTTAAAGTATTTTAACAAGGGATAAATAATAAAAGACTCTAAACCAAAAAAAAGAAAGATTTTTCCTAATCTAAGAAACAAAATAATCCGTCAGTTGTTCAAACACGAACAATCCCCGGCAACGGCGCCAAAAACTTGGTGCACGAATTGCGAAACACACTTTTCACAACGCGTACCACTAACCAGCAAGTGCACTGGGTCGTCCAAGTAATACCTTACGTGAGTAAGGGTCGAATCCCACGGAGATTGTTGGTTTGAAGCAATCTATGGTTATCTTGTAAATCTTAGTCAGGAAGTCGATTATGTTTATCAATTGAATTGTGAGTAACCAGTAGAGCATAAATTAAAAATTACTTGTTGTGCAGTAATGGAGAATATGTTGGAGTTTTGGAGATGCTTTGTCTTCTGAATCTCTGCTTTCCTCTGTCTTCTTGTTCACGCACGCACGTCCCCCTATGGCAAGCTGTGTGTTGGTGGATCACCGTTGTCAATGGCTACCTTCCGTCCTCCCAGTGAAAACTACGCTCACGCGCTCTGTCACAGCACGGCTAATCACCGGTTGGTTCTCGATCCGGTTGGAATAGGATTTACTATCCTTTTGCGTCTGTCACTAACGCCCAGCCTTCAAGAGTCTGAAGCTCGTCACAGTCATTCAATCCTTGAATCCTACTCGGAATACCACAGACAAGGTTTAGACTTTCCGGATTCTCATGAATGTTGCCATCAGTTCTAGCTTATACCACGGAGATTCTGATTAAGGAATCTAAGAGATACTCATTCAATCGTATATAGAACGGAGGTGGTTGTCAGGCACACGTTCATGATTTGAGGAAGGTGATGAGTGTCACAGCTCATCACCTCCATCACAGTTAAGCGCGAATGAACATCTTAGATAGGAACAAGCGTGTTTGAATGGAAAACAGAAATACTTGCATTAATTCATCGAGACACAGCAGAGCTCCTCACCCCCAACAATGGGGTTTAGAGACTCATGCTGTCAGAGAATACAAAGTTTAGATCTGAAATGTCATGAGATACAAAATAAGTCTCTAAAAGTTGTTTAAATACTAAACCAGTAGCCTAGGGTTACAAAATATGAGTGGACTATGATGGATGATGCAGAGATCCACTTCTGGGGCCCACTTGGTGTGCTGGGGCCCACTTGGTGTGTGCTGGGGCTGAGACTTTAAGCAATTCACGTGCAGAGGCCATTTGTGGAGTTGAACGCCAGTTTTTGTGCCAGTTTGGGCGTTCAACTCCAGTTTTTGATCCTTTTCTGGCGCTGGACGCCAGAATTGGGCAGAGGACTGGCGTTGAACGCCAGTTTACGTCGTCTATCCTTGTGCAAAGTATGGACTATTATATATTGCTGGAAAGCCCTGGATGTCTCCTTTCCAATGCAATTGGAAGCATGCCATTTCGAGTTCTGTAGCTCCAGAAAATCCAATTTGAGTGCAGGGAGGTCAGAATCCAACAGCATCAGCAGTCCTTTTTCAGCCTGAATCAGATTTTTGCTCAGCTCCTTCAATTTCAGCCAGAAAAATACCTGAAATTACAGAAAAACACACAACTCATAGTAAAGTCCAAAAATATGAATTTTTCCTAAAAACTACTGGAAATAAACTAAAAACTAACTAGAACATACTCAAAACTATATGAAATTATCCCCAAAAAGCGTATAAAATATCCGCTCATCAGCTTTCTTTAGTTGTCATTGTCATTTTCTTGCCTTTGGTATTTTAGATTTTATTTTTAATGCAATTTAATATTATTTTATTTTCATGCACACCAAGTGTTTGATAAAATGCTTGGCTTAGTTTTCACTTAGTTGTTCTATACTCTTGGCTTGGAATTGATGACTTTGGTGATCCTTGAGTCATTGATATCCATTCTTATTTGATACATTAGAGTAGTTAGTTGATTTGATCTCCATTGACTCTATGTGACCCTTAGTGTTGACATAGGACTTATGGATTGGAATTAACTATACCTATTTGACTTATCTTCGATGTAAGGTTAACTAAGTAAGATTAACTCTTCATAATCATCATGTGTTTGTGGTTAATGGCTAGGATAGGTAGCCTTAGCTCTCAATTACTTACCAAGAGGTTTCTTACATTTTAATCTTCCTTGCTTTGACATTTAATTGCTTTGACTTTTATTGCTTGATGTTCAATTTCTTGCATGTTTAGTTTTCACACTCTTGGTTGAGAAATTGGATGTTTGGGTGGAATTGAGTTGTGGATGTCAATTCCGCATTGTGTGAAAAATGACTAATTGGTTTGGTTTCCATTGACGTTAGTCTTTCACTAAGTAATTAGTGAGTTGACTAGGACTTCCGGATTGAGATCAATTAGGCCCTTTTGACTAATTCTCAAGGAGGATTAACTAATTCGGATTGATTTCACACAATTGTCATGTTTGTGGTCCATAACTAGGATAGGAATCCCAAATTCTCCAATTCTCACAAAGAGCCCCTTTTTAGCACTTAATTTCCATTTCCAATGCTTTTACTTGCTTTTCTTTGATTCCTTGCATGGTTGTTTCAATTCTTGCTATTTACATTTCTTGCTCTCTTGCTTTCCCAAATCCCCATTTCCTTCCATAGCCAATAAATGTACATTTCATCGCAACTCCTAGGGAAGACGACCTGAGGTTTAATTACTCTCGGTTATTTTGTATTGACTTTATTATTTGATTGATGCTCAATTGTTGGGTTTGGACTATACTTACAACGGACAAATTCCACTTTTGGTGTGAAAATCCAAACCTATGCTTTTGGCCATTATCAAATTTGGCACCGTTGCCGGGGAATTGCAATGGTGTTACATTATTGGCTATTGTTAATATGTGAATATGTGAATAGTTTGTTTTTGATTGGTTGCTTGTTTTTTTCCTAGTAAATATGTCTCTTGGTTGTTAGTTTGCTCTAATAAATTTTTGTTTTAAAATACATATGTGAATAGTTCGTCATCTTGTTTAAATTTTCTTTTTCACTTGAATTGCATGTTTAAAAATTTTCAATTAGTTTTTAGATGGTTGAATTAATTTTGGGTAGATTTTTGTTTGTAAATAGTCCATGATTTTGATTTGGAAGATGAAATTTTGAATTAATTTTAAAGTTTAATATAAATAGTTGCATATTTTTATTAATTTCTTATTTATATGCATATTAGAATGTTGGGTTAAATCCTTTTTGGAAAAAAAAATCACTCTGTGCGTGCGCACATGCCTAGTGCGTAAGCACACTCTCATGCATGCCCTCTGCTCACAGTGTTCGCACAACGTATGCATACGCATCAGTGCCTAATTTCTTGTCTGTGCGTACGCACGTAAGTTGGTGCGTACGCACTCCCAATTCACCCTCCTCTGTTAGGAGCTCCCGCACGTTATGTTCAGCCGCATTCCCTTGACCGCAGCCCTTTCACCTTCCCTTGTCTTCTCTTTTCTTCTTCTCTGAGCACCATAACTTCCATTTTCTTTACCATCATCATCATCATCCATCACTTCTCAGACCACAAACCCCCACGCCATAGCCCCTCCCTTCACCTGCATCTTCTGGCAAGCACCCCCCTGTCCGAACCCAAACTCTGCCAACCATCACCGTCGGCCTCGACGAGTCTTTGCGCCCTTCTCCCTCTTCTCACCAACGCCGTAACACTCTCCTTCCCTGCCTCATGCCATCATCACACAACCACCCAACGCCACCGCAGCGTCCAGGCCCCTGCCCTTCGTGCGAAGCCCTTTCCCCTTCCCCTTGCTCCATCGCTCCTCCCCTTGTTCTCTCGATTGCCTTCGAGCAGCAGGAACAGGGCATCTCCCCTATTTCTTAGCCCTGCAATGCGGTGCTACCCTTCTTCTTCACCGCTTCAGTCTCTGAGTTTCACCGCTGGTGTCGCCACTTTGGCCGGCCGCTTCCACCTTCTTTTCCCCTTCCCTTCCTCTGCTCTGATTCTGCTTCCCAAGTTTACCCACTTTCTTTTTCCTTTATTTTGTTCTGTTTTGTTTATCATATTACTGCTAGTTAATTTTGTTTAACTTAATTTAGTTAGTTTATGCATGTTTAGTTGATTAGGTGGTTAGAGAATCTGAGCTGGATAGTGGATTTAGGTTTGTTTTTATTCATGCTGCTGTTTGGAAATTTTGCTGTTTTATTGATTTCCCGCTGTGCTAATTTGGCTTGCTTGATTCTTCTGTACCCCTGTTTCTTGCTGCTGTGCTTTTGTTCACAGCTGTTTGGGGTGAACCAGCTGCTAAATATTGTTAATGGTTGCTTGTGCAGTGATGATTTTTGCTTAATGTATGAATTTAACTTGTTTTTGCTGCTGTTTTGTTTCAATTTAAACTCAATCACTTGACTCAAGATGCTTAATTGTTTAAACTCATGCTGCTTCTAGAATGGTTATTGAATTCAAAGAACAGAATGCTGCCCGGTTGTTAATTATTGCTTTTTCTTGTTGGTGGCTGGTTTTTGAAACAAACAATTCCTAGATATGGCTGTTGCAGTGATGATGATCTTGATAAATTAATGAATTCGAGTTGTTATTGCTGCTGGATTATTCATTATTACTATTTTGATGCTGTATGTTGGGCCATTGATTGCTGTTTTGTTGCTGAATGATACTGCCTCTCTTGAATTTGAATTAAATTGTCAATTGCTCAAGTTCAATTATCCATTTTGTTCTTGCTTCAAGTTTGACTGCTGCTGATTTTTCAATCCATGTTAGCTCATTTGCTTACTTCCCATGGTTACATATATGGTTGTTGTATTTTTAATTGTCAATGAATTCATAGAAAGTCTGGATTGATTGATTGAAATAGGCCAATTTACTGCTGAAATGCTGCCGGATTTTTCCTAACCTTATTTTATTAAGTGACATTGTGTTATTTGGGGCAACAAGATTCTATTTGATGAATTTCTGGTGTCAAAAAGAATCTTGTTTGCTAAATGGTTTTGGAAAACTCCTCAAGAACTTCTTTGAAAGTTTTGGTCATGCTTCTAACTTTCTTTGCTTACTTGTGATGCTAATTTACTTCTATGCATTGAATAGTTCAAGTGAATTTTTAAATTGACCATAAACTTGAAATTCTTTGGAAAATTTGAGCCTCTTTTCCATAAACTCACAAGTTTGAAGGTTTTTAATCTATGTGGCTGATTTGATTCATTCTATTCATGCCTAACTTACATTAAGTCACATAGATCATGAGGTTTTCAATTCTTGTTTCAACTTGTGACTTTAATGCCTCATTGAAATTTGGTGTTTGAATGTTCTTTGGCTTACTTGTTTCTCTATGTTTCTAACTTTGCCAACACCAAATTGCTTCAACTTATGCCAATTTACTTGTGATTGATGTTTACTTGATTATGTGCTCTACACATACATGTGCATCACTTGTTTTGGCATCTTGAATTTTTGAGAAGTGAATAGAAACTTGCTTGTTTTGAAATTTTTGAAACTTTTTGGAATTAAGGAACTTGTGACTATGCACCTAACTTTTGATTTTTCTTCCATTTCTTTTACTAACTTTTCCCTTCTTTTTACATAACGTTTAACCTTTGTTTTCTTTTTCAACTAACATTTTCTTTTTCTTCACCTAACCTTTAATTTTTCTTTTCCTTTTCAACTAACATTAATTTTTAACTTTTCATAACTTTTGACCTTTTATTTTCTTTTTCAACTAACTTCTTCTCCTTAACATAACTTTTGACTATCTTTTCTTTCTTTTCTTTTTCAACTAGCTATTTTATTTTTACTCACATAACTTTTAACTCTCCTTTTACTTTTCAACTAACATTAACTTTTAACTTTTAATGGTTTTCTTTCTCTGTGTGCATAGCAACAACGCTCCTCAATTTTCTTTATCTTTGACAAACAAGCAAGTCAAGCGGCTGTTTTATGTTTGATTGATTGGAAGTTGCTGCCATTTACTTTCGGATTGGTTTTCATCCATGCTTTCATTGAATTTTATATTTCCGTTCACTTCATATATATGCTGTTTTGTGACTCAATTTTATGTTTTTCAGTAGCACCATCACTCTTGCAACCACTTTATCACCTAACCCACCAGTGTGATGAGTCGGAAGAGGCATGGGACAGTAGAAGTGATGCAGTGACGACCCCTTCCACTCCGCATGATCTTGAGCACCGAGGACGGTGCTACATCTTAAGTGTGGGGAGGTTGTTCATCTTTAGCAAGCATTTTGGGTGACAAGCTTCATTTCCGAACACTTTTAGTTTAGTTTCTTTGTATGCTTTTTAGTTATTTTGTATATATTTTATCTTTTGAAAATCTTTTTACTTAGTTATTGCACTTTCTTAGTTTATTGCACTTTTTAATTTTGCTTGTACATAACTTAGTATTATATAGTAGTTATGCATATTTTGACATTTTGCTCTTAATTTTGGCTTGTACATATGTTCTTTTTTGGTTTTTAGTCTTAATTGTGATTTGGATGATGTGATGATTGCACGTAGTTTAATTTCTTATACACTTGCTATTTTGGTTTGTTTGAAATTAGGAATTAAACTTAGGATTTTTTATCTTTTTCATCCAATCACGTTATATACATATATAGAATAAATGTTAGTCAATTTAATGAAATTTCCAAGAAGCTTACTTTTTATTTAGGGCATCAAAATTCAAATTGAATTGAGTTGAAATTTTTCATTGAAACTTGCATGATTCATACATTGTGGAATATGGTTTTTGAGTTAAAGAACATACAACTTGTGAGTTTTTTAGCCTCATTGTGTGGTTACATTATTTGACCACTTATTTCATTCTTGTGTGTTGCTCTTCTTTATGGTTGCAATCTTTGGTTTGTTTAATGTATATTTATGCATTTATGTGATTGAGGCCATTATTTCTTTATACCTCACTTAACCCAAATAGCCTACCATTTCATTCAACTTTGTTTGCCACTTTGAGCCTTTTTAATCCCCTTTTATTTTTTATTTTTCCACATCATTAACCTTAAGCGAAAAACAATGAAGCATCCCTTATTTGAATCTTTGAGTAGCTTAAGTTAGTGAGAGTGTGTAATGTTTAAGTGTGGGGAAAATGTGGGAACTTTGGGTGATGAAAATGTGTTTTATGCTTATTGAAAAATATTGGAAATTTGGGTACATGCTCATGTAATATTATAGAAACCGTATGCATTGATGTGTTGGTATATATATTATGTTCTTGAAAAGAAAAAAAAAGAGAAAAAAAAAGAGAGAAATAATGAAAAGGGGACAAAATTACCCCAATATGAAATTCAATAATAATCAATGCATATGTGATGGAATTGAATTTGATGCATGAGTGTGTGTATATGTAAACTTGAGATTATGGGAAGTTAAGTTTGATATTAGAAGTTTATAGGTTGTGTGTGTGTTAAGTGTTAGCTTAGGTTAATCAAAGATTCAAATGCAAGCTCACTTAGCCATATATATATATTCTTACCTTTAACCTTAGCCCCATTACAACCTTGAAAAGACCTCATGATTTTTGCATATGTACATTAACTTTTTTGTTGATTGGTTAGATGAAGAACAAACTTTAAAAAGCATGATTAGAGGAGAATTAAGTGAATTGACACTAAACACTTACGTGACTAGAGTACATACACATATCCGGTGATGGTTCAATCACTCAATTCCATATTTCCACCTATGATCATTACTTATCTTGCAAGTTTGGTTAAATTCTTTTATATGACTCAATTCAATTGTGAATAGGATTTGGTTATAATTGCTTTAGCCCTTGATTGTGTATAGATGCTTTCTTGGAAATTGATTTATTTAGACTAATTAAATACATATATATAGCTAGATAGTATAGTTGCATACATATAGGTAGATTGCATATAGTTAGTTACATTGAACAATTGTTGATTCCCCTTCTTATCTTCCTTTGGTATAGCATGAGGACATGCTATTGTTTAAATGTGGAGATGTGATGAATCCACATTTCATGGTATTTATTTGCTTTAATTAGGTGAATTTCATTGACTTTTCTTACATTTATCCATTGAAATAGCATAGTTTCATAATGTCTTCCTAATTTGTGCTTGAAAGTGAAAACATGCTCTTTGGACCTTTTTATTGCTAAATTTTATTCACTTTGATCCCATTTGGTACCTTGATGTATTTGTCAAGTGATTTCAGGTTTTCAAGGCAAGTTTGAATTGAAGAAGTGAAGAAAGAGCATCCAAAAGGGGAGAAATCATGAAGGAAATGGAGTTTGAAAGCTTCTGCAAAGATTCGTACGCATAGTGATGCGTGCGTATGCACAACGGTGACTTCGTGCAAGGATGCGTACGCACCAAATGTCGTACATATGCACAATGGAAAGTTTGCGCAACCGTGCGTACACACAGTACGTCATGCGTACACACGCGTGCATGCATGTGAGGTCATTAATTGCAAATCACTGAGGGCGATTTCTAGGCCTCCAAAGCCTAATCCAACTCATTTCTGAAGCTATTTCAAGCCAAATTGAAGAAGGATGAAAGGGGGAGCACATAGGTTTAGATTTTTACATGGTTTATTTAGTTTTCTAGAGAGAGAAGCTCCCCCCTCTCTCTAGAATTAGGGTTTTTAGTTTAGTTTCCTTTTAATTTTATCACTTTAATTCTTGTTTTAGTGTAGTTTCACTTATGTTTCTATGCTTTCTTGTCTTTATGTTCTTCATCTCTTTTGTTATTTTCTCTTTTATGTCAATTTTCATGTTATGAACACTTTTGTTATTTTAATTCAAATTAATGCAAATTTATGTTTCCATATCATTTATTGCTTACTTTAGTTGTCATTGTCATTTTCAACTAACATTAACTTTTAACTTTTAACTTTTAACTTTTAATTAATATTATTTTATTTTCATGCACACCAAGTGTTTGATAAAATACTTGGCTTAGTTTTCACTTAGTTTTTCTATACTTTTGGCTTGGAATTGATGACTTTGATGATCCTTGAGTCATTGATGTCCATTCTTGTTTGATACATTAGAGTAATTAGTTAATTTGATCTCCATTGATTCTATGTGACCCCTAGTGTTGACATAGGACTTATGGATTGGAATTAACTATACCTATTTGACTTATCTTCGATGTAAGGTTAACTAAGTAGGATTAACTCTTCATAATCATCATGTGTTTGTGGTCAATGGCTAGGATAGGTAGCCTTAGCTCTCAATTACTTGCCAAGAGGTTTCTTGCATTTTAATCTTCCTTGCTTTGACATTTAATTGGTTTAACTTTTATTGCTTGATGTTTAATTTCTTGCATGTTTAGTTTTCACACTCTTGGTTGAGAAATTGGATGTTTGGGTGGAATTGAGTTGTGGATGTCCATTCCGCATTGTGTGAAAAATGACTAGTTGGTTTGGTTTCCATTGACGCTAGTCTTTCACTAAGTAATTAGTGAGTTGACTAGGACTTCCGGATTGAGATCAATTAGGCCCTTTTGACTAATTCTCAAGGAGGATTAACTAATTCGGATTGATTTCACACAATTGTCATGTTTGTGGTCCATAACTAGGATAGGAATCCCAAATTCTCCAATTCTCACCAAGAGCCCCTTTTTAGCACTTAATTTCCATTTCCAATGCTTTTACTTGCTTTTCTTTGATTCCTTGCATGCTTGTTTCAATTCTTGCTATTTACATTTCTTGCTCTCTTGCTTTCCCAAATCCCCATTTCCTTCCATAGCCAATAAATGTACATTTCATCGCAACTCCTAGGGAAGACGACCTGAGGTTTAATTACTCTCGGTTATTTTGTATTGACTTTATTATTTGATTGATGCTCAATTGTTGGGTTTGGACTATACTTACAACGGACAAATTCCACTTTTGGTGTGAAAATCCAAACCTATGCTTTTGGCCATTATCAAATTTGGCACCGTTGCCGGGGAATTGCAATGGTGTTACATTATTGGCTATTGTTAATATGTGAATATGTGAATAGTTTGTTTTTGATTGGTTGCTTGTTTTTTTCCTAGTAAATATGTCTCTTGGTTGTTAGTTTGCTCTAATAAATTTTTGTTTTAAAATACATATGTGAATAGTTCGTCATCTTGTTTAAATTTTCTTTTTCACTTGAATTGCATGTTTAAAAATTTTCAATTAGTTTTTAGATGGTTGAATTAATTTTGGGTAGATTTTTGTTTGTAAATAGTCCATGATTTTGATTTGGAAGATGAAATTTTGAATTAATTTTAAAGTTTAATATAAATAGTTGCATATTTTTATTAATTTCTTATTTATATGCATATTAGAATGTTGGGTTAAATCCTTTTTGGAAAAAAAAATCACTCTGTGCGTGCGCACATGCCTAGTGCGTACGCACACTCTCATGCATGCCCTCTGCTCACAGTGTTCGCACAACGTATGCATACGCATCAGTGCCTAATTTCTTGTCTGTGCGTACGCACGTAAGTTGGTGCGTACGCACTCCCAATTCACCCTCCTCTGTTAGGAGCTCCCGCACGTTATGTTCAGCCGCATTCCCTTGACCGCAGCCCTTTCACCTTCCCTTGTCTTCTCTTTTCTTCTTCTCTGAGCACCATAACTTCCATTTTCTTTACCATCATCATCATCATCCATCACTTCTCAGACCACAAACCCCCACGCCATAGCCCCTCCCTTCACCTGCATCTTCTGGCAAGCACCCCCCTGTCCGAACCCAAACTCTGCCAACCATCACCGTCGGCCTCGACGAGTCTTTGCGCCCTTCTCCCTCTTCTCACCAACGCCGTAACACTCTCCTTCCCTGCCTCATGCCATCATCACACAACCACCCAACGCCACCGCAGCGTCCAGGCCCCTGCCCTTCGTGCGAAGCCCTTTCCCCTTCCCCTTGCTCCATCGCTCCTCCCCTTGTTCTCTCGATTGCCTTCGAGCAGCAGGAACAGGGCATCTCCCCTATTTCTTAGCCCTGCAATGCGGTGCTACCCTTCTTCTTCACCGCTTCAGTCTCTGAGTTTCACCGCTGGTGTCGCCACTTTGGCCGGCCGCTTCCACCTTCTTTTCCCCTTCCCTTCCTCTGCTCTGATTCTGCTTCCCAAGTTTACCCACTTTCTTTTTCCTTTATTTTGTTCTGTTTTGTTTATCATATTACTGCTAGTTAATTTTGTTTAACTTAATTTAGTTAGTTTATGCATGTTTAGTTGATTAGGTGGTTAGAGAATCTGAGCTGGATAGTGGATTTAGGTTTGTTTTTATTCATGCTGCTGTTTGGAAATTTTGCTGTTTTATTGATTTCCCGCTGTGCTAATTTGGCTAGCCTGATTCTTCTGTACCCCTGTTTCTTGCTGCTGTGCTTTTGTTCACAGCTGTTTGGGGTGAACCAGCTGCTAAATATTGTTAATGGTTGCTTGTGTAGTGATGATTTTTACTTAATGTATGAATTTAAGTTGTTTTTGCTGCTGTTTTGTTTCAATTTAAACTCAATCACTTGACTCAAGATGCTTAATTGTTTAAACTCATGCTGCTTCTAGAATGGTTATTGAATTCAAAGAACAGAATGCTGCCCGGTTGTTAATTATTGCTTTTTCTTGTTGGTGGCTGGTTTTTGAAACAAACAATTCCTAGATATGGCTGTTGCAGTGATGATGATCTTGATAAATTTATGAATTCGAGTTGTTATTGCTGCTGGATTATTCATTATTACTATTTTGATGCTGTATGTTGGGCCATTGATTGCTGTTTTGTTGCTGAATGATACTGCCTCTCTTGAATTTGAATTAAATTGTCAATTGCTCAAGTTCAATTATCCATTTTGTTCTTGCTTCAAGTTTGACTGCTGCTGATTTTTCAATCCATGTTAGCTCATTTGCTTAGTTCCCATGGTTACATATATGGTTGTTGTATTTTTAATTGTTAATGAATTCATAGAAAGTCTGGATTGATTGATTGAAATAGGCCAATTTACTGCTGAAATGCTGCCGGATTTTTCCTAACCTTATTTTATTAAGTGACATTGTGTTATTTGGGGCAACAAGATTTTATTTGATGAATTTCTGGTGTCAAAAAGAATCTTGTTTGCTAAATGGTTTTGGAAAACTCCTCAAGAACTTCTTTGAAAGTTTTGGTCATGCTTCTAACTTTCTTTGCTTACTTGTGATGCTAATTTACTTCTATGCATTGAATAGTTCAAGTGAATTTTTAAATTGACCATAAACTTGAAATTCTTTGGAAAATTTGAGCCTCTTTTCCATAAACTCACAAGTTTGAAGGTTTTTAATCTATGTGGCTGATTTGATTCATTCTATTCATGCCTAACTTACATTAAGTCACATAGATCATGAGGTTTTCAATTCTTGTTTCAACTTGTGACTTTCATGCTTCATTGAAATTTGGTGTTTGAATGTTCTTTGGCTTACTTGTTTCTCTATGTTTCTAACTTTGCCAACACCAAATTGCTTCAACTTATGCCAATTTACTTGTGATTGATGTTTACTTGATTATGTGCTCTACACATACATGTGCATCACTTGTTTTGGCATCTTGAATTTTTGAGAAGTGAATAGAAACTTGCTTGTTTTGAAATTTTTGAAACTTTTTGGAATTAAGGAACTTGTGACTATGCACCTAACTTTTGATTTTTCTTCCATTTCTTTTACTAACTTTTCCCTTCTTTTTACATAACGTTTAACCTTTGTTTTCTTTTTCAACTAACATTTTCTTTTTCTTCACCTAACCTTTAATTTTTCTTTTCCTTTTCAACTAACATTAATTTTTAACTTTTCATAACTTTTGACCTTTTATTTTCTTTTTCAACTAACTTTTTCTCCTTAACATAACTTTTGACTATCTTTTCTTTCTTTTCTTTTTCAACTAGCTATTTTACTTTTACTCACATAACTTTTAACTCTCCTTTTACTTTTCAACTAACATTAACTTTTAACTTTTAATGGTTTTCTTTCTCTGTGTGCATAGCAACAACGCTCCTCAATTTTCTTTATCTTTGACAAACAAGCAAGTCAAGCGGCTGTTTTATGTTTGATTGTGAAGGTTGTGGTAGGCTTAGAGAAGGGGGGGTTGAATCTATGCCTTCCTTTTTAATTACTGTTGTTACCCTTTTAAAATAGATTTGCAATTCTGATTCTGTTTTAACTTAGCAGCGGAAATTTATGAGACAATTTATTTTTGTCTCATGAATATCAGAAAACAGAACACAGCAGAGAAGAGAAAAGCTAACACTAGCATGTATCCTGGTTCGGTTGCCTTGTGCTATGCAACCTACATCCAGTCTCCTCCACAACTGTGGAAGAATTTCACTATAGTAAACAGTATTACATGCACCAATAACACAGGATTGACCCAATCCTTTCACACTCAAGTTCTAACCTAACTTGACATTGGCTATGCTAATACCTAACTATACCTCTTAGTGCTAACCCAACTAAGAAAGGGATACCATTCAGATACTAGATACAAGACACTTAATCAACCTAAAGAAATCAGAAAATAACTCTAGGCTTTTCTCTCAAGTGTATCTCTCAGCCTTTTTCCACTCATGGCTTTTTCTCAATCTTTCTCACAATGCCTTTTCTCTCAAGAAATTACAGAAAGATAAGCTTAGAAAAGTACATTACAATCAGTAAAACATGAAGGAGATTGACTTCATCAACAGTCTCTGTGCTATGCGAAAAACCAGACTAGCAAGCCTCTGATTTAGTTCTTCATACTGGCGGAATGCACCTTTGATTAGGAAGCACTGTCCAGTTAGATGAACTTCTTCAAAGAGCTATCTCTCAGAACAAAACCTCTACTCACTGGTTTTCTCTCCTTAGTTTCTGAATGAACAGCAAACTTCTTATATCTCCTTGCATGTGGCTGAGTTCTTCTTCCAAGGTCAACACCTTGAGCCTTGAGCTTCACCAACCCACAAGCTTACTTTTTCTTCTCAAGCATCAAAGTAGAACCTTTGCTTCTGACTTTTCCAACTTGACCGAAAGCCATGAAGAAGTAACCGGAATTGTTTTTCACTGGTCAACCAAATCTGAACCATAGAGATGCAACTTGGTCCCCAAGTTTTGATTAAGTCCGTAGATATACAGCAGAATGGGGCAGAAAACAACTTTCCCTTCAAAGCCATTTTCAGGTAGTGCAGAGAGTTGGGAAGAAGGGATGAGGATCTTGATGCATGCAAGATGAGATGGATTACCTTTCTTAAGCTTGATTTAGCTTGGGATTTCTGTTTTAGCTTCTGTGCTTCAAGCCTCAACTCTCTCTCTCTTGCTTCTTTGGTTAATGGCTTATGGAAGAAGCTTTTCTTCTCTTTCTCTTTCTTGCTTTTTCTGAAATCTTGATGTGACTTGATTAGAAGGAAGAGGAACGTTGCTTTTGGTTAAGCAGGAGAGAGGGAATTTCAATTCTGAAATCAGTTCGGGCTTGGATCGGATATTAGTATGCATGGCCCGATTTAATTTCTTTGGTTTCTTCCTTTGCTTTTGCTTGGGCTCTTTATTTTGCTTTCAGCCCAATATTCTTTGCTGAATGCCTTTTATTCCATTTGGGCTATTAACATTTGGCCTGCAACAATAAACAATTAGTAGATATAAATTAATCAACACTAATTATTTATTTTGCTCAAAAATAATGTTTGTCATCATTAATTAATTTAGTTAATTTCTTAACTCAACAATCTCCCCCTTGATGACAAACATGATTTAAGCAATAATCAAAAGGAAGTAAGTTTGAGTTAGGTTTAGAAAACTCCCTTTGATTTTATGTTGCTCCCCCTGAATCTATGCTTTCCTCTTTGTCCCTGTTTCACATTGTACTTAAAGGAAGCACAATAAAGAGTTATGTTCAATATATCTTGTACAAGGGATATCAAATGAGCAACATCACATAATCAGCCCAACATCAAGCTATTACCATCAGCAAACAGATTCAGCATGTGAAAACAAGTATTAATGCAGCAAAAATAAGTAACAAGTACTAGTACTAGGATCTACTATCCTATCCTATTGCTATTTTACTCCCCCTTTTGTCATCAAGGGCGGATAAGAGCAACAAAAACAAAATCTTGTATCCTGCAGAAAAGAGTTAGAGCACAGATCAAAGTACTAATTAAGCTGTCTAAAGAGTATCAATAGTAAGAGTTATTACAGTCATCCAAAAAGAGATAGTTCAAAAGTAGCAAAAGAAGCAGAAATCATGAGACAAAAAGAGAGCAGCAGCAGTTTTTATGAGACAAATCCTAGGCATCAGAACCATTCCCTTCCGAAACAGCATCCTCTTCAACATCAGTGGCAGCATCTTCATCATTTTGAAGGTTATCAATGAAGGTCATCAATACAGCCACCCTATCCCTTGACTTCTTCAGGAAGTTCTCATGCTTGCTAGCCAGCTTCCTTTTCTCTTTGCTCAATTCAATCAAGTGGTTCGATTGAGAGACAAACTCTTGAGCAACATCCCTGACCACATTCAGCAGAGTGGATTTCTTCCCAGTGGAAATGGAAGTACCCTCAGTGGACGGAGCAGTAGAATCATCTGGAATGAACTCTTCATCATCATCATCTAGAACCACTCTCTCAGATCGAGTTGGTCCTTTTTGCTGTTTCACTGAACCACCTCCCTTTAGATATGAATGTCTATTTTCATATTTCTCATTGGTCAAGTCAACACCAAAATACTCAAAAATACAAGTTAGAAACATGCCATAAGGAAGAGCTTTGTCCTTTTCACTTCTAACAGAGTCAAACATGTATCTAACCATCAAATATGCAAATGAAATTTCAGTTTTGGTGAGAAGGGCATATAAAACAAGAGTATCAGTGTAGGAAACCCTTTGATATGAGCCGCTTTGAGGCAGAATAATATGATTGACTATTCGGTGCAGTTGAGCACGCTCATATCCTAGGGCTTTGTGAGTAGGTGTAATGCCATCTATTAAAGAGATATGTTCACAAATACTAGCCAGGGCATCATTGTAAGAAACACCAACTCCTTCATCCCACTTAACTGACGTGTAGGCACAGGGCCCAACATCAGTATACTTCAAAGCATCACTGACGGTCTCATTGTTTAAAACGATATCTCGGCCCTTGACATACGAATGAGCAGTGCCCTCATGATAAGTCATGTTTGCATAAAACTCTTTGACCAACAAGGGATAAACAGGTTTTTTGATATCAAAAAGGTGATTCCAGTCCAGAAAAATCAAGTTATCAACAAAAGGAAAACCTTTTCTTTTCAAAGATGGCAAATCAGCGAGAAAAGAGGGACATAGGGTACGATACTGGATAACCTTCTCATAAAAATCATTGTTCATGGCAGATTTAAATCTATAAGGGTTATAGTTCGAATGAGAAGTCAAAAAGTGAGCTTTGTGATCAAAAGGTCCAATGTCTGGTTCTTTAACATTCTGGAGAGGGACTCGAGTGTTACCTCGTTGAGAGCGCATTGGAACCGACCTGGATTTTGGTTGAGATGGTTCGGGTATGGGTTCCTCAGTCGCCTGACGTTTGCCTTTGGAGGAGCCAGGCTTTGCTGAACTTGGTTTTGAGGAGCCAGGCTTGGAAGGTGTGGCCTTTGGTGGTGGCGTCGGCTTGGCAGAGGCAGGAAACCTTGGAGTGTTTTTGGTCCGAGCCATGGGGTCACAGCGATGAGGAGAGGTAGGAGGAGAAGGAGAAGGGGTAAAGGTGCGGTCTTGAGAGCGAGTGGATGGCTTTGTGGGTAGCTTGAAAACCTTCTCACGAGGAGCCCTTTTTGCAATGGTTTTCTTCCTCATTTGGTTAGTTTCAATTTAAGAAGAAGAGAGAGTAGTAAGGGTAGTGGTGAAAACCGAAGTGATGGAGAAGGAGTTATGGAGGGAAGAGAGGGAGTGTTGGTAACCGTACCCAAAAGCAAGTTTCCAAAACCATGCAACTGCATCACCATTTGAAAAGACTTGAAAAGACATGACCTCATTCAAGAAAGATTTTATTTGATTTTTAAAAATTAATTTTAAAATTTTGAAAAACAACAATATTAACCTGAAACACCTTTTCGGGCCAAAATTAAATCCTCTTGAAAACCTTTTGGGCCACAAAACATTTATTGAAAACCTTTCATGAAACACACAAGTCATCAAAAACTAACACACAAGATTGTAACATTCATATTTGGGCCTTGAGGTGATAAGAAATTAATGAAACATATTTGGACCACTCTTGATCTGAATATTGAGGTTGGCCCAAATTGAGATTCATTTGAAACAAGCCCAGAACACGTTGACTTGATAGAAACGTTCATCACCTACCCAGAATTGTCTCATACCTGTTTATGAGACAAAAAGCTCCAGCAAATACATCAGTATTTTTCAAACAAGGAATCATAACTCAAAATTCCTAGACAAGTCCTAAGCATGCAGAATCTATCCTCAGCTAATGGTTTTGTAAAAATATCTGCTAATTGCTCCTCTGATTTAACAAATTGAATGCTAATATCCCCTTTTTGGACATGTTCTCTTATTGAGTGAAATTTCACTTCAATATGTTTAGTCCTAGAGTGCAAAACTGGATTTTTAGAAATATTTATGGCACTCATATTATCACACAGCAGGGGAATATTTTCAGCCTTTAATTTGTAATCAGCAAGCTGTGTTTTTAACCATAAAAGCTGAGAACAACAAGAAGAAGCAGCTATATACTCAGCCTCTGCAGTGGAAAGGGCCACTGTTGGTTGCTTCTTACTTGACCATACATTTAAGGACTTCCCAAGGAAGCAACATAAACCAGAAGTGCTCCTTCTATCAACTCTATCACCAGCAAAATCTGCATCACAATAACCAACTGCAGAAAAATCATCAATCTTAGGATACCAAAGACCAAAATTGGATGTGCCATGAACATATCTAATGATCCTTTTAACAGCCGAGAGATGTGACTCTTTTGGTTTGGATTGGAACCTAGAACACAATCCAACACTTTGCACAATATCGGGTCTAGAGGAAGTTAAGTACATAAGAGAGCCAATCATTCCTCTATACCTAGTCTCATCAACATCTTTCTCAGTTTCTCCCTTATCTAATTTAGAATTAGGATGCATGGGAGTTCCCATGGGTTTGGCATTTTCCATACCAAATTTCTTAACTAATTCCTTGGCATACTTCTCTTGATGAATAAAAATTCCTTTATCAGTTTGTTTAATTTGCAGCCCAAGGAAGAAATTAAGTTCACCCATCATACTCATGTCAAATTCACTTGTCATGAGTTTTCCAAATTCAGAACAAAGGGATTCATTGGCTGATCCAAAAATAATGTCATCAACATATATTTGGACTAGGATAAAAGAATCATTAGAATTCTTGATAAATAGAGTTGTATCAGTGGTGCCTCTTTGAAAACCATTTTTCAAAAGAAAAGAGCTAAGTCTCTCATACCAAGCTCTAGGAGCTTGTCTTAAACCATAGAGAGCTTTAGATAGTTTGAAAACATGATCAAAGTGCTCTTTATTTTCAAAACCAGGAGGCTGCTCCACATACACTTCTCTATCTATCACTCCATTCAAAAATGCACATTTCACATCCATTTGGTATAATTTAAAACCACAAAATGCAGCATAAGCTAAGAGAAGTCTTATGGCTTCCATTCGTGCAACAGGGGCAAAGGATTCATCAAAGTCGATTCCTTCTTCTTGGTCATATCCTTGTGCCACCAGCCTTGCCTTGTTCCTTGCAATGCTACCATCTTCTCCCAACTTGTTCCGGAATATCCACTTGGTGCCGGTTACTTTCTTTCCACTTGGCCTTGGAACCAACGTCCACACTTGGTTCTTTTCAAACTCAAGAAGCTCATCCTCCATAGCTTTAACCCAAGAAGGGTCACTAAGTGCTTCCTTGACGTTTTGAGGCTCTATTTGTGAAAGAAGAGCAATGTTTGAACCTTCATTTGCCTTTCTAGTGGAAGACCTGGTTTGAACTCCACGAGAGACGTCCCCAATGACAAATTCCTCAGGATAATTCTTCAAGAATCTCCATTCACGAGGTCTGGTGGACTTGGAGGCAGATTCAGTTACCAAGGGATTCTGTGTGCTGCTGTCTGCAGAATTTCCTTCAGATTCATGAGACAAAATGGAATTGTCTCTTGAATTTTCAGCATTTGCTATTTCTGGTTCAGATTGTCCAGAATTTTCTTTTCCATGATTCTGAGCAGTTTCATCCTCATTTTGAGCTTGATTTCCTGCATCACCATCTTCCAAAATGCTTTGCACCAAGTTAGTATCACAGAATGTAACATGTATGGACTCTTCAATAATTCTAGCATCTTGATGATAAACCCTATATGCTTTACTAGTTGTGGAATATCCTACAAACAAACACTCATAAGCTTTTAGATCAAATTTTCCCAAATTTTCTTTGTTATTTAAAACAAAACATTTGCATCCAAAGATGTGCAAGTAATCTAAGTTTGGTGGGTATCCTTTCCAAAGTTCATAAGGGGTTTTCTTCAAAAATTTCCTTATGATTGTTCTATTTAAAATGTGGCAAGCTGTGTTAACCGCTTCAGCCCAAAGGAATTTTGGAACATTGCTCTCACAAAGCATAGCTCTTGTCATCTCTTGTATGCTTCTATTTCTTCTTTCCACAACACCATTTTGTTGTGGTGTTCTTGGACAAGAGAAGTTGTGAGATATTCCAAATTCCTCACAAAAGGATTCAAACAAATTATTTTCAAATTCAGTTCCATGATCACTCCTTATAGAAGAGATTTTCAAATCCTTTTCATTTTGAATTTTCTTGCAAAAAGGTTCAAAGGCCGAAAAGGCTTCATTTTTGTGTGCAAGAAATAAAACCCAACCAAACCTAGTGTAGTCATCCACAATTACTAAACCATAATGTTTACCACCTAGGCTTTGAGTTCTTGTTGGACCAAATAAATCAATGTGTAGCAACTCAAGTGGTCTTTTAGTAGAGATGTCTTCCTTTGGTTTAAAAGAACTTTTTGTTTGTTTTCCCATTTGGCAAGCATCACAAGTGATGTCTTTGTCAAACTTTATCAAAGGAAGACCTCTTACTAATTCTTTCTTTACAAGTTTGTTTATTTGAAACATACTTGCATGGCCCAATCTCTTGTGCCATAACCACTTTTCAGATTCTTTAGAGTGAAGACAAGCTACATTTTGATTCTTTAGTTCATCAAGAGTAAGTCCATACATATTATTGAAACGCTTGGCAACAAACATCACTTCATTTGTCTTTTCATTGACAACACAGCATTCAAGCTTTTTGAAAACAACTAAATATCCCAAATCACACAGCTGACTTATACTTAAAAGATTGTGCTTTAAACCACAAACCAAAAGTACATCATCAATGAAAGTAGATTGCTCATTACCTACTTTTCCAACAGCAATGATTTTACCTTTACCATCATCTCTAAAGGTCACAAAACCTCCATCATACTTATTTAGTTTGATGAAGTAGGTTGACCTTCCAGTCATGTGCCTTGAACATCCACTATCCATGTACCACATGTCCTTTTTATTCTTGGATGCTAGGCAAATCTGCATGATGAGTTTCAAGTAGCCTTAGGTATCCAAATTAATTTGGATCCTTTGAAGTTAATCCATCTTGGTTGCCCAAGTGCATTGAAATCACAAATAACATTGTAGACTTTGTTTCCTACAACTCTCTTTTCAATGAAGCATTGTGCATATGAGTGACCAAATTTCTTGCAATTAGCACAATGATTTTCTGGTGTGTGTTGCTGAAACTGATGTGAGTTATATTGCTTGAAATGATTAAATTTTTGAAATTTTCTGGTTCTTGGAGGAGATGCATTTCTTTTGACAAACTGATTTTTGGTAAAGTTATTCCTCTTTGCAAAAGCATTTTCACCAGAATTTTTTTGAATATTTTTGCCTTTCGAGAATGAGGTTTTGTTGTGAAAAGTTGGTTTCTTGAAAGCAGCCTCATTTTTCGAAATATAACCCAAACCTGGCCGGTTTGAACTTGGACCAGTTTTTGGTGAAGGCTCAGCTACATTTGTGTATTCTTCATCAGATTTTTCTTCACATTTTGAAACATATCCGATACCTGATTTGTTTGGTATGGATTTGGTATTTGATGAAGAAGCCACAAATTTTATAGAGGATGTGTTAGAAACAACATCTTCCTTGGCTATGTAGCCTAAACCAGATTTTTCAAACAATGGTCTTTGACTTGCAAGTAATTTGTCCAAGTTGCTAGAACCTTGAGCAAATTTTGCTAAGTCACCATTCAACATTTTAATCATATCATTTAATCTTTTGTTTTCAGCAATTAACTCATGTGAAGGATCCACAATGTGCTTTCCTTTTAATTTTTCAAGTTCAGATTTTAGAAATCTGTTTTCTTCAATGATGTCCAGAGCACATTCAGTTTCCTTTACTTTTTCTTTTAAAAAATCATTTTCAGCTCTTAACACATCTCTTTCAGATCTGCATCCATTGTATTTATCAAGCAGTTTTGAGGTGTTTAAGGTGAGATCATCAATAATAACATGCAAGTCCTCAATGGTCAAATCATAATAATTTACCTCATCAAGATTGTTGTTTCCAGCCATGAAACAGTCTTTGTCATCTCCTTCAGATTCTTCTTCTCCATTTGAGTCATTCTCAAGATCCTCCCAAGCTGCCATGAGTACTCTCTTCCTTTCCTTCTTGCCTTTGTCCTCCTTTTTGAGCTTTGGACAGTTTGACTTGAAGTGTCCAGCCTCCTTGCAATGATGGCACGTCACTTTGCTCAAGTCTATCTTGTGCTCCTTTGAACTTGATCCCTTGTATTTGCCTTTGTTCTTCATCATCCTTCTAAATCTCCTAGCAAAAAACAAAAGTTCGTCATCTGAAATACCATCACTAGACTCACTCTCTTTCGGTTCTATTTGTGACTTGAGGGCTATTCCCTTTTTCTTTGAGTCTGTGTTTGTGTGTGTGGCTTCATAGGCAAGGAGTTTTCCTCTCAGCTCATCATAGGTTATGGGACTTATGTTGTTACTCTCGGTTAGGACAGTGGCAGTGTTTTCCCACTCTTTTGTGAGGCTTCTAAGGAGTTTTCTCACCAAGGTTTGTTCTGCATAGTTTGTACCCATAGCATCAAGGTTGTTGATTATGATTGAGAATCTCTCAAATGCTTCATCAATGCTTTCTCCATCCTTCATGCTAAACATCTCATACTCTTTTCGCAGCATATCAATCCTCGTTTCTTTGACTTGTTTAGTGCCTTCGTGTGTAACCTGGAGTTTTTCCCAGATTTCTTTGGCTGTCTTGCATCTAGACACCTTCCGGTACTCTTCAAAGCTGATAGCACAGTGAAGAAGGTTGATTGCTTTAGCGTTCAGCTTTATCTTCTTCTTATCATCTTCATTCCATTCAGCTTCTTCTTTCGAAGTCACCACTCCATCAGCACTTGTTTTTGTTGGGATCTTGGGACCACTCACAACGATCTTCCATAAGTTGTAGTCAATGGATTGGATGAAGATCCTTATCCTTTCTTTCCAGTAGGAATAGTTCTTTCCGTTAAAGAAAGGTGGCCGGTTGTTTGACTGGCCTTCAGTGAGGGTGTAGGCAATTGTGGTTGTGCCCAGATTGTTCGCCATTGGATCTTTGCTCCAAGCGGTTAAGCTTGATTCTTGAGACCTTAGCTCCTGATACCAATTGAAGGTTGTGGTAGGCTTAGAGAAGGGGGGGTTGAATCTATGCCTTCCTTTTTAATTACTGTTGTTACCCTTTTAAAACAGATTTGCAATTCTGATTCTGTTTTAACTTAGCAGCGGAAATTTATGAGACAATTTATTTTTGTCTCATGAATATCAGAAAACAGAACACAGCAGAGAAGAGAAAAGCTAACACCAGCATGTATCCTGGTTCGGTTGCCTTGTGCTATGCAACCTACATCCAGTCTCCTCCACAACTGTGGAAGAATTTCACTATAGTAAACAGTATTACATACACCAATAACACAGGATTGACCCAATCCTTTCGCACTCAAGTTCTAACCTAACTTGACATTGGCTATGCTAATACCTAACTATACCTCTTAGTGCTAACCCAACTAAGAAAGGGATACCATTCAGATACTAGATACAAGACACTTAATCAACCTAAAGAAATCAGAAAATAACTCTAGGCTTTTCTCTCAAGTGTATCTCTCAGCCTTTTTCCACTCATGGCTTTTTCTCAAGCTTTCTCACAATGCCTTTTCTCTCAAGAAATTACAGAAAGATAAGCTTAGAAAAGTACATTACAATCAGTAAAACATGAAGGAGATTGACTTCATCAACAGTCTCTGTGCTATGCGAAAAACCAGATTAGCAAGCCTCTGATTTAGTTCTTCATACTGGCGGAATGCACCTTTGATTAGGAAGCACTGTCCAGTTAGATGAACTTCTTCAAAGAGCTATCTCTCAGAACAAAACCTCTACTCACTGGTTTTCTCTCCTTAGTTTCTGAATGAACAGCAAACTTCTTATATCTCCTTGCATGTGGCTGAGTTCTTCTTCCAAGGTCAACACCTTGAGCCTTGAGCTTCACCAACCCACAAGCTTACTTTTTCTTCTCAAGCATCAAAGTAGAACCTTTGCTTCTGACTTTTCCAACTTGACCGAAAGCCATGAAGAAGTAACCGGAATTGTTTTTCACTGGTCAACCAAATCTGAACCATAGAGATGCAACTTGGTCCCCAAGTTTTGATTAAGTCCGTAGATACACAGCAGAATGGGGTAGAAAACAACTTTCCCTTCAAAGCCATTTTCAGGTAGTGCAGAGAGTTGGGAAGAAGGGATGAGGATCTTGATGCATGCAAGATGAGATGGATTACCTTTCTTAAGCTTGATTTAGCTTGGGATTTCTGTTTTAGCTTCTGTGCTTCAAGCCTCAACTCTCTCTCTCTTGCTTCTTTGGTTAATGGCTTATGGAAGAAGCTTTTCTTCTCTTTCTCTTTCTTGCTTTTTCTGAAATCTTGATGTGACTTGATTAGAAGGAAGAGGAACGTTGCTTTTGGTTAAGCAGGAGAGAGGGAATTTCAATTCTGAAATCAGTTCGGGCTTGGATCGGATATTAGTATGCATGGCCCGATTTAATTTCTTTGGTTTCTTCCTTTGCTTTTGCTTGGGCTCTTTATTTTGCTTTCAGCCCAATATTCTTTGCTGAATGCCTTTTATTCCATTTGGGCTATTAACATTTGGCCTGCAACAATAAACAATTCGTAGATATAAATTAATCAACACTAATTATTTATTTTGCTCAAAAATAATGTTTGTCATCATTAATTAATTTAGTTAATTTCTTAACTCAACAGATTGATTGGAAGTTGCTGCCATTTACATTCGGATTGGTTTTCATCCATGCTTTCATTGAATTTTATATTTCCGTTCACTTCATATATATGCTGTTTTGTGACTCAATTTTATGTTTTTCAGTAGCACCATCACTCTTGCAACCACTTTATCACCTAACCCACCAGCGTGATGAGTCGGAAGAGGCATGGGACAGTAGAAGTGATGCAGTGACGACCCCTTCCACTCCGCATGATCTTGAGCACCGAGGACGGTGCTACATCTTAAGTGTGGGGAGGTTGTTCATCTTTAGCAAGCATTTTGGGTGACAAGCTTCATTTCCGAACACTTTTAGTTTAGTTTCTTTGTATGCTTTTTAGTTATTTTGTATATATTTTATCTTTTGAAAATCTTTTTACTTAGTTATTGCACTTTCTTAGTTTATTGCACTTTTTAATTTTGCTTGTACATAACTTAGTATTATATAGTAGTTATGCATATTTTGACATTTTGCTCTTAATTTTGGCTTGTACATATGTTCTTTTTCGGTTTTTAGTCTTAATTGTGATTTGGATGATGTGATGATTGCACGTAGTTTAATTTCTTATACACTTGCTATTTTGATTTGTTTGAAATTAGGAATTAAACTTAGGATTTTTTATCTTTTTCATCCAATCACGTTATATACATATATAGAATAAATGTTAGTCAATTTAATGAAATTTCCAAGAAGCTTACTTTTTATTTAGGGCATCAAAATTCAAATTGAATTGAGTTGAAATTTTTCATTGAAACTTGCATGATTCATACATTGTGGAATATGGTTTTTGAGTTAAAGAACATACAACTTGTGAGTTTTTTAGCCTCATTGTGTGGTTACATTATTTGACCACTTATTTCATTCTTGTGTGTTGCTCTTCTTTATGGTTGCAATCTTTGGTTTGTTTAATGTATATTTATGCATTTATGTGATTGAGGCCATTATTTCTTTATACCTCACTTAACCCAAATAGCCTACCATTTCATTCAACTTTGTTTGCCACTTTGAGCCTTTTTAATCCCCTTTTATTTTTTATTTTTCCACATCATTAACCTTAAGCGAAAAACAATGAAGCATCCCTTATTTGAATCTTTGAGTAGCTTAAGTTAGTGAGAGTGTGTAATGTTTAAGTGTGGGGAAAATATGGGAACTTTGGGTGATGAAAATGTGTTTTGTGCTTATTGAAAAATATTAGAAATTTGGGTACATGCTCATGTAATATTATAGAAACCGTATGCATTGATGTGTTGGTATATATATTATGTTCTTGAAAAGAAAAAAAAAAGAGAAAAAAAAAGAGAGAAATAATGAAAAGGGGACAAAATTACCCCAATATGAAATTCAATAATAATCAATGCATATGTGATGGAATTGAATTTGATGCATGAGTGTGTGTATATGTAAACGTGAGATTATGGGAAGTTAAGTTTGATATTAGAAGTTTATAGGTTGTGTGTGTGTTAAGTGTTATCTTAGGATAATCAAAGATTCAAATGCAAGCTCACTTAGCCATATATATATATATTCTTACCTTTAACCTTAGCCCCATTACAACCTTGAAAAGACCTCATGATTTTTGCATATGTACATTAACTTTTTTGTTGATTGGTTAGATGAAGAACAAACTTTAAAAAGCATGATTAGAGGAGAATTAAGTGAATTGACACTAAACACTTACGTGACTAGAGTACATACACATATCCGGTGATGGTTCAATCACTCAATTCCATATTTCCACCTATGATCATTACTTATCTTGCAAGTTTGGTTAAATTCTTTTATATGACTCAATTCAATTGTGAATAGGATTTGGTTATAATTGCTTTAGCCCTTGATTGTGTATAGATGCTTTCTTGGAAATTGATTTATTTAGACTAATTAAATACATATATATAGCTAGATAGTATAGTTGCATACATATAGGTAGATTGCATATAGTTAGTTACATTGAACAATTGTTGATTCCCCTTCTTATCTTCCTTTGGTATAGCATGAGGACATGCTATTGTTTAAATGTGGAGATGTGATGAATCCACATTTCATGGTATTTATTTGCTTTAATTAGGTGAATTTCATTGACTTTTCTTACATTTATCCATTGAAATAGCATAGTTTCATAATGTCTTCCTAATTCATGCTTGAAAGTGAAAACATGATCTTTAGGCCTTTTTATTGCTAAATTTTATTCACTTTGATCCCATTTGGTACCTTGATGTATTTGTCAAGTGATTTCAGGTTTTCAAGGCAAGTTTGGATTGAAGAAGTGAAGAAAGAGCATCCAAAAGGGGAGAAATCATGAAGGAAATGGAGTTTGAAAGCTTCTGCAAAGATGCGTACGCATAGTGATGCGTGCGTATGCACAACGGTGACTTCGTGCAAGGATGCGTACGCACCAAATGTCGTACATATGCACAATGGAAAGTTTGTGCAACCGTTCGTACACACAGTACGTCATGCGTACACACGCGTGCATGCATGTGAGGTCATTAATTGCAAATCACTGGGGGCGATTTCTAGGCCTCCAAAGCCTAATCCAACTCATTTCTGAAGCTATTTCAAGCCAAATTGAAGAAGGATGAAAAGGGGAGCACATAGGTTTAGATTTTTATATGGTTTATTTAGTTTTCTAGAGAGAGAAGCTCCCCCCTCTCTCTAGAATTAGGGTTTTTAGTTTAGTTTCCTTTTAATTTTAACACTTTAATTCTTGTTTTAGTGTAGTTTCACTTATGTTTCTATGCTTTCTTGTCTTTATGTTCTTCATCTCTTTTGTTATTTTCTCTTTTATGTCAATTTTCATGTTATGAACACTTTTGTTATTTTAATTCAAATTAATGCAAATTTATGTTTCCATATCATTTATTGCTTACTTTAGTTGTCATTGTCATTTTCAACTAACATTAACTTTTAACTTTTAACTTTTAACTTTTAATTAATATTATTTTATTTTCATGCACACCAAGTGTTTGATAAAATGCTTGGCTTAGTTTTCACTTAGTTTTTCTATACTTTTGGCTTGGAATTGATGACTTTGGTGATCCTTGAGTCATTGATGTCCATTCTTGTTTGATACATTAGAGTAATTAGTTAATTTGATCTCCATTGACTCTATGTGACCCCTAGTGTTGACATAGGACTTATGTATTGGAATTAACTATACCTATTTGACTTATCTTCGATGTAAGGTTAACTAAGTAGGATTAACTCTTCATAATCATCATGTGTTTGTGGTCAATGGCTAGGATAGGTAGCCTTAGCTCTCAATTACTTGCCAAGAGGTTTCTTGCATTTTAATCTTCCTTGCTTTGACATTTAATTGGTTTAACTTTTATTGCTTGATGTTTAATTTCTTGCATGTTTAGTTTTCACACTCTTGGTTGAGAAATTGGATGTTTGGGTGGAATTGAGTTGTGGATGTCCATTCCGCATTGTGTGAAAAATGACTAGTTGGTTTGGTTTCCATTGACGCTAGTCTTTCACTAAGTAATTAGTGAGTTGACTAGGACTTATGGATTGAGATCAATTATGCCATTTTGACTAATTCTCAAGGAGGATTAACTAATTTGGATTGATTTCACACACTTTCCATGTTTGTAGTCCATAACTAGGATATGAATCCCAAATTCCCCAATTCTCACCAAGAGCCCCTTTTTAGCATTTAATTTCCATTTCCAATGCTTTTACATGCTTTCCTTTGATTCCTTGCATGCTTGTTTCAATTCTTGCTATTTACATTTCTTGCTCTCTTGCTTTCCCAAATCCCCATTTCCTTCCATAGCTAATAAATGTACATTTCATCGCAACTCCTAGGGAAGACGACCCGAGGTTTAATTACTCTCGGTTATTTTGTATTGACTTCATTATTTGATTGATGCTCAATTGTTAGGTTTGGAATATACTTTCAACGGACAAATTCTACTTTTGGTGTGAAAATCCAAATATATGCTTTTGGCCGTTATCACTTATATATGGTTAACCCCTCCTTAAATTCGTAACTTGATATGTAAAAAAATTAAATTTCACGTATTAACTACCGGCAGGTATACCGGGTCGCATCAAGTAATAAAACTCACTTAGAGTGATGTCGATCCCACGAAGATTAAAGGATTAAGCAATCAATTGTTGGTTGATTATTCTAGTTAGACGGTTCATATTGGAGTGATGAGCAAACAAGAAATGTAAATGACTAAAAATTAAATGAAAGCTATAAAGGGTAGGAAAAGTAAATGACAGGAAATGTAAAGTGCAAGAAAATAAAGTGCTAGAAAGTAAATTGCGGAAAAGTAAAGTGCAAGAAATAAAAGTACAAGGAAATAAATTGCAAGAAAGTAAATGACGGAAAGTAAAGATGGCAAACATAAGGGATTGGAGATGTTGTTTCCTCTTGAATCAAAGGGTCTCACTACTTGTCAATCATGTAAGATAGATCTATGGCGGATTATGAGAAATTAAACCTCAATCTCTTGGTAATTTAATTTCTCTTCACATAATCAATTGCCAATCTCTTGATCTAATTGCTCATGAGAAGACGTGAAGTTTAATTTCTAATCCAAAGGCCACACAAGTCTCAAGACCTCAACTCAAATAGGTTATATGTCACGTACCAACTAAGAGTGTATTGATCAAGAGAATTATGAGACAAGAGCTTCAAACTGAATTTCATGATCCCTCTCTCGAGGCTTGATAAGCCACTATTTTATGGTTTATCTTGTGCTCAATTAAGTGGTTTTTATCAAGTCTTTGCACACTTATTCATACTAATGGTTTTACATTTTCCTTCCTAATCTTGTACTATGATTGAAAACATGTTTCCTGGGCCTTTAAATTTACTAATTTTAATCCTCTTATTACCATTCGATGCCTTGATATGTGTGTTAAGTGATTTCAGAGTTTATAGGGCAGGAATGGTTTAGAGGATGGAAAGGAAGCATGTAAAAGTGGAAGGAATACAAGAAACTGAAGGAATTGCTAAGCTTTCCAGCCTGACCTTATGGTACAAAATCGACTATAACTTGAGCTACAGAGGTCCAAATGAAGCGGTTCCAGTTGCGTTGGAAAGCTAACATTCGGAGCTTCGCGGCGATATGTATTTTTCCATAGCTACCCCGAAGATAGGTGACGTGCACACGTGGATCATGCGCACGCGTGACCTGGAGAAAAATTAATCCACGCGTACGCGTGGACGACGCGTACGCGTGACTTTGCCGCATGCTGGACGTATCAGAAATCACTGGGAGAAAATTTCTGGGCTGTTCTTGACCCAATTTTTGGCCCAGAAAACACAGATTATAGGCTATAAAGTGGGGTATCCATTAATTCATAACAACAACTTTCATATTCACAATTTTAGGTTTTAGATGTAGTTTCTAGAGAGAGAGAGGCTCTCTCCTCTCTCTAGGTTTTAGGATTAGGATTTCTCTTTGTTTTAGGATTGTTTCTTCTCAATTCCAGGTTCAATGTTCCTTTAATTTATGTTCTTTTCTACTTTTATTTATTCTATTACTTTAATTTGTTTATTTTACCAAATTGGTTTATGGATTCCTATATTTAATTTGATTTTGTATTTAATACAATTTGAGGTATTTCAGATTTATAGTTGCTTTCTTCTATTTTATGATATAAATAATTTGGATTTTTCCCCTTTTGGCTTCAGTTGAGTAATTGATGACACTTGAGTTTTCAAACTCAACTGTTGATTGAAAATTGGAAATTGCTGATTGATTTGGATCCCTCTAAAGCTAGTCTTTCCATAGGAGTTGACTAGGACTTGAGGAATCAAATTGATTAGTCTACTTGACTTTCCTTTATTTAGTAAGGGTTAACTAAGTGGGAGCAATACCAATTCTCATCGCACCTGATAAGGATAACTAGGATGGGATTTCCAGTTCTCATACCTCGCCAAGAGTTTTCTAGTTATTAATTTAATTTCCTTGCCAATTTATTTCCTTGTTCCTTATTTTGAAAACCCCAAAAAGATACTTTTCCATAACCAATAATAAATCATACTTCCCTGTAATTCCTTGAGAGACGACCCGAGGTTTAAATACTTCAGTTATAAATTTTATTCGGTTTTGTTACTTGTGACAACCAAAACTTTTGCACGAAAGGATTTCTTGTCGGTCTAGAAGCTATACTTGCAACGAGAACTTAATTGTGAAAATTCTAGACCGCGCGAGAGTTCTGTTCGTCAAAATGGCGCCGTTGCCGAGGAATTACAAATGTGTGCCTTATTATTGATTATTTTAAATATTTGCTTTTTCGTTTCTTTGTTAGTGTTTCTAGTTTTAGGAATTTATTTTCATTAATTTTTATTAATTTTTTATTTTCTTTTGCTACTATGAATTCTCACCCCTCTGGTTTCAAGTTTGGTTCCAATGTTGTTGTAAGGAATAGAAACTATAATAAAAATAGGCATCAAGGTTGGAAGAATCAGATATGGGAGGAGCCACAAGGATTTGATCAACCCTCTTGGCAATAACCCCCTCCAATGCACTATAACCAACAACCATTATATGATACATACGAAGATAATAGTTACGGTGGACATTTTCGTGACAACCAGCCCCCACCAAATTACTATGGTCAAGAGCCATTCCGAGGTGTGATAAACCCCAATTTTTTGGTTTATATTGTGTAGAATTTGGGGGGTTTTGTCAATATTTCTCACACTTATTCACTAGAATTTCATGGTTTTGTGTTCTCTTCCTAATTTTGCTTCATGATGAAAAACATGCTTATTTTGCCTTAGAATTGCTATATTTTGATCCTCTTTTATTGCCATTCGATGCCGTGATGTATTTGTTGAGTGATTTCAGGATTTATAGGACAAGAATGGCCTAGAAGAGAGAAACAAAGCATGCACAAGAGGAAGGAACATGAAGATTTGGATTTTTGGGAACTCCAGCATGGGTGCGCACGCGCACCTCGTGCTCACGCATGGATGAGGATAGCTGGAAGCGACGCGCAAGGATGGACGCATCCGCGCAAATCAGAGAAATCCCACCGACACGCACGCGCACATGGCGCGCACGCGCGGAAGGCTGCACGTGACCTCATTAAAGGAAATCGTGCCTCGCAATTTCTGAGGCTCAAGAGGCCCAAATTCAAGCTGGTTCTGCATGGAAAAGACCCAAGGATGCTAGGGGGAAAGGGGGGATTATTCATTTTACACTTAGACACAATTTTAACTAGTTTTTGGTTCTTTTAGAGAGGGAAACTCTTGTTCCTCTCTAGATCTAGCTTTAATTTGATCTTCCCTTGTTGAATTTTGAATTGGATCTTGTTAATTACTAGTTTTAATTGTTTAATTTGAATTCTCTAGTATAATTTTGTTTAGATCTTGTGTTAGTTTTATGTTTCCTTGTTATTTGTCATTTTATACCCATTTCATAAATCTTGTAGATCTTGATTTGTTAGTGTTGCATTGATGATTTCCATTATTAATTGTGTTGTTTGAGTGATTGTATGTTGATAATTGTTAATGGGTACTTGTTAGTTCCAATTTAATTGTAATTTGAATATGTCTTTTATTAATGTTTACCATGTGTTTGATAAAATATTTCCTTTGATTATGGAGTAGTTTTCTTTACTTTTGGCATAAGCTAAGGAAATTGAGTGACCTTGAGTCATTGGGTCTCATTGAATTGGTGATTTGAGAACCCTAGGTGACCAATTTGATACCCATCGACACTAACCCACTACTAATCTAATTAGTAGATAGGTTGGGACTTATGGGTTGATGTGATCAAACCTATTTAACGTACTTCAAGCCTAGGAGTAGACAATACGTACTTAAGGCTTTTGAAAAGTAGACTTAGTGGGTTGGTACCTCATAATTGTTAATGTTTGATATGGAGACAAGGATGGTAGTCTCAATTCCCATGCATAGCCAAGAGTTGCTTTTATCATTCATATTTGAAAACCCAAAAATCTTGATTGTCTTGTCTTAGTTATAGTCACTTGTTTAGTTTAGAATAGAATCACATTGGATGTTACTTTATTAGTTTGGAATTATTTACAACTTGCTTTAGTCAATTGAATTAGTTTCTTGCATTTCAAGATTACTTGCTCATTAAGATTCCTAGTTTAATTTCTCGCTCATGACTTGTAACCCAGGAATTCTAACCAATATTGATGCACATGTTTGCCCATTCCTTGTGAGACGACCCGAGGTTTGAATACTTCGGTTACTTTTATTGGGGTTGAACTTGTGTTGACACTAACTTTGTCTTAGCTAGATGTGTTGACCCTAACGTTGTCTTGAATTTTGAAAAATGTCACTTCATGGTACGACAAGGTATAGTGTTAGGACATGTAGTATCGAGTGAAGGCATTTCTGCAGACCCGACCAAGGTCGATGTTATCACCACTTTACCTCACCCCTTATCTGTGAGGGAGGTCCACTCGTTTTTGGGACATGCAGGATTCTATAGGCGCTTTATCAAAGATTTCAGCAAGATTGCTTTGCCATTATCGCCCCTACTCCAAAAAGGTGTGGATTTTGAGTTTGACAGTGCATGTGTGAATGCATCTGAAGAGCTAAGGAGAGTTCTTACCACAGCACCGATTGGGCGAGGCCCCAACTGGACGTTGTCATTCGAGATAATGTGCGATGCGTCAAACCATGCTGTAGGTGCCGTGCTTGCACAGCGTGATGGTAAACTCCCTTATGTCATTGCTTAATTTCTAAAATAATAGATGCAGCACAATCCAACTATACGACTACGGAAAAGGAATGCCTAGCTATTGTTCATGCTTTAGATAAATTCAGATCTTATTTGCTAGGGGTCCAAGATAGTGGTATATACGGATCATGCAGCTTTAAAGTACTTATTGACAAAGAATAAGTCAAAACCTAGACTCATACGTTGGATCTTGCTTTTGCAAGAATTTGACATTGAGATTAGGGACCGAAGTGGGTCTCAAAACTTGGTTGTGAATCATTTAAGCCGCCTTGAGAATTTAAAATTTAACCCATTTCTGATCAATGACCCATTCCCATTGGATAGTTTACATGCTATATCGGATAGCATTCCTTTGTTTGCCCCAATGGCGAACTACTTGGTTGCGAAAATCTTCCCTCCCAACTTTACTAATAACCAAAGGGTCAAGTTGAGGAGTGACTCCAAATACTACATTTGGGATGACCTTCACTTGTGGAAGAGAGGTGTGGACCAAGTAATTCGAAGATGTGTGCCAAAATCTGAAATTCAACCTATTCTTGAAGCTTGCCACTCGTTCGAATGTGGTGGCCACTTTGGCCCACAAAGGACAACCAAAAAGGTGTTGGATTGTGGATTCTGGTAGCCAACCTTATTCAAGGATACTAACCGGTTCTGTGTGTCTTGCCATCAGTGTCAAAAGTCGGAAAACACGTCCCAAGGGGATGAGATGCCTCAGCTGTAACAACCCCGATTTTCGAGTACGCAAGATCTTTTCTGAAAGTACGAATTTCTCCGGAAGATCAGTAAGGGGAAAACCTTTGATATATCATCAAGAATCTCAATCCTCATTGTCATTATGTCATCTTTAAGTTAGAACCTTTCCCGAGGCAAGCTCGATGATGCAGTCGCGAAGAACCTAGTTTTTGAACCGTATCGGTTAGGAGTTTTAATTCGGTTTTTCGTAAATAGTCTCAGTTTGACAAACCGGACTCGATTTATGAGAGAAGAGAGATAATAGGATGATATTATCATTATATTAGTATTAGAAGCTTCTTGAATAATATTATAAGGTTACCTGGTCAGTTTTAGTTAAAAATAGAAAACCGGTTTAACCGGGTTCACAATTTACTGGTGCAGCTTAGCACCAGCACTCTCTGATGACTTTAGCAATGCTAAGGCCTCATTATACATGTTTTATTCTCATAATAAATATGTTACTAGTGTCATTTATGCTAGTAGCTCAGAAAATAATTTTTAGAGATGTTTTCACAAGTGTTTCGATACACCTAGTTTTAGTAGTTATACATCTGAGATATTTTAATATTATTTTAATCCACCTCCAAGCCAACCAATCACAACTCACCCTACACCCCCAAAACCCCCAAGGCTGGCTCATTTTCACTTTGTGGCCGAAAATAGGTAGAGAGAAAAAGAGAGAAAAGTTCTTAGTTCCAAATCTTCAAAGCTTGATTTCTGCTGAACTAAAACTCAAATCAAAATTCCAATCCGACCAAAATGATCCTCTCTTATTTCTCTACATGATTATATGACTTATCAAGGCTGGGATCAAGCTGAGTTGGCTGCACCATCTCTCTTTTGATTCAGTTTCAAGGAAACATGCTTAAATATGTGTTTTCTTGATGTGATTTAGGAGGAAAAAGTGCTTAAGGACCACCTGAAAATCTAACTGAATTAGGGCCAGCAAAATCAGGTAGGGTGCCACGAAATTAATCTTGATTATTTGTGTTTGAGATGTGTGAATGTTGTATAATTTGGCTGTGCTAAAAATTGGTTGCATATATGATTGATTCTTGGTGAAAATTTGGTGAAATTTTGATGAAATTTGATGAAATTCAAGCTTTAAAGTTCATGTTCTTGGGTAGCTGGAAAAACGAAACCCTAAGCTTAAATTGAGATTCAATTTATGTTGAAATCATATAGAAAAGATGGGGTTTTAGTGGCTGCTAATTTATTATGAATTATAGTAAAAATCGGTTGCTGAAAAGACTGAAAAACGGGTCAAAACAGAGAAAGAATCTGAAGAATTTATGAAGAACATGAAGAACACTTTGAGTGTGGTGAAGAACAATGAAGAACACCTTTTTGATTCATAAAAGGGCAAGGAAGTAATTATTTTGGTGTTTGAGGGGTTATTTGGTAATTTCTGAAAGTTAGGGTGGTAAAAGTAGAAATATTAAAAGTTACGGGTGGTAAAAAGTGAATTTTAAAGGTTAAAGGTTAAAGTAAAGTTAATTTTCGAAAATATATTAATAAAATAATAAATAATAATAAAATATTAAATAATAATATTTAATTAAAAATAATATTTTAATAAAAATAATAAAATAATGCGAAAAAGGCAGTTTTCTGTAAAAGCTTTAGAAAGACAACTTTAAGTGCAGAATCTCATAATTACCTTCATAAAATACTTAGGAAGTGGTAAGAACATATTAGTGAGGCAAAGATAAATAAAAGATAAAAGTTTAAGAAAAGATAAAAATCGAAGAAAAAGTCTGTAAGATTTTAATGACAGAAAAACAGACAGAGACTAGCAAACAAACTAGGGCAACATAGTTAGTCTTTGAGTTGCGACTAGGGTTAGGTATTATATGAAAAGTTAAATTGTTTCAGTATAGACTTAATGAATCTATACTTGGGACATGCTAACTATTCATACCGAAATTTACATAAGCTTTAAATACACAGATTAAACAGAGAAATCAGAGCAGGGTAAAGAGACTAAGAGCAGAAGGCTTATTGAAAGGTTAATTGTTGCTTGAGGCAACCCAAGAGATATTGTTTGCTTATTCGTTGCTGAATGCAACCTAAGAGATAATATTTATTATCTGTTGCTTTAAGCAACCCAAGAGTTTCTGTAGGGAAACTTGGATACCTACAGCAATTTTCCGTTCCCAAGAGTATATTTCCTGCGAGTAGAAAGCAGAGGCTGTCTCAATAGAGCTGCTAATAATTATATGCGCATTTATTTGAACGGAAGATCGTATCCGGGAAATCGTGAACTCGTGACCGGATAAATGTCGGGAATGCAGGTGCTAACCGACACATGAGCTCATGGCCTGTACTAGGGCTAGACATGCATCATTCTTGTCTGCGCATCATTCTCTGTTGCTTTCCTTCTTGTGAGTGAACTATTTCTTTATGTTTGTCTGCTTGAGTGTTATGTCTGTGCTTTATTTCCTTGTGTTCTTCTGTTTGTGTTCTGTTTTCTGTTTTCCTATCTATTTTAACTACTGTTTACTACTTTATTGTATTCTAATATCTATCTGCTAATCAGAATCAAATAAATGAACATAACTAATAACCCCGACCCTACTAAGAACTCCCCAGTTCTTACCCCTTCTCTCCCTTCCTCCCCCCTCAGATGGAGACGGGCGTGATCTTCTATGAGTTCGATGACCCTTACGTCTACGAGGATCCGGTACATCACAGTTACTTCATTATGGGTTTGGAGCCTCGTATTAGATGATATGCGTTACCTAATCGAGCTTTTCAACATCCTCTCTCTAGCCCACATTTTGACCCCGAAGCTCCTTACGACTTTCCCTTATCCTGGTTACATCCTGACGCACCTGGACATCCTTTTCCCGATAATCCCGGGCACCCTATACCAGCTTAACCTTTGAATGAGGCGGTACCTGAGCCTATCATTCCTGATGAGCCTGAGTTAGCTGATGACTACGTACCTGTGATACCACCAGAGTGGGATTTTCTCCTTGAGCCGATCCCCGACTTTCCACAGCCTGATGAGCCGGCACTACCAGACGGTGTGGTAGCTCCTATACACGCGAACGGACCTGTGCTCGCGAATGGTTTTGTACATAGTGACAGCAGTGTTTCTGGTGGATCTGAGGGTATAGCTGTAGCTGCGGATGATGAGGAGGAGGAGGATCCTGAGATAGAGATAGAGCATGATGAGGAGATGGACGAGCCTCACGGTGAATCTCCGAACGGCCACGTGTAGATATAGCTTGACTGCGAAAGGGGCATTCTTTTGATGACACTCTAGTCTGACATTATCTGTTAGTTAGTCTCTTACTTGTGTTAGTACACCCGAGAGCTAGGAGCTATATAGTGGTTAGGCTAGCCTGGGTGCCAGTTTAGTGGCTTTTTGTATGGGCCAGGCCCTGGGAGTGTCGTGTATATATTAGCTACGTAGGATGACGAGGATGTAAACTGACTTGATCTTGTGTAAAGGCTGCATGTTTTGTTATAGTGTACATGATGTATATTATCAGTTGTGTTTCTATGTTTCTTTATGCCGCTTTTCTATTACTCTCAATGTATGCTTGTTTATTTTACCTTGTTATCCGCAACGATACGATATAAAAAAAAAGGTTACCCGTAAAATTGGCATCGCTCTAACAAGGAACAGGCTCATATAGTAAATAATAGTTAATAATTAAGAGGGATAAGTTAGTAACACTTAGCTTCTTGTATGACCATGGCATACTGGAGTTGGGTTGTTACAAGTTGGTATCTGAGCAGTTCGTTCCCAGTAGAGCCTGGGGAGTGGACTGACTATGCTTCATTGCATACTCTGTTGTGTGTCTCATGCGTATAGGATATCCCAGTGATATATGTTGCATGATTGTCTCTGTGTTTTCATTTTGGGAATGTTCACACTTGACTTGAAGTGTTAAGACTGATCACCTTAACAATGATTGTTTGGTGTGAACAAGACTACAATGGGTTCACAGAGACGAGGTGTACGGGAAGGAATTCCTAATGTTAACTACGAGAGGAAACAGGAAACGTTTATGGCTACCATGAACAATGTGGCTGAGGTAGTGCGTGAAGCTGTTGTAGCAGCGGCTAGTGCTGTTGAACGTCTCGGAGTGAGAAATGGGAACGAGAATGAATACGGAGAAGATAATGGGAATAATGAGAACAACTTAGGGCATCCTGAAAGACCTATGACCCTTGTGACATTTCTGAAGGTTAATCCGCCTAAGTTCAAGGGTACACTCGTTGCGACTGATGTTGACAACTGGTTTCGAGCTATCGAACGATCACTGCGAGCGCAGCATGTTCCGGAAGGCCAGCACGTGGAGTTTGCTACTTATATGCTGGAAGGAGAAGCTGAGCATTGGTGGTAGGGGATGCAGCGACTGTTGCAACAAGGTGAAGGCAATATTCCTTGGAATATTTTTAAGGATGAATTTTATAAGAAGTATTTTCCGAGGGCAGCTCGTGATGCTAAGGAGATGGAACTTATGCAGCTGAAACAGGGTAACACAACTGTTGCAGAATATGCCCGTAAGTTTGATGACTTGTGCCATTTCTCCAAGATCTGTCAAGGGAATCCTGCTGACTTTGAAGAATGGAAGTGTTTGAAGTTCGAAGGGGGCCTTCGTGAGGATCTGATGAGTTCAGTAGTTCCATTGGAGATACGAGATTTTGCTGAGCTGGTTAATAAGTGCAAGTTAGTGGAAGAATGTGCTAAGGTAATTGCCTCTAAAGCAAGTCGTCAAGAATTTCCACCAAGGAACTACAATAATTATAATTGGCAACCACGAAGGACAAACTTCAAGACACCTGGTGTGCCACAGCGAAGAAACCCACAGGCTGGTAACATCCCTACTCACCCTACGGGTGGAAACGGAGGTAGACCAAGGCAGGATAATGGTAAACGACCCCAACAGGCACAGGTGAATACTGCATGTAGGCAGTGTGGGAAAGATCATGGTAATAGACCCTGCTTGTTTGGGACATCCAAGTGTTATATTTGTAATGAACCAGGACATATGGCTAAGAATTGCCCAAAGAGGTTTACTCGGAATCCAGCGCGAACCCAGCAACAAGGTCGAGTGTTTGCCATGACTGCTAATGATGCTATGCAATCAGACGCCCTGATCCAAGGTCAGTGTTATGTCAAGAATCGATTTCTAACTGTACTGTATGACTCGGGTGCATCGCATTCCTTTATTTCTTTAACTGTTGCTCGTGAGTTGGGACTAGATTTCTCTGACTTGAACTTTGATCTAATTGTCCATACACCTGCATCCCAAAATGCTTTGACTAGTTTAGTGTGCCTACAAGTACCATTCACTATTAGGAACAGAACTTTTATACATGATCTAATCTGTTTGCCTCTATGTGGTTTAGAAGTTATTCTAGGGTTAGATTGGTTATCTAAGTATCATGTTTTCCTTGATTGCTATGAAAGAACTGCTGTTATTCCGTCTGATAGTTTAGATATTAAACCATTTCTATCTCATACTTTATATCTGAATTCTGTAAGAGTTACATTAGACGGGAGTGATTGTGAGGGGTACGTTCTGTTAGCGGCTAGCTCGAATGATAGTGAACTAAGCTTAGAACGAATCCGAGTGGTGAAGGAATTTCCTGATGTTTTCCCGGACGACATACCTGAGTTTCCTCCTCAGCGAGAGATAGAATTCAGCATTGAACTAGTACCTGGAACCGGACCGATTTCCATAGCACCGTACCGGATGTCACCATTGGAACTTGCAGAGTTGAAGAAGCAGTTGGATGAGCTACTTGGAAAGAAATTTATTCGTCCCAGTGCATCACCTTGGGGAGCTCCAGTATTGCTAGTAAAGAAGAAGGATGGTGGAATGCGACTTTGCGTGGATTACTGGCAGTTAAATAAAGTCACCATCAAGAACAAGTATCCACTTCCACGGATAGATGATTTAATGGACCAGTTGAAAGGTGCAACCGTGTTCTCGAAGATTGATTTGCGATCGGGCTATCACCAGATTCGAGTGAAAGAGTCGGATATACCGAAGACTGCATTTAGAACTCGATATGGTTACTATGAGTATACGGTTATGTCGTTTGGACTAACTAATGCTCCTGCGATTTTCATGGATTACATGAATCGTATTTTTCGTCCGTACCTTGATCAGTTCATAGTAGTTTTCATAGACGATATTCTCATCTATTCGAAGACAGAAAGAGAGCATGAAGAGCATCTAAGAACTGTATTGCAGATACTAAGGACTCGGAAGTTATATGCTAAACTATCAAAGTGCGAGTTCTGGACAGAGAAGGTGGCATTTTTGGGACACGTTATATCACAGAGAGGAATTGCAGTGGATCCTTCAAAAATTGAAGCAGTAGTGCAATGGGAACCACCTACGACCGTTACAGAAGTTCAGAGTTTTCTCGGACTAGCTGGATATTACAGGAGGTTTATTAAAGGGTTTTCTCAGATAGCCTTACCTCTGACTAGCCTTACACGAAAGGAAGTTCCGTTCGTTTGGACGGCTGAGTGTGATAGAAGTTTCAAGATGCTTAAGGAAAAGTTAACAACTGCACCTGTATTAGTACTACCCAACCCACATAAACCTTTTGAAGTATACTGTGACGCTTCTCATAAAGGACTTGGATGTGTGCTGATGCAAGACAAAAATGTGGTGGCTTATGCTTCCCGGCAGCTGAGACCTCATGAACGAAATTATCCGACGCATGACTTGGAGTTGGCTGCAGTAGTGTTTGCTCTGAAGATCTGGAGGCACTATTTGTATGGCGCTCAACTAGAAGTTTTCTCTGACCACAAAAGTTTAAAGTATATCTTTGACCAGAAGGATCTAAATATGCGACAGTGAAGGTGGATGGAGTTCCTGAAGGACTATGATTTTAAGTTAAGTTATCACCCAGGAAAAGCGAATGTGGTGGCAGACGCTTTGAGCAGGAAGAATTTGAATGTCTCTTGGATGATGATAAAGGAAGAAAAGTTACTCGTGGAATTTGAGGACCTTAAGTTGGCTATGACTGAGACGTCAAGTGGAGTCCGTTTGGCCCAATTGCATATAACACCAGATTTTAAGATTAGGATTCAGCAAGCACAAGCACAGGATTCAGAAATGATGACGCTGCTGAGACGGATGAAAGTAGAGGAACCAGAAGTTGTAAGACTAGATCGTAGCAGTCTCTGGAGATACAAGAACAGAATTTGTGTGCCTAGCTCTGGAGATTTGCGGCAAAGGATTCTTGCAGAAGCCCATCAAAGTAGATTCTCTATGCATCCTGGAGTAACAAAGATGTATCAAAATTTGAAACAAATGTTCTGGTGGCCGGGCTTGAAGAAAGAGGTAGCTGATTATGTCTCAAAATGTTTAACCTGCCAGAAGGTGAAGGTGGAACACCAGAAACCGTCAGGAACCCTGCAACCCTTAGAAATACCACAATGGAAATGAGAGCAGATCACTATGGATTTTGTCACGGGATTGCCAAGGATCTCAACTAGACACAATGCCATTTGGGTAATTGTGGACAGGTTGACGAAGTCAGCGCACTTCCTTCCGATTCGAGTTGACTATACATTAGAAAGGCTGGCACGGATATATATTCAAGAAATTGTACGATTACACGGAATACCTTCGTCAATTGTTTCAGATCGAGATCCGAGGTTTACTTCCAGATTCTGGGGAGCTTTCCAGAGAGCGTTGGGAACAGAATTGCATATGAGTACAGCATACCATCCTCAGACAGACGGACAATCAGAGCAGACAATCCAGACATTGGAAGACATGCTAAGATCTTGTGTGATGGATAACCAAGGCAGTTGGGATAGGTATTTGCCATTGGTCGAGTTCGTCTACAACAACAGTTACCAACAAAGTATCGGGATGGCACCATATGAAGCTCTCTACGGAAGAAGGTGTCAGACACCATTGTGTTGGAATGACGACGGAGAAGCTAGTGTCTTAGGTCCAGACTTAGTGCAAGAAACTACTGAAAAGATAAAGGGGATTCGCTAGAAGATCCAGACAGCACAGAGCCGTCAAAAGAGCTATGCCGATAATAGACGTAGACCCTTAGAGTTTAGTGAGGGAGACCATGTCTTTCTTAAAGTAACCCCGACTACTGGAATAGGTAGAGCCCTTAAGACTAAAAAGCTTAACCCTCGATACATAGGACCTTTTCAAATACTTAAAAGAGTCAGACTAGTAGCTTATCAAGTAGCCCTTCCTCCATATCTGTCAAACCTTCATCATGTTTTTCATGTCTCGCAACTTAAGAAATATATTCCCGATGAGAGTCACATTTTACAACCAGAGACAGTACAGTTACGAAACGATTTGACATATCAAGCATCACCAGTTCAGATCGTAGAAAGAGGTGATAAGCAGCTAAGAGGCAAAACTATTCGCTTAGTCAAAGTAGCTTGGGAACAAAGAGGAGAAGAAGAGCACACTTGGGAACTGGAAGATAAGATGAAAGCCAATTACCCGCATTTATTCTCAGGTAACTGAAATTTCGAGGGCAAAATTTTCTGTTAGGAGGGTAGAATGTAACAACCCCGATTTTCGAGTACGCGAGATCTTTTCTGAAAGTACGAATTTCTCCGGAAGATCAGTAAGGGGAAAATCTTTGATATATCATCAAGAATATCAATCCTCATTGTCATTATGTCATCTTTAAGTTAGAACCTTTCTCGAGGCAAGCTCGATGATGCAGTTGCGAAGAACCTAGTTTTTGAACCGTATCGGTTAGGAGTTTTAATTCGATTTTTCGTAAATAGTCTCAGTTTGACAAACCGGACTCGATTTATGAGAGAAGAGAGATAATAGGATGATATTATCATTATATTAGTATTAGAAGCTTCTTGAATAATATTATAAGGTTACCTGGTCAGTTTTAGTTAAAAATAGAAAACAGGTTTAACCGGGTTCACAATTTACTGGTGCAGCTTAGCACCAGCACTCTCTGATGACTTTAGCAATGCTAAGGCCTCATTATACATGTTTTATTCTCATAATAAATATGTTACTAGTGTCATTTATGCTAGTAGCTCAAAAAATAATTTTTAGAGATGTTTTCACAAGTGTTCCAATACACCTAGTTTTAGTAGTAATACATCTGAGATATTTTAATATTATTTTAATCCAACTCCAAGCCAACCAATCACAACTCACCCTACACCCCCAAAACCCCCAAGGATGGCTCATTTTCACTTTGTGGCCGAAAATAGGTAGAGAGAAAAAGAGAGAAAAGTTCTTAGTTCCAAATCTTCAAAGCTTGATTTCTGCTTAACTAAAACTCAAATCAAAATTCCAATCCAACCAAATTGATCCTCTCTTCTTTCTCTACATGATTATATGACTTATCAAGGCTGGGATCAAGGTGAGTTGGCTGCACCATCTCTCTTTTGATTCAGTTTCAAGGAAACATGCTTAAATATGTGTTTTCTTGATGTGATTTAGGAGGAAAAAGTGCTTAAGGACCACCTGAAAATCTAACTGAATTAGGGGCAGCAAAATCAGGTAGAGTGCCACGAAATTAATCTTGATTATTTGTGTTTGAGATGTGTGAATGTTGTATAATTTGTCTGTGCTAAAAATTGGTTGCATATATGATTGATTCTTGGTGAAAATTTAGTGAAATTTTGATGAAATTTGATGAAATTCAAGCTTTAAAGTTCATGTTCTTGGGCATCTGGAAAAATGAAACCCTAAGCTTAAATTGAGGTTCAATTTGTGTTGAAATGATGTAGAAAAGATGGGGTTTTAGTGGCTGCTAATTTATTATGAATTATAGTAAAAATCGGTTGCTGAAAAGACTGAAAAACGGGTAAAAATAGAGAAAGAATCTGAAGAATTTATGAAGAACACGAAGAACACTTTGAGTGTGGTGAAGAACAATGAAGAACACCTTTTTGATTCATAAAAGGGCAAGGAAGTAATTATTTTGGTGTTTGAGGGGTTATTTGGTAATTTCTGAAAGTTAGGGTGGTAAAAGTAGAAATATTAAAAGTTACGGGTGGTAAAAAGTGAATTTTAAAGGTTAAAGGTTAAAGTAAAGTTAATTTTCGAAAATATATTAATAAAATAATAAATATTAATAAAATATTAAATAATAATATTTAATTAAAAATAATATTTTAATAAAAATAATAAAATAATGCGAAAAAGGCAGTTTTCTGTAAAAGCTTTAGAAAAACAACTTTAAGTGCAGAATCTCATAATTACCTTCATAAAACACTTAGGAAGTGGTAAGAACATATTAGTGAGGCAAAGATAAATAAAAGATAAAAGTTTAAGAAAAGATAAAAATCGAAGAAAAAGTCTGTAAGATTTTAATGACAGCAAAACAGACAGAGACTAGCAAACAAACTATGGCAACATAGTTAGTCTTTGAGGTTCGACTAGGGTTAGGTATTATATGGAAAGTTAAATTGTTTCAGTATAGACTTAATGAACCTATACTTGGGACATGCTAACTATTCATACCAAAATTTACATAAGCTTTAAATACACAGATTAAAACAGAGAAATCAGAGCAGGGTAAAGAGACTAAGAGCAGAAGGCTTATTGAAAGGTTAATTGTTGCTTGAGGCAACCCAAGAGATATTGTTTGCTTATTCGTTGCTGAATGAAACCTAAGAGATAATATTTATTATCTGTTGCTTTAAGCAACCCAAGAGTTTCTGTAGGGAAACTTGGATACCTACAGCAATTTTCCGTTCTCAAGAGTATATTTCCTGCGAGTAGAAAGCAGAGGCTGTCTCAATAGAGCTGCTAAAAATTATATGCGCATTTATTTGAACGGAAGATCGTATCCGGGAAATCGTGAACTCGTGACCGGATAATTGTCGGGAATGCAGGTGCTAACCGACACATGAGCTCATGGCCTGTACTAGGGCTAGACATGCATCATTCTTGTCTGCGCATCATTCTCTGTTGCTTTCCTTCTTGTGAGTGAACTATTTCTTTATGTTTGTCTGCTTGAGTGTTATGTCTGTGCTTTATTTCCTTGTGTTCTTCTGTTTGTGTTCTGTTTTCTGTTTTCCTATCTATTTTAACTAATGTTTACTACTTTATTGTATTCTAATATCTATCTGCTAATCGGAATCAAATAAATGAACGTAACTAATAACCCCGACCCTACTAAGAACTCCCCAGTTCTTACCCCTTCTCTCCCTTCCTCCCCCCTCAGATGGAGACGGGCGTGATCTTCTATGCGTTCGAGGACCCTTACGTCTACGAGGATCCGGTACATCACAGCTACTTCATTATGGGTTTGGAGCCTCGTATTAGACGATATGCGTTACCTAATCGAGCTTTTCAACATCCTCTGTCTAGCCCGCATTTTGACCCCGATGCTCCTTATGACTTTCCCTTATCCTGGTTACATCCTGACGCACCTGGGCATCCTTTTCCTGATAATCCCGGGCACCCTATACCAGCTCAACCTTTGAATGAGGCGGTACCTAAGCCTATAATTCCTGATGAGCCTAAGTTAGCTGATGACTACGTACCTGTGATACCACCAGAGTGGGATTTTCCCCTTGAGCCGATCTCCGACTTTCCACAGCCTGATGAGCCGGCACTACCAGACGGTGGGGTAGCTCCTATACACGCGAACGGACCTGTGCTCGCGAATGGTTTTGTACATAGTGACAGTAGTGTTTCTGGTGGATCTGAGGGTATAGCTGTAGCTGCGGATGATGAGGAAGAGGAGGATCCTGAGATAGAGATAGAGCAGGATGAGGAGATGGACGAGCCTCACGGCGATTCTCCGAACGGCCACGTGTAGATATAGCTTGACTGCGGAAGGGGCATTCTTTTGATGACACTCTCGTCTGACATTATCTGTTAGTTAGTCTCTCACTTGTGTTAGTACACCCGAGAGCTAGGAGCTATATAGTGGTTAGGCTAGCTTGGGTGCCAGTTTAGTGGCTTTTTGTATGGGCCAGGCCTTGGGAGTGTCGTGTATATATTAGCTACGTAGGATGACGAGGATGTAAACTGACTTGATCTTGTGTAAACGCTGCATGTTTTGTTATAGTGTACATGATGTATATTATCAGTTGTGTTTCTATGTTTCTTTATGCCGCTTTTCTATTACTCTCAATGTATGCTTGTTTATTTTACCTTGTTATCCGCAACGATACGATATAAAAAAAAAAGTTACCCGTAAAATTGGCATTGCTCTAACAAGGAACAGGCTCATATAGTAAATAATAGTTAATAATTAAGAGGGATAAGTTAGTAACACTTAGCTTCTTGTATGACCATGGCATACTGGGAGTTGGGTCGTTACATCAGCAACCTATGTTGTTCTGTGAGATATTTGATGTATGGAGCATTGACTTTATGGGACCGTTTCCCAACTCAAGTGGGTATCTATATATTCTGTTAGCGGTTGACTACGTGTCAAAGTGGGTAGAAGCAATACCTACCCGCCTTGACGACACCAATACCGTTATTTCTTTTATTAGAAATCACATGGTATGCCGTTATGGGTCGCCACGAGCAATCATCAGCGACCAACGATCCCACTTTTGTAACAGGAAAGTAGAGGCACTGCTCAAGCGCTATGGGGTATTGCATAAGGTTGCCATTGCTTATCATCCACAAACCAATGGACAAGCGGAAGTGTCCAACCGGGAGATCAATAGAATCTTGGAGAAAGTGGTCAATCCGCAAAGGAATGATTGGAGCTTCCGGTTAGGACATGCACTAAGGGCGTATAGAACGGCCTACAAGACTCTGTTAGGGATGAGTCCCTTCTGGATCGTCTATGGTAAGGCATGCCACCTTCCGGTGGAAATTGAGTATAAAGCTTATTGGGCGGTAAAGTAGTGCAACATGGATCCAACCAAGGCGGGTGTGGCTAGGAAATTATAGCTAGAGGAGCTCGAGTGCTTGAGGATGGAGGCATATGAGAATGCCCGGATATACAAGGAGAAGACTAAAGCCTTTCATGATCATCACATCCGGAAAGAAGGATTTTCAAGAAGGTGATGAGGTTCTCCTCTACAACTCGAGGTTGCGATTTATGCCTGGCAAGCTCCATTCTAGGTGGGAAGGACCCTTCAAGGTGAAGGAGATAAAGCCCTATGGAGTAGTAGAACAGTTTGACCCTCAAAGTGACACAACTTTCAAGGTGAATGGACATAGAGTGAAGAAGTACCATGGCTACAAGTCACCAAGAGAAGTGGAAGTGCTCCTACTTGAGGATGCACCAAAGGGAGAGGAAGCTTAAGCAAGGGACCGTCCAACTTAAGGACGTTAAAGAAAAGTGCTTGGTGGGAGGCACCCCACCGCGGTAAGATCTTCCTTGTGTATACCTTCTTGCTTTTAGCTCTAGATTTTTGTATATTTTGTGACTTCTTGATGTTGTTGATTGCATAGGAGTTCTAGTTTTGTTAATCTTGTTGGATAACTAGGATATTTAGATAGATTTCATTATTTTGGTATGGATAAATTGTTGAAGTAAAGAGAATGCTATGTTTTGAATAGTGCATGAATTTGTGAAGTGTTCTCTTGACTACTAGCTTGAACACCTGCCAAAAATGTGTTAGAATAGCCTTCCCTATGTTAAAAAAAAAAAGCAAGGAAAAAAAGCATCGACGCGTGAGCGCCGGTGGTACATTCATACTCTTGGGCCAAAAACCCAAGAGTCATGCCCACTTTGTCCCCATTTCGTGCTAGGCACCCACGCGCCAGCGTACGTGCCGCCTGCGCGCCCTTTGCAATTTGGCCATCAACGCGCAAGCGCACTATGCACGCGCACGCCGATGGTGCTATATGGACTCCCTGGTACAAAAACCAGAGAGTTGTGCCATGCTTGTGCCTAATCCGTGCCCACACCGACGCATCCGCCCACTGCGTGTGTCCGTGTCGGTCGCCAATTGACTCAGGCACGCGTCTACGCACTGTGCGCGTCCGCACGCCTGTGCTGCATGCCAACTCTGGTACAAATTACCCGAGACTTAGGCCAACTTTGTGCCTATCCTGTGCCAGGGGCAAAGCTGTATTCACGCATACGCGCCGATGACGTGTACGCGCCTCTCGCTCCACCTTTACCGACGAGCCAGCGCACCGTGCGCACGCGCGCCGGTCGCGAGAACCAGTTTTAAAGCTGGCGCGCACTGTTCTATCACTCTCCCACCTTCTTTCTTATTTCCTTCTTATTCCTACTCCATCACCTCTTCTTCTTCTTCTTCCACAATCCACCACCACCGTCTCCGGCTACTTACCGATGACCACCACCCCTTCTGGTGGCCCTACATCTCTTCTATCTCTTTCTCATCTTCAAAAAAGAAAATTCTGCCTTGTTCTTTTACACTTCTCAAGGTTCTACTTCTTCCATATCCCATCTATTACTTTCTTTGCATAATCTCTTCTTCTAGTTAGATTTTTCTTGTTTATTTACTTATTTTCTCTTTTAGTTGCATGCTTATACTACTCGCTTTTTATTTGTTTACTTTTTCTTTTTCTTGTTCTTCCATGGATGATGAATTTGAGTTTTAATTTGCTTTAATAGATCTTCTTGTTGTCTCTCATTGTCTTTGTCATGTAAGTGATGTTGTGTGATGATTGATATTTCATTTTGGGATTCAAATTGGTTGAGTATTGACGTTAGGATTTTTGCGTGGTGTAGAATGTCATAAAAATAGTGGCGTTGTAGATATAGTCTCTAAACCGACAAAAATCCCTTCGTACAAACGTTTTGGTTGTCACAAGTAACAAACCCCTTTAAAATTGATAACCGAGTATTCAAACCTCGGGTCGTCTTCTCAAGGAATTGCAGGAAAGTATGTTCTTATTATTGGTTATGAAGATTGTAAATTGGGGGTTTTGGAAGTTTGGGCAATGCGCACAGGTATATTTTCGAGCAATAAAAATAAATAAATAACTGTAAAATAAACTATTGGCAAGGTATGAGAACCGGAAATTTTGTCCTTGTTATCCTTATCAGATGTGATAAGAATTGGATTTTAATCCCACTTAGTTAAGTCAAGTGGACTAATTAGCTTGATTCTCAAGTCCTAGTCAACTCCTGTGGAGAGACTAGTGTTAGAGCAATCCTAGCTAAAGCAAAATCTGCCAATTTCAACCACTCCTGAGTTTGACAACTCAAGTGTTACCAATTACCTAACCAAAGCCAAAAGGGAAGAAAGTCTACTTGAATGAAAATAATTTGGATAAACACAGAGCATTAATAAATTAAAGAGAGCAATCATAAGTCTGAAATACCTCAAATAACATTAATTCAAAGAGTAATCTGTAACATAGAAAAATTCATAAATAAAATTGGGAAAATAATAAAAATAAAGAACCTAGGATTGAGAGCTACTCTTAAAACTAAGAGAAATCCTAAATCCTAATCCTAAGAGAGAGGAGAGAACTTCTCTCTCTAAAAACTACATCTACTCCTAAAATTGTGAATTATGAGAGCCTCCTTATGAATGGATGCAATCTCCCACTTTATAGCCTCTAATCTGTGTTTTCTGGGCCGCAAACTGGGTCAAAAACAGTCCAGAATTTGCTGGTTTCGAATTTTGCCACGCTGAATTTCCGTCACTGCGACGCGGCCGCATGGATCACGCGGTCGCGTCATCTAGCGTCAGAGTAACTATAGCATATTATATATCAAATCGAAGCCTCGGATGTTATCTTTCCAATGCAACTAGAACCGCGTCGTTTGGACATCTGTAGCTAAAGTTATAGCTGTTTGAGTGCAAAGAGGTCAGGCTGGACAGCTTAGCAATTTCTCCAACTTATTGTATTCCTTCCACTTTTGCATGCTTCCTTTCCATCCTCTGAGCCATTCCTGTCCTATAATCTCTGAAAACGCTTAACACACATATCAAGGCATCTAATGGAAATAAGAGAGGATTAATATTAGCAAATATAAGTCCAAAGAAACATGTTTTCAATTAAAGCACATAATTAGGAAGGCAAATGTAAAACCATGCAAATAGTATGAATAAGTGGGTAAAGAGTAGATAAAAACCACTCAATGGAGCACAAGATAAACCATGAAATAGTGGTTTATCAAGTATCTCATAATTGCTCATTGCTTGATAACTGCACAACAAGTGTTCGAGGAAATGCACGAATGCCATTTTGGTTTATTTTAATCATGTATCTTCAATTTGGTGCTTCCTCCTCACTCACTTGTTGTCTTCTAAATGCATTGAGTCCACTTTGCTTGCTAATTAGATACTCATTAAATATGACTTGCTCTTTGTTATGGATGCTTGAGATTATTCTTCTCATGCCATATTGCATGCTTTACTTTCTCTTGCATCCCATGCCAAGTGTTGTGACCCATGTCTCTATGATTACTTTGTTGCAATATTTCTTTTGGGCACTATCTTTCACTTGCATGTTCTTGTTGAGATGATTCTTTGGGTTTAATGCTTTCCTTTTTCCCTTCCTTTTTCAGGATGGCCACCAAGAAAGGCAAGGAGAAAGCTTCAAGGAAACCGGCCGCAAAGAGGGCACCCCAAGGGTCAAACTCTAAGGCGCACTCTTCATTAGGAGCCAAACCCCAATCTAAGAAGGCGAAGGCACCCGCTCCTATTGATGAAAACGAGAAGAGCAAACCAGCAAGGGATTCGTCAAAGTTCCCCAACCGCTTCTGTGAACTTGAGTTCCCCACCATGGTTGAGGGGAACTATCATGTTGAGCATCTACTCGCTCTGCCGGATAAGGTTGCTCCTTATATTTTACCTCGCATTGAACGGCGAGATGGGAGTTTCTTCTGAGAAAACCACAGGAGGTCAAGTGTATACGTGCGCCGGAAGCAAGTATCAGTTTCAGAAGAGGCTATTCAGCAAGTGCTTAATGTCTTACCGGTACCAAGTGACATGGATTGCTACCAAGAGGTCTTATGTCAGCGAGAAAAATTTGGATTTGACTAGGACTCGATCCTCCGAGTCATTGCTGAACCAGAGACATTTTGGACCCATGGTCGATTCAGGATGAGGCCCAAGTGCATTGACACATGTTTCCTCACTGTAGAAGTGAGAGCATAGGCCCAGATCCTATCCCACTATGTGCTACCTAGCACTCATACGTCGTCCTTCACAGTGGATCTCGCTTTGCTTGTTTGGTGTATTCTCACGGAGAGACTGGTGAACATTCCACTTCTTGTCAAGCAAGAAATGGGACAAGTCCACTCCCGGGGCAATTTGCCATTTCCAGCATTGGTATCCGATTTAGTTGCTGCTGCGGGTGTTCCTTGGGAAGACATGGATACGAAGGCTATAATTCTGGCTAAGGGCGATGTGGTCCCAAGCAGAAAATACTTACATCTTCCCATGAACAACCCAAGCCTTGACATAGCCCTTCAATCAACTATTCCTTCCACCTCATCATCACCACCACCGCAAAGATCCATCCATCAAAGGATAGAAGATCTACACCGGAAGGTTGATAGATATGAGCGGCGCAACCAACGCCGATACACTTACATCAAGAAGCTTCTACGTTGTTGATGCACGGAAAACTTGTCTCTCAACAAATCTCCCTTCGGCAAGTGTACCGAAGTTATCGTCAAGTAAAAACTCACAATAGAGTGAGGTCGAATCCCAGAGGGATTGATTGATCAAGCAACTTTAATTAGAAGAATGTTCTAGTTGAGCGAATCCAGAATTTGGGTTGAGAGTTGCAGAAATTAAAATGGCGGGAATGTAAATAACAGAAAAGTAAATGCTAGAATTAAAGGACTGGAAGTAAATGACTGAAAATAAATTGCAGAATTGTAAATGGGAATGGGAGATTTGCTCATAAAAGTAAATGACAGAAATTAAAGAGAATGGGTAAGATCAGAGATGGGGAGTTCATTGGGCTTAGGAGATGTTGCAATTCTCCGGATCAAGTTCATTTTCATCTCTTCCTCAATCAATGCACTCATTGATCTCCTTGGCAATCTTAAGTGATTGAATTACAATTTCTTGCAATTCAATCTCTCAAATCTTGGTCAATAGCCAATTCCTTGGTCAATTGCTCATGAGAAGAGATGAAGTATGGTCACTGATTATACCACATGCATTTCCCAAACCAAGTATTGAGAGGGTTATAGTCACATACCCATCCAAACCCAATTTGGTCCAGCATGAGAAAGCATTTCTATCTTGATCTCTTCATTCCTCTTTCAAGGTTCAAAAGAGATCCAAGTTTGAATAGCTTCTCTTCCAAGATAACTACTCAATTGGATGAAGATCGAAAGCTTTCAAGTAAAATCAAGAGGAAAGATAGAAGAAGAATAATGAAAATTAGTATTGATCCATCAAATTACAACAGAGCTCCCTAACCCAATGAAAGGGGTTTAGTTGTTCATAGCTCTTGAAAATGAAAACATAGATGGAGAATACATCATAAAACTAGAAATTGCAAAGAAAGTAAAATACAGAGAGTAGTTCCCTTTTTCCCCAGCTTCCATAACTTCTTTACAATTCAAAGCTACTCCTATATATACTACTCTTTTCAGCTTCTAGTTTACTCTTCAAGTCTTGGGCCTTTGGATCTTGAGTTTGAAGCAGTTCTTTTCTTCATTTGGGCTTGGTTTTACTTGCAGAGAGAAAGTGCTAAGTGGGCAGAGACTTCAGCTCAGGACGTTAGGGGTGTTAATATTTAGTGAGAATATAAGTTCGAGAACGTTAGTGACACTTAACATTGTCACTAACGTTCCAATGCACCCCTTTTCCTTACGTTAAAACCCACGTTAACTAGGTTAACGTGGCTTTTAAAGTTGCCTTGTTAATCCTTCGAGAACGTTAGTGACACTCAACATTGTCACTAACGTTCCAGTGTGCCCCTTCTTGTTTCACGTTAAAGTCCACGTTAACTAGGTTAACGTGGTTTCTAACGTGGTCCTTGCCAACCTTCGAGAACGTTAGTGACACTCAACATTGTCACTAACGTTCCAATGTGCCCCTGGGTCTCACGTTAGAGTCCACGTTAACTAGGTTAACGTGGCCTCTAACGTGGCCATCTTTAGCCATCCCAACGTTAGTGACAATGTTGAGTGTCACTAACGTTGGCTCATCCTTCATTCCTCATCGTTAGCTTCCACGTTAACTAAGTTAATGTGGAGGTTAACGTGACTCTTGGGGGTTGTGTGGTTGCTTCAACGTTAGTGACAATGTTGAGTGTCACTAACGTTGTCGACAACTCTTCATCCTTTACGTTAGTTCCCACGTTAACCAAGTTAACGTGGGAGTTAATGTGGTACTTTGCACCATAGGCCAACGTTAGTGACAATGTTGAGTGTCACTAACGTTGGCTTCTCTTCCCCCCTTAACGTTAGAGGCCACGTTAACTAGTTTACCGTGGCTTCTAACGTGGCCACTTATGAGTAATTGCCAACGTTAGTGACAATGTTAAGTGTCACTAACGTTGGCTCAACTTCTCTTCTCCACGTTAGAGTTCACGTTAACTTAGTTAACGTGACTCTCTAACGTGGGCATTGATGGCCTTTTGAGAATGTTATTGGCAATCACTTTTCTCATTAATCTTGCAAGTTACCTCCCCTTTTCTTGCTTCCTTTTTGGTCCTGAAATCAAGCAATAAAGTGCATCAAAGCTCTAGTCCAAGTCATGAGTAATGCAACATAATTTTTGTCACTAAACTTATGCAAAATCCTCATGAAATTATGTAAAATGCACAATGTATGCTTGAGTCAAGGCATAAGTGAATATTTACCCAAAACTAGCTTATTCCCTAAAGAAATGCATGAAACTAACCTAAAAACAGTAGAGAAAAGGTCAGTGAAACTGGCCAAGATGCCCTGGCATCACAACACCAAACTTAAAGCTTGCTTGTCCCTAAGCAAGTACTGGAACAAGAGAATGATGAATGGAATATCCAGAGGAATGAGTCATCCTTGTGGAAGTCATATTACTGATTTTATGGTGGTTTCATGCATAGCAACTTAGGTTCATTCCACTACTGGCTTTCAGACCTTTATCATGTCCCTAACCACTTACTTTGTTTATATCCCATGAGACTTTTATTCATTGATCCTTTTATTGTTATTTCAAGGGTTATTTGTGTTATTTAGGCTAAGTGCTCTGTAAGGGGGCAACTCTTTAAGATAAGCTTTCAGCCAACACTCCCGAACCAGTTGGTTCAAGGTGATAGGTGTTGAAGCACCCCTAAGGACTTACTCCCTCAAGTCTCTCCCCCATACATACACACCATAGGCATATAGTTTATTTATTTTATTTTCTTGAGACCTTGGTGTCCAGCACCTCTTTGGGTTACTAAATGCTCTGTAGTGAGGGTTACTCTTGATAGTGGATTTTCAGCTGATAATCCCGGGTTAGTTAACCCAAGTTACCAAGTGATAAAGCACCCCTAAGAGCTTATTCATCCAAGTAGATCCCTCACACAGGAGCACCACAGACACTTGCCTCAAGATTAAACCATTGATGCCTAGCCTTATTGCTTACTCTTTTTCTTTTGTTTTTCACTTCCATTGTTCTTTCCCTTTTCTCTTCTTAGGATCTTGTTATTAACTTAGTCTCATGAGTATATCCAAAGTCAAGTATTCAGGATAGATAGTTGTCCTCCTAACCTTGTGGTTGAACCAACTTAGCTAACTTATGACTACCCCAAAGATTCATGACTGCACCTCCACATTAGGAACTCTATTCTGGTCTTTTAAAAACATAAACATTCTCTTCTTTAATTTGATTCAAAAGGGACAAGCATACAAGTAAGCAAAGTGATGGTGCAGTGACATAAAGACCAGTGCACATAGACCTATTCAGAACTTAAAAGACAGAATTTAAAAAGGGATCAACTAAGAGTAACTATAAATCAGAAGTGCATTCGAGCTTCCAACTTTCAACAATTCTGAGTACAATGGAATTAGGTAACAATACAACCTTCGGTTGATGATCTCTGGTCCCCCTCTCTCTTTGTCATCATCCTAGTTTTTGCTGCCTTGCTTCTTTGGGTGAAGTTGCACCATTTCCTTATAAGATTCCTGCAAGGTTACTGGAAGTTGCTTGTTCCCAAAGCACTTGAGATATAGTTAGCTTACATGTATGCTTGTGCCTCTTGAACTCAATTTGGTGTGTGAACACCAAACTTAGTTCTTTGCCCAGTACAAGACATTTCATATATGCAGAGACCCTCATATCTTGTTATCAATAAAGCAATGATCACCTATAGTCTAACTACATCTAAGTGGTTTCTCTTGATTGGATGGAGCTAGTAATGTTCTTTTTGAGTGGAGTGTAATTCTAACCAATGTCCTTTAGTGGAACACCAAACTTAGAACTACACTATCACTCTTGGATTGTTCTGGTGTGGAACACCAAACTTAGCTCCTTACAATACAGGGGAAACAACTTTATGATTTTTATTGAAATAAAGATGAAAGTGAAACTACCTGAGGTTGGGTTGCCTCCCAACAGAGCGCTTTTTTTATCGTCGCTAGCTCGACGAGTCCTTGATTACTTGAGGTGGTATTTTACTCTGGAGTTTTCCCCCATGTTGCCTAGATAATGCTTGAGTCTTTGTCCATTCACTGTAAACGTCCTCCCTGAACCTTCATTCATGATTTCGATGTGGCCATATGGTGATACTTTTGTAACCATGAAAGGTCCGGACCACCTTGACTTGAGTTTTCCTGGGAACAGCCTTAATTTAGAATTGTAAAGGAGTACTTGCTGCCCTTTTTCGAAACTCCTGGGTGCCAAATGCATGTCATGTTTTCTCTTTGCCTTCTCTTTATACATCTTAGTGTTTTCATAGGCTTGTGACCTGAATTCCTCCATCTCTTGTAGCTGCAAGATTCTTTTTGAACCAGCAGCAATGCTGTCAAAATTTAGTATCTTGATGGCCCAAAGAGCTTTGTGTTCTAGCTCCAATGGTAAATGACAAGCCTTCCCATAGACTAGTTGATATGGAGACATTCCAAGTGGAGTTTTGAATGCTGTTCTGTATGCCCAAAGAGCATCATCCAACTTCTTCGACCAATCCTTTCTAGATGCACCCACAGTCTTTTCCAGGATCCTCTTCAGCTCTCTGTTGGATATCTCAGTTTGCCCACTTGCTTGAGGATGGTAAGGTGTGGCTACTTTGTGTTTTACCCCATATCGTAAGAGGAGAGCTTCTAGTAGTTTGTTACAAAAGTGGCTCCCTCCATCACTGATGAGGGCTCTTGGGACTCCAAACCGGCTAAAGATGTTCTTCTTGAGGAAGTTCATGACTACCTTGTTATCATTAGTTAGGGTTGCAATAGCCTCTACCCACTTGGAAACATAATCCACTGCTACCAGGATGTATTTGTTTGCATATGAGGTTGGGAATGGTCCCATGAAATCAATCCCCCACACATCAAACAGTTCCAGTTCCAAGATGAAATTTTGTGGCATGGCATTTCTTTTGGGCAGGTTTCCAGATCTTTGGCATTCATTGCAGCTTTTCACTAGTTCCTTGGCATCCTTGAAAAGGGTGGGCCAAAAGAATCCGCTTTGTAACACCTTTGTTGCAGTTCTGTCCCCTCCAAAGTGCCCGCCATAGCATGAACCGTGGCAGTTCCACAGGACTTCTCTCCCTTCCTCTTCCGAAACACATCTTCTAAGAATTTTGCATCATTCATGAGCTTCCTCTTTTGATGTTTATTGATCCCTAGGGGTAATGCCCCAGTTGCCTTGAGATTTGCAATATCTGCGAACCATGGTGCTTTGCGAACTGTCATCAACTGCTCATCAGGGAAGAGCTCGTTCATATTTGTATCGTCTTCTCCACCTTGCTCATGAGGGATTCTGGAGAGGTGATCTGCCACCTTGTTCTCCACTCCTTTCTTGTCTCTGATTTCAATATCAAATTCCTGCAACAGTAAGATCCACCTTATTAGTCTTGGCTTTGATTCTTGCTTGGCAAACAAATACTTAAGTGCTGTGTGATCTGTAAAAATAATCACTTTAGCACCAATGAGGTATGATCTAAATTTGTCAAATGCAAAAACTATTGCTAGCAATTCCTTTTCAGTAGTGGTATAATTTCTTTGAGTTTCATTAAGGACTTTGCTAGCATAGTATATCACACGAACTAGATTATCTTTCCTTTGTCCTAACATTGCCCCAACTGCAAAATCAGATGCATCACACATTAATTCAAATGGTAGGTTCCAATCAGGTGGGGAAATGATAGGAGCAGAGGATAACCTCATTTTCAAATGTGCAAATGCTAGCATGCATGTTTCATCAAAGATGAATGGTGTATCAGATACAAGGAGATTACTTAAGGGCTTGGCTATCTTTGAAAAATCTTTAATGAACCTTCTGTAAAAACCAGCATGCCCTAAAAAACTTCTAATTGCCTTGACATCACTGGGTGGGGGTAGTTTTTCAATAAGTTCTACTTTAGCTCTATCAACCTCAATGCCTTGGTGAGAGACCTTGTGACCAAGGACTATTCCTCCTGTCACCATGAAGTGGCATTTTTCCCAGTTCAAGACCAAATTGGTCTCTTGGCATCTTTTCAATACCAAGGCGAGGTGATGTAGGAAACTAGGAAAAGAATCTCCGAATACCGATAAATCATCCATAAAAACTTCAATGAATTTTTCTATCATATCTGAAAAGATAGAAAGCATGCAGCGTTGGAAAGTTGCAGGGGCATTGCACAATCCAAATGGCATGCGCCTATAGGCAAACACTCCATACGGACAGGTAAATGAGGTTTTCTCTTGGTCTCTTGGATCCACCACTATTTGGTTATATCTTGAATAACCATCGAGAAAACAATAATATGCGTGCCCTGCAAGTCTTTCCAACATCTGATCCATGAATGGAAGGGGAAAATGGTCTTTTCGTGTAGCCTCATTTAGTTTCCTGTAGTCTATTGATGACATGTCACCATGTCATGTTTTTCTATGCTTTTTCATTTGTTTTCAATAGGTTTTATGCACTTTCTTGATCCATAAGCAAGCCAATTGGGTAGATTTTCATGTTTCCTTTGATATAATCAACCATGTATGAATTCATGCTATTTCATGAGGTTTTATGCTATAATTGTCACTTATTATGAAAGAATGAATATCTCATGATTTTGAGCATAGCTTTGATGTGTTTGGTTGATTAATGATAGGTGAAGAAAGCTTGAAGAAAGGTTGAAGCAAGAAGGAATGGCTAGGAGTAAAGAGAGGACAATGGAATAAGTGAAAATGAACCAGGAAGCAAAAAGCTGGACCAAAAGTTAGCCTCAAACTTTTGCACAAACTTTTGGGTGAAAAGTTAGCCCCAACGTTAGCCCCTAACTTTTGGGCTAACGTTGGCACATGAAAGTTACTCCCTGGGCACCAAAGGTTTGCGCCAACGTTAGCCCCTAACTTTGTGGCTAACGTTGGCATGAGAAAAACAACCCCTGGCCACCAAAAGTTTGCGCCAACGTTAGCCTCTAACTTTTGGGCTAACGTTGGCGCCACACACCACAACAACTTGAAGGGGTATACTTCCATCAAGAATAACTTGAGCTACAGAGCTCCAAATGAGGTGATTCAAGAAGCATTGGAAAGTAGGAATCAAGAGCTTTCCAAGCATATATGACACTGCATGGTGGACACTAAAATTGAGGGAGAAAACTGCCCCGCAATGTGCATAAACGAACATGGTGGCAACCTGCAGTGAGGCCAACTGACCTCTGCACCTTCAACGGAGTATAACTCGAGCTGTAGAGCTTCAATGGATGCGCTTCCAACGGCAATGGAAAGTAGACATTCAAGGCTTTCCAACAATGTATAATAGTATGGGGTGGACAATACGTTTGAGCCTCCAGAACTGGCGTTCTCGCCAACGTTTGAGGCAAACTTTACCTCAAACGCTGCACACCAAAGCCAGCAACCATGCCCTCTTCAAATGATCATAACTTGAGTTGTAGATGTCCAATTGAAGTGATTCTAAATGGGTTAGAAAGCTGACATTTAGAGCTTTCCAACCATATATGATAGTCTATATTGGGCATAAAATTGGCGACATGACAAGAGGACAAAAATGGCGCCATAAATGTGCATAAGGGAGGCCAACGTTGGAGCAAAAGTTAGACCCCAAACTTTTGCCCCAACGTTGGTATCAGCAAAAGAGGGTGGCTGATGTGAAAAGTTGGAGTAAAAGTTTGACTCAAACTTTTACTCAAACTTTTACTCAAGCTTTTGCAAATTCAAACCCGGTTCACTTCGGTTCCTCCTCAAACTCCAAGAGCAATCAACCAAGGCCTCTATCAACCCAATTCCATCAAGAGCAAGGGCCCATGATCATCACTCAAAGGCACAAGAAATAGATAAAATAGGAATTTCATTTGATTGTAATTTGTTTTTAATTTCATTTTCATTTCCATTTTGTAAAGCCTATATAAGGCATCATTTTCATATTTGTGGGGAGGCTGGCTCAACTCGAGCATTAGGAGTAGGGTAGAATAGAAAGTCCCCTTTGATACACTATTCTGCAATTAGCATTTTCAAATTTTGAATTCAGTTTTCTGAAATCTGAGTTTCTACAAGTCTTTGCTACACTTTTCTTTCCTGCAAGTTAAATTTCCTCTAAGCTTTGATCTATTGCTCTCTTTAATTTCCAGCACCCTCTCCCCTTTACATTTCATGCAATTTACATTTCTTGCTATTTAAGTTTCTGCAATTTACATTTCTTGCTCTTTAAGCTTCTGCCCATTTACATTCTGCAACTTTAATTTCCCTGCAATTTTTACCTTCTGTTGCTCAACTTCACACAATTCACTCAATGTTAGCTTGACTAAACTAATCACCCACTGAAGTTGCTTGATCCATCAATCCCTGTGGGATCGACCTCACTCTAAGTGAGTTATTACTACTTGATACGACCTGGTGCACTTGCCGGTTAGTTTTGGGCGTTTTGGAGAAATTCGTTTCTTCCACAAAAATATCCCATCAAGTTTTTGGTGCCGTTGCCGGGGATTGATTTAGATCAACAATGATTATGTGGGTGAGAAGTCTAGATCAAGCATTTTCTTTATTTTTGTTTTCTGTTTCAAAGTGAAACCAAGGTGTTTGAGTTTTTGCCTCACTAAGAAATTCTCATCTCTGATATGAGTAATTTCAATTTTCCTTGGTTGTGTGTTTTACAAAACTCAAATGGAGTTCAACTCATCTTATGATCAAACAAATTCTATTGGATATCACCCACCATCACCAAATTCTAATGATGGATGGGAATATCACCAAGAAACTTCAAATTTTGGGCTCTCCAATTCATGGAGCCATGCTTCAGAACCACAAGATGAGAAAGAAAATCATATTGGATATTTCCCTCCACCACAAAATGATTCAAGTCATTATTCCAATGGTGGCTGGGAGTATTACCAAGAAACTGCAAATTCTGAGCAGTCAACTCACATGAGAGATTGTCCAACCTCACCTCCCACTTCTACATTTGAAAATTCTTCATCACCTAAATATGCCTCAACACAAACTTCCACGAACCTAGGCCTCTCAAAGCTAGAGATCATGTTCAAAAAAAATGAGGAGGAGGCAATGAAAGCCTGGAAAAGGGAAGAAATCATCCGTCAGAGGATGAATGAGCACCTGGAGAACATAAGGAAACACTTAGAACCATCAAACAGTAAAAATCAATCTGTGGGAGAGGAAGTGAAAAAACAAGAACAAAAGGTCCTTATGTTAAGTGAAAGTGCAATGAAGAAGGTGGAAAAGCAAGAGGAAGAAGCTACTGAGTCAAGTGGATTTTTAATGAAGAATGAGGTGGTTGAAAATGAAACTACACTTGAGGTGACAAAAGAACCTGAACACTCACAACCTCCACAAACCTCCCTGGACCAAAACGCCTCAACACTTGAATCCATGATTGAAAGGTATGAAGAGGAGATGAAGAAAGCTTGGGAAGATCAACAAACCTCCTCCATAAAAGAGCTATTAAAACAAATGTTGAGTGTAAAAGAGGAAGTGGAGGAGCAAGAAAGTGAAGAAGTCATTCCAAACTCAAGTGAGGCAAAGAAGTACATGAAGGAAGAATCCACAGAACCACCATTGCAAGAGACTCTTGATGAAGACAAAACTCCAACAATCACACAGCAACCAAGTCAGAAATTCAAGAAAGTGAAGGCAATTAACAAAAGCACCAAGAAGAGGATTGTGACCAAGACACCAAGGACAACATTCATGAGAAGGTCAACTGCAAACAATCCTCCCCCTGATCCAGCAAGCAAGATCAATCAAGCCAATTTCACAAGGAAGCTTGCTGAGGAGAGACCAAGACAGGGGGCACTAGCTGAAACTTCTCCTCCTTTGAAGTCATTCCTCTTAACAAATTGGAAGAAGAGGAAGAAAGTAAAGAACAGGTAGACAGTAGGTACATTTCTTCTCCTTGCTTTGTTTAAATTTCAATAAATTGGCATATGATCACATTCTAAGTTTGGTGTTGCCTTGCAACAAATTGTTTTCAATCCCGTTTGGATGATTGCATCAATTCTACGTGAAGTGTCACGCTAAGATTCTAAGTTTGGTGTGCCACTTAATTTTCTATGCAATGAATCCAGCAACATTACTTGTCTGCATAATCATATTGCCTTTTACAGTGTTATTTTTCTTCTTAGTTGGATAAATTTTGTTTTCTCTTTGTTTCATTTATTTACTTGTTTTTAATGCTTTCCTTCATTAACTGTTTTTGTTAATACATCACCAAGACATCCTTATTCATAACAGACTCTTCATTTGGTGATTGTATTTAACATATAACAGTTTCTTTTGTTTAGTTTTAATTCAAATAAATGGACATAGGATTGCATTCTAAGTTTGGTGTTGCTATGCAACACAATTTGCTTCAAATCTTTACTGGATACTTGCATTGATTCCAAGTGAAAGTGTCACACTAAGTTTGGTGTGCCACTTATTCTTTATGCAAAGTATTATGCTCACCTTCTTAAGCTTGCAGTCACAATGTCTCTGTCTCTTGTGCCTTGATTATTATCTTTAATTTTGCTTGCTTGAAACACATGTACTACTAACATTTCTTGTGTAAGACATTCATGATCCATCTTAGCCCCATAGCCAGGGTTCTAATAGTTGCTTGAGGATGAGCAAGCATTCTGAGTTTGGTATGGGAAGGAGGAGAATGAGAGGAAAATGACAACAATAGAGAAGATGAACTACAAGGTTGTAAAGTTCCTTTTCCTCTCATTTGTTTCAAGCACTATAAACTGCATGATTGTCTTTACCTTCTCTGTATGCATGTGTGTATGAAAAGGCATAGTTTGATTTCTAAATTGCAACATGGTGCTGTGCCATTGTGATTACCAACTTGGGTTTTGTGAATTCAAAAGCAGTAAAGCATCATGATCATAAACAAACAAGGAACTAAAGAAGAGTTTAGCATGTGCATACAAGTATTGGACAGCTAGTATGATTAATTGTTGCTCAATTGCATTGGATTCTATTTAATTGAAGTTTTCATCTAGAACATTTTATGAAATCTTTTGAAAATCATGAAAACCTTGAAGAAGCAAATACAATTAAAGCAAGAAAAGAAAAAGGGAAAGAATGAGAAAGCTGAAGGCTCTGAGTACCAATGGTAATTTATTTGCTAAGTACTTGTGGTGTTTATGTATCAAGCCAAATGCTTGAAAACAAAACACTTAGAAGTCAAGGTTAGGCTCAAAGTGCAAAAGCACTCCCTCAAAGCTCAAGGCTCTGAGCATCAATGATTAGAGAGTCAAGAAAAGAAAAGAAAAAAAAATGAGTTTAATGAAGTCCTCTAATCAAATGCTTGTGGTGCTTATGTATCAAGTGGTAATACTTGAAAACAAAGCATTTAGAAGTCGTAGCTTTGTTATCAACTCATGGGGCAAAGCACCCAAAAGGAGAAGCTATTAAGAAAATCAAAAGCTTGTTTCAAGGAAGAAATATAAAAAGATTTCATAAATTGAGCTAGATGGAAGCATCAATCATTTACATTTCTTTTGTGATTATAGCATGCTTAAAAAACTAGCTTACCATGAACATTGAGTTGCTATTCTTCTTGCCTTGGATTGTCAATCTTTATTGCATGATTCTTTTCTTGCTTGGGGACAAGCAAGGTTTAAGTTTGGTGTTGTGATGACATGTCACCATGTCATGTTTTTCTATGCTTTTTCATTTGTTTTCAATAGGTTTTATGCACTTTCTTGATCCATAAGCAAGCCAATTGGGTAGATTTTCATGTTTCCTTTGATTTAATCAACCATGTATGAATTCATGCTATTTCATAAGGTTTTATGCTATAATTGTCACTTATTATGAAAGAATGAATATCTCATGATTTTGAGCATAGCTTTGATGTGTTTGGTTGATTAATGATAGGTGAAGAAAGCTTGAAGAAAGGTTGAAGCAAGAAGGAATGGCTAGGAGTAAAGAGAGGACAATGGAATAAGTGAAAATGAACCAGGAAGCAAAAAGCTGGACCAAAAGTTAGCCTCAAACTTTTGCACAAACTTTTGGGTGAAAAGTTAGCCCCAACGTTAGCCCCTAACTTTTGGGCTAATGTTGGCACATGAAAGTTACTCCCTGGGCACCAAAAGTTTGCGCCAATGTTAGCCCCTAACTTTGTGGCTAACGTTGGCATGAGAAAAACACCCCCTGGCCACCAAAAATTTGCGCCAACGTTAGCCTCGAACTTTTGGGCTAACGTTGGCGCCACACACCACAACAGCTTGAAGGGGTATACTTCCAACAAGAATAACTTGAGCTACAGAGCTCCAAATGAGGTGATTCAAGAAGCATTGGAAAGTAGGAATCAAGAGCTTTCCAAGCATATATAGCACTGCATGGTGGACACTAAAATTAAGGGAGAAAACTGCCCCACAATGTGCATAAACGAACATGGTGGCAACCTGCAGTGAGGCCAACTGACCTCTGCACCTTCAACGGAGTATAACTCGAGCTGTAGAGCTCCAATTGATGCGCTTCCAACGGCAATGGAAAGTAGACATTCAGAGATTTCCAACAATGTATAAATGTATGGGGTGGACAATACGTTTGAGCCTACAGAACTGGCGTTTTCGCCAACGTTTGAGGCAAACTTTACCTCAAACGCTGCACACCAAAGCCAGCAACCATGCCCTCTTCAAATGATCATAACTTGAGTTGTAGATGTCCAATTGAAGTGATTCCAAGTGGGTTAGAAAGCTGACATTTAGAGCTTTCCAACCATATATGATAGTCTATATTGGGCATAAAATTGGCAACATGACAAGAGGACAAAGTTGGCGCCATAAATGTGCATAAGGGAGGCCAACGTTGGAGCAAAAGTTAGACCCCAAACTTTTGCCCCAACGTTGGTATCAGCAAAAGAGGGTGGCTGATGTGAAAAGTTGGAGTAAAAGTTTGACTCAAACTTTTACTCAAGCTTTTGCAAATTCAAACCCGGTTCACTTTGGTTCCTCCTCAAACTCCAAGAGCAATCAACCAAGGCCTCTATCAACCCAATTCCATCAAGAGCAAGGGCCCATGATCATCACTCAAAGGCACAAGAAATAGATAAAATAGGAATTTCACTTAATTGTAATTTGTTTTTAATTTCATTTTCATTTCCATTTTGTAAAGCCTATATAAGGCATCATTTTCATATTTGTGGGGAGGCTGGCTCAACTCGAGCATTAGGAGTAGGGTAGAATAGAAAGTCCCCTTTGATACACTTTTCTGCAATTATCATTTTCAAATTTTGAATTTAGTTTTCTGAAATCTGAGTTTCTACAAGTCTCTGCTACACTTTTCTTTCCTGCAAGTTAAATTTCCTCTAAGCTTTGATCTATTGCTCTCTTTAATTTCCAGCACCCTCTCCCCTTTACATTTCATGCAATTTACATTTTTTGCTATTTAAGTTTCTGCAATTTACATTTCTTGCTCTTTAAGCTTCTGCCCATTTACATTCTGCAACTTTAATTTCCCTGCAATTTTTACCTTCTGTTGCTCAACTTCACACAATTCACTCAATGTTAGCTTGACTAAACTAATCACCCACTGAAGTTGCTTGATCCATCAATCCCTGTGGGATCGACCTCACTCTAAGTGAGTTATTACTACTTGATGCGACCCGGTGCACTTGCCGGTTAGTTTTGGGTGTTTTGGAGAAATTCGTTTCTTCCACGAAAATATCCCATCAAGTTTTTGGCGCCGTTGCCGGGAATTGATTTAGATCTACAATGATTATGTGGGTGAGAAGTCTAGATCAAGCATTTTCTTTATTTTTTTTTCTGTTTCAAAGTGAAACCAAGGTGTTTGAGTTTTTGCCTCACTAAGAAATTCTCATCTCTGATATGAGTAATTTCAATTTTCCTTGGTTGTGTGTTTTACAAAACTCAAATGGAGTTCAACTCATCTTATGATCAAACAAATTCTATGAGATATCACCCACCATCACCAATTTCTAATGATGGATGGGAATATCACCAAGAAACTTCAAATTCTGGGCTCTCCAATTCATGGAGCCATGCTTCAGAACCACAAGATGAGAAAGAAAATCATATTGGATATTTCCCTCCACCACAAAATGATTCAAGTCATTATTCTAATGGTGGCTGGGAGTATTACCAAGAAACTGCAAATTCTGAGCAGTCAACTCACATGAGAGATTGTCCAACCTCACCTCCCACTTCTACATTTGAAAATTCTTCATCACCTAAATATGCCTCAACACAAACTTCCACGAACCTAGGCCTCTCAAAGCTAGAGATCATGTTCAAAAAAAATGAGGAGGAGGCAATGAAAGCCTGGAAAAGGGAAGAAATCATCCGTCAGAGGATGAATGAGCACCTGGAGAACATAAGGAAACACTTAGAACCATCAAACAGTAAAAATCAATCTGTGGGAGAGGAAGTGGAAAAACAAGAACAAAAGGTCCTTATGTTAAGTGAAAGTGCAATGAAGAAGGTGGAAAAGCAAGAGGAAGAAGCTACTGAGTCAAGTGGATTTTTAATGAAGAATGAGGTGGTTGAAAATGAAACTACACTTGAGGTGACAAAAGAACCTGAACACTCACAACCTCCACAAACCTCCCTGGACCAAAACGCCTCAACACTTGAATCCATGATTGAAAGGTATGAAGAGGAGATGAAGAAAGCTTGGGAAGATCAACAAACCTCCTCCATAAAAGAGCTATTAAAACAAATGTTGAGTGTAAAAGAGGAAGTGGAGGAGCAAGAAAGTGAAGAAGTCATTCCAAACTCAAGTGAGGCAAAGAAGTACATGAAGGAAGAATCCACAGAACCACCATTGCAAGAGACTCTTGATGAAGACAAAACTCCAACAATCACACAGCAACCAAGTCAGAAATTCAAGAAAGTGAAGGCAATTAACAAAAGCACCAAGAAGAGGATTGTGACCAAGACACCAAGGACAACATTCATGAGAAGGTCAACTGCAAACAATCCTCCCCCTGATCCAGCAAGCAAGATCAATCAAGCCAATTTCACAAGGAAGCTTGCTGAGGAGAGACCAAGACAAGGGGCACTAGCTGAAACTTCTCCTCCTTTGAAGTCATTCCACTTAACAAATTGGAAGAAGAGGAAGAAAGTAAAGAATAGGTAGACAGTAGGTACATTTCTTCTCCTTGCTTTGTTTAAATTTCAATAAATTGGCATATGATCACATTCTAAGTTTGGTGTTGCCTTGCAACAAATTGTTTTCAATCCCATTTGGATGATTGCATCAATTCTACGTGAAGTGTCACGCTAAGATTCTAAGTTTGGTGTGCCACTTAATTTTCTATGCAATGAATCCAGCAACATTACTTGTCTGCATAATCATATTGCCTTTTACAGTGTTATTTTTCTTCTTAGTTGGATAAATTTTGTTTTCTCTTTGTTTCATTTATTTACTTGTTTTTAATGCTTTCCTTCATTAACTGTTTTTGTTAATACATCACCAAGACATCCTTATTCATAACAGACTCTTCATTTGGTGATTGTATTTAACATATAACAGTTTCTTTTGTTTAGTTTTAATTCAAATAAATGGACATAGGATTGCATTCTAAGTTTGGTGTTGCTATGCAACACAATTTGCTTCAAATCTTTACTGGATACTTGCATTGATTCCAAGTGAAAGTGTCACACTAAGTTTGGTGTGCCACTTATTCTTTATGCAAAGTATTATGCTCACCTTCTTAAGCTTGCAGTCACAATGTCTCTGTCTCTTGTGCCTTGATTATTATCTTTAATTTTGCTTGCTTGAAACACATGTACTACTAACATTTCTTGTGTAAGACATTCATGATCCATCTTAGCCCCATAGCCACGGTTCTAATAGTTGCTTGAGGATGAGCAAGCATTCTGAGTTTGGTATGGGAAGGAGGAGAATGAGAGGAAAATGACAACAATAGAGAAGATGAACTACAAGGTTGTAAAGTTCCTTTTCCTCTCATTTGTTTCAAGCACTATAAACTGCATGATTGTCTTTACCTTCTCTGTATGCATGTGTGTATGAAAAGGCATAGTTTGATTTCTAAATTGCAACATGGTGCTGTGCCATTGTGATTACCAACTTGGGTTTTGTGAATTCAAAAGCAGTAAAGCATCATGATCATAAACAAACAAGGAACTAAAGAAGAGTTTAGCATGTGCATACAAGTATTGGACAACTAGTATGATTAATTGTTGCTCAATTGCATTGGATTCTATTTAATTGAAGTTTTCATCTAGAACATTTTATGAAATCTTTTGAAAATCATGAAAACCTTGAAGAAGCAAATACAATTAAAGCAAGAAAAGAAAAAGGGAAAGAATGAGAAAGCTGAAGGCTCTGAGTACCAATGGTAATTTATTTGCTAAGTACTTGTGGTGTTTATGTATCAAGCCAAATGCTTGAAAACAAAACACTTAGAAGTCAAGGTTAGGCTCAAAGTGCAAAAGCACTCCCTCAAAGCTCAAGGCTCTGAGCATCAATGATTAGAGAGTCAAGAAAAGAAAAGAAAAAAAAATGAGCTTAATGAAGTCCTCTAATCAAATGCTTGTGGTGCTTATGTATCAAGTGGTAATACTTGAAAACAAAGCATTTAGAAGTCGTAGCTTTGTTATCAACTCATGGGGCAAAGCACCCAAAAGGAGAAGCTAATAAGAAAATCAAAAGCTTGTTTCAAGGAAGAAATATAAAAAGATTTCATAAATTGAGCTAGATGGAAGCATCAATCATTTACATTTCTTTTGTGATTATAGCATGCTTAAAAAACTAGCTTACCATGAACATTGAGTTGCTATTCTTCTTGCCTTGGATTGTCAATCTTTATTGCATGATTCTTTTCTTGCTTGGGGACAAGCAAGGTTTAAGTTTGGTGTTGTGATGACATGTCACCATGTCATGTTTTTCTATGCTTTTTCATTTGTTTTCAATAGGTTTTATGCACTTTCTTGATCCATAAGCAAGCCAATTGGGTAGATTTTCATGTTTCCTTTGATTTAATCAACCATGTATGAATTCATGCTATTTCATGAGGTTTTATGCTATAATTGTCACTTATTATGAAAGAATGAATATCTCATGATTTTGAGCATAGCTTTGATGTGTTTGGTTGATTAATGATAGGTGAAGAAAGCTTGAAGAAAGGTTGAAGCAAGAAAGAATGGCTAGGAGTAAAGAGAGGACAATGGAATAAGTGAAAATGAACCAGGAAGCAAAAAGCTGGACCAAAAGTTAGCCTCAAACTTTTGCACAAACTTTTGGGTGAAAAGTTAGCCCCAACGTTAGCCCCTAACTTTTGGGCTAACGTTGGCACATGAAAGTTACTCCCTGGGCACCAAAAGTTTGCGCCAATGTTAGCCCCTAACTTTGTGGCTAACGTTGGCATGAGAAAAACACCCCCTGGCCACCAAATATTTGCGCCAACGTTAGCCTCTAACTTTTGGGCTAACGTTGGCGCCACACACCACAACAGCTTGAAGGGGTATACTTCCAACAAGAATAACTTGAGCTACAGAGCTCCAAATGAAGTGATTCAAGAAGCATTGGAAAGTAGGAATCAAGAGCTTTCCAAGCATATATGGCACTGCATGGTGGACACTAAAATTGAGGGAGAAAACTGCCCCGCAATGTGCATAAACGAACATGGTGGCAACCTGCAGTGAGGCCAACTGACCTCTGCACCTTCAACGGAGTATAACTCGAGCTGTAGAGCTCCAATTGATGCGCTTCCAATGGCAATGGAAAGTAGACATTCAGGGCTTTCCAACAATGTATAATAGTATGGGGTGGACAATACGTTTGAGCCTCCAGAACTGGCGTTTTCGCCAACGTTTGAGGCAAACTTTACCTCAAACGCTGCACACCAAAGCCAGCAACCATGCCCTCTTCAAATGATCATAACTTGAGTTGTAGATGTCCAATTGAAGTGATTCTAAATGGGTTAGAAAGCTGACATTTAGAGCTTTCCAACCATATATGATAGTCTATATTGGGCATAAAATTGGCGACATGACAAGAGGACAAAAATGGCGCCATAAATGTGCATAAGGGAGGCCAACGTTGGAGCAAAAGTTAGACCCCAAACTTTTGCCCCAACGTTGGTATCAGCAAAAGAGGGTGGCTGATGTGAAAAGTTGGAGTAAAAGTTTGACTCAAACTTTTACTCAAACTTTTACTCAAGCTTTTGCAAATTCAAACCCGGTTCACTTCGGTTCCTCCTCAAACTCCAAGAGCAATCAACCAAGGCCTCTATCAACCCAATTCCATCAAGAGCAAGGGCCCATGATCATCACTCAAAGGCACAAGAAATAGATAAAATAGGAATTTCATTTGATTGTAATTTGTTTTTAATTTCATTTTCATTTCCATTTTGTAAAGCCTATATAAGGCATCATTTTCATATTTGTGGGGAGGCTGGCTCAACTCGAGCATTAGGAGTAGGGTAGAATAGAAAGTCCCCTTTGATACACTATTCTGCAATTAGCATTTTCAAATTTTGAATTCAGTTTTCTGAAATCTGAGTTTCTACAAGTCTTTGCTACACTTTTCTTTCCTGCAAGTTAAATTTCCTCTAAGCTTTGATCTATTGCTCTCTTTAATTTCCAGCACCCTCTCCCCTTTACATTTCATGCAATTTACATTTCTTGCTATTTAAGTTTCTGCAATTTACATTTCTTGCTCTTTAAGCTTCTGCCCATTTACATTCTGCAACTTTAATTTCCCTGCAATTTTTACCTTCTGTTGCTCAACTTCACACAATTCACTCAATGTTAGCTTGACTAAACTAATCACCCACTGAAGTTGCTTGATCCATCAATCCCTGTGGGATCGACCTCACTCTAAGTGAGTTATTACTACTTGATGCGACCCGGTGCACTTGCCGGTTAGTTTTGGGTGTTTTGGAGAAATTCGTTTCTTCTACGAAAATATCCCATCATCTATGCACATCCGCCATCCTGTGACGGTCCTTGTAGGTATGAGCTCGTTCTTCTCATTGGTAACCACAGTGATCCCTCCCTTCTTTGGCACAACATGTATGGGGCTAACCCAAGGGCTGTCCGAAATTGGGTATATGACCCCTCCTTGCCAAAGCTTCATAACCTCTTTCTGTACCACTTCCTTCATGATTGGGTTCAGCCTTCTTTGGGATTGAATTGATGGCTTGGCATCATCTTCCAATAGTATTTTATGCATGCATATGGCTGAACTGATTCCTTTCAAGTCAGCAAGGGTCCATCCAATGGCATCCTTATGCTCCCGCAGCACCTTGAGTAGTTCGTCCTCTTGATCTTGACTGAGGGATGAATTTATGATCACTGGGTAGTTTTCATTTTCTCCTAGATATGCATATTTGAGAGTGGGTGGCAATGCTTTGAGTTCAGGTTTGGGTGCTTCTGATTTTTCGTTCCCTTCCTTTGGTGCATCTGGTATATGTATATCTGCTGTAACTACCTCTTCACTTGATTCAGATTCTTCCTCCACCAATCTCTCATTTTCTTCAGGTTCATCTTCTTCAAATTTCTCCTCCACTTCATCCTCAAGTTCATCTAACCTCATGCATTCCCCCGGTGGATAACTCATGGCCTTGAACACATTGAATGTCATCTTTTCATTGTGTAATCTCAGGGTGAGGTCACCCTTCTGAACATCAATGACAGCTCCAGCAGTGGCCAAGAATGGCCTTCCCAAGATGATGGAAGTCTTGGCGTCTTCCTGCATTTCCAGCACCACAAAATCTGCTGGGAGTATGAAATCTCCTACTTTTACTAGCAAATCCTCTACTATCCCGTGAGGGAATTTGAACGACCGGTTTGCTAGTTGTAGAGCTATTTTTGTTGGTTTAGCCTCCTCAATTTTCATCTTTCTCATCATAGCTACTGACATCAAATTGATGCTGGCCCCTAAGTCACAAAGAGCCATTTCTACTGTGATTTCTCCTATAATGCAAGGGATCTGAAAACTCCCAGGATCCTTCAGTTTCTGAGGTAGTTTATGCTGAGAGATAGCACTGCACTCTTCAGTTAGTATCACAGTCTCATTGTTCTTCCAGCTTCTCTTCTTAGTCATTAGCTCCTTTAAAAACTTGGCATAAAGTGGCATTTGTTCTATGGCTTCAGCAAATGGTATATTGATTTGTAGCTTCTTGAAGATTTCCAAAAATCTCAAGAACTGGTTGTCATCTTCCTTTTTCTTCAATAGCTGGGGGTATGGAGCTCTTGAGATGTTCAGTTGGGGTATCTTTTTTTCTTTCTGCAAACTTGGCGTGTGGGGTTGCATTCCATCTTGCTCTTTTCCCTTTTTATTTGAGCTTTCTTCTTGAGGTTTTTGGGGATGTTCCTTCAGTTCCTTCCCACTCCTAAGTGTGATAGCTTGACACTCCTCCCTTTTGCTTGAATGGGCATCATAGCAAAAATTGTGCTTAGGGAGCTGCTTAAACAGATAGCTGATTTGTGTTTCCAGTTTTGTGATGGCAGCATTTTGATTCTGCATGTTTGACTGCACTTCCTCTCTGAATGCTTTACTGTCTTGAATGTCTCTACATATTCCTTCGATGAAGGTTTCGATCTTAGAGAGCTTGTCATCGATTGATGAGTGGTTCAGATCAGATGTGCTGTTTTGGTTTTGATGAGTGTGTGGAGAAGTGTTATTGTGGCGGTGTTGAGATGTCCTCTGGGTGAATTACTTTTGATCTTGCTCACTTCCCCACCCAAAGTTTGGGTGGTTTCTCCATCCAGGGTTGTAAGTCTTGGAGTATGGATCATAATTTTTCCTTGGTGAATTCCCAATGTAGTTGGCTTGCTCCTGACTACCCTCTGCTTCTTCATGCACTCCTTCTTGTGTTGTTGATGAAGTGGAGATTGCTGCTACTTGGTTCCTCTCCATCTTCTTGGTGAGGTCAGCCAGCTGCTGGGTAATGAGCTTGTTTTGGGCCAACAGAGCATCTACATTGTTTAGCTCCATCACTCCTCTTGTGTTCCCTCTTTCGGAAGCATATAAGTAGTCATTTTCTGCTACTGTTTCAATAACATCTATGGCTTCCTCAATGGTCTTTTTCTTGTTCAAGGATCCTCCAGATGAATGGTCTACGGCCTTCTTTGACTCATAAGAGAGCCCCTCATAAAAAATGTGCAGCTTCACCCATTCATTGAACATGTCAGGTAGACACCTCCTTGTTAAGTCCTTGAACCTCTCCCATGCTTCATATAGAGTCTCACCATCTTGTTGCCTGAAAGTTTGAACCTCAGCTCTCAGCCTATTGATTCGTTGAGGAGGGTAGAATCTTGCTAAGAATTTGTTCACCACATCTTCCCAAGTTGTCAAGCTCTCCCTTGGGAAGGATTCCAGCCACTTGGCTGCCTTGTCCCTGAGTGAGAAGGGAAATAAGAGCAGTCTATAGGCGTCAGGATGAACACCATTAGACTTCACTGTTTTACATATTCTCAGGAAGGTGGTTAAATGTTGATTGGGGTCTTCTTGAACACTTCCTCCAAACGAACAGTTGTTCTGAACAAGGGTGATGAGCTGTGGTTTAAGTTCAAAGTTGTTGGCATGGATTTTTGGCTTTTGGATGCTACTTCCACAATTGCCTGGGTTTGGATTGATGTAAGAGCCCAAAACTCTTCTATCCTCCCCAGCATGATTTGCTCCACCTCCTCTGCCATGGTTGTGAATCTCTTCTTCATGATGATTTTCCATGTTTTCTTCCATGTTAGGTTCAAAGTATTCCTCAAAGTGTTCCTCCTCTTCTTCAGCACCAACTACACATTTTTCTTTTGCTTCCCTTCTTAGTCTAAGGAAGGTTCTCTCAGGTTCAGAATCTAAGAAAGTTGAAGCCCCGCTTCTTCTCCCTGTCATACAACCAACAAGTTCAAACAAAGAAAATAGGTGCAAACAGTATTTGTGTCAGAATTACTGTTAGTTGTGGGTGGTGCAATATATCAAACAGTTAGTGGGTTAGCAAACAGAATTGAAATAACAAAGAAAAACAAACGAGTAGAGGGAGAAGGGAAGAAGGTTAACTAAAACAAAAAGTAAATCATTCAAACAAAAAAATGAAATTCACAAAATAAAAATGCTCAATCTAGTGATCTTCCAATTTAATCATTGTTGATGCACAATCAATCCCCGGCAACGGCGCCATAAACTTGATGCACGGAAAATTTGTCTCTCAACAAATCTCCCTTCGGCAAGTGTACCGAAGTTGTCGTCAAGTAAAAACTCACAATAGAGTGAGGTCGAATCCCACAAGGATTGATTGATCAAGCAACTTTAATTAGAAGAATGTTCTAGTTGAGCGAATCCAGAATTTGGGTTGAGAGTTGCAGAAATTAAAATGGCGGGAATGTAAATAACAGAAAAGTAAATGCTAGAATTAAAGGACTGGAAGTAAATGACTGAAAATACATTGCAGAATTGTAAATGGGAATGGGGGATTTGCTCATAAAAGTAAATGACAGAAATTAAAGAGAATGGGTAAGATCAGAGATGGGGAGTTCATTGGGCTTAGGAGATGTTGCAATTCTCCAGATCAAGTTCATTTTCATCTCTTCCTCAATCAATGCACTCATTGATCTCCTTGGCAATCTTAAGTGATTGAATTACAATTTCTTGCAATTCAATCTCTCAAATCTTGGTCAATAGCCAATTCCTTGGTCAATTGCTCATGAGAAGAGATGAAGTATGGTCACTGATTATACCACATGCATTTCCCAAACCAAGTATTGAGAGGGTTATAGTCACATACCCATCCAAACCCAATTTGGTCCAGCATGAGAAAGCATTTCTAGCTTGATCTCTTCATTCCTCTTTCAAGGTTCAAAAGAGATCCAAGTTTGAATAGCTTCTCTTCCAAGATAACTACTCAATTGGATGAAGATCGAAAGCTTTCAAGTAAAATCAAGAGGAAAGATAGAAGAAGAATAATGAAAATTAGTATTGATCCATCAAATTACAACAGAGCTCCCTAACCCAATGAAAGGGGTTTAGTTGTTCATAGCTCTTGAAAATGAAAACATAGATGGAGAATACATCATAAAACTAGAAATTGCAAAGAAAGTAAAATACAGAGAGTAGTTCCCTTTTTTCCCAGCTTCCAGAACTTCTTTACAATTCAAAGCTACTCCTATATATACTACTCTTCTCAGCTTCTAGTTTACTCTTCAAGTCTTGGGCCTTTGGATCTTGAGTTTGAAGCAGTTCTTTTCTTCATTTGGGCTTGGTTTTACTTGCAGAGATAAAGTGCTAAGTGGGCAGAGACTTCAGCTCAGGACATTAGGGGTGTTAATATTTAGTGAGAATATAAGTTCGAGAACGTTAGTGACACTTAACATTGTCACTAACGTTCCAATGCACCCCTTTGCCTTACGTTAAAACCCACGTTAACTAGGTTAACGTGGCTTTTAACGTTGCCTTGTTAATCCTTCGAGAATGTTAGTGACACTCAACATTGTCACTAACGTTCCAGTGTGCCCCTTCTTGTTTCACGTTAAAGTCCACGTTAACTAGGTTAACGTGGCTTCTAACGTGGTCCTTGCCAACCTTCGAGAACGTTAGTGACACTCAACATTGTCACTAATGTTCCAATGTGCCCCTGGGTCTCACGTTAGAGTCCACGTTAACTAGGTTAATGTGGCCTCTAACGTGACCATCTTTAGCCATCCCAACGTTAGTGACAATGTTGAGTGTCACTAACGTTGGCTCATCCTTCATTCCTCATCGTTAGCTTCCACGTTAACTAAGTTAACGTGGAGTTTAACGTGACTCTTGGGGGTTGTGTGGTTGCTTCAACGTTAGTGACAATGTTGAGTGTCACTAACGTTGTCGACAACTCTTCATCCTTTACGTTAGTTCCCACGTTAACCAAGTTAACGTGGGAGTTAATGTGGTACTTTGCACCATGGGACAACGTTAGTGACAATGTTGAGTGTCACTAACGTTGGCTTCTCTTCCCCCCTTAACGTTAGAGGCCACATTAACTAGGTTAACGTGGCTTCTAACGTGGCCACTTATGAGTAATTGCCAACGTTAGTGACAATGTTAAGTGTCACTAACGTTGGCTCAACTTCTCTTCTCCACGTTAGAGTTCATGTTAACTTAGTTAACGTGACTCTCTAACGTGGGCATTAATGGCTTTTTGAGAATGTTATTGGCAATCACTTTTCTCATTAATCTTGCAAGTTACCTCCCCTTTTCTTGCTTCCTTTTTGGTCCTGAAATCAAGCAATAAAGTGCATCAAAGCTCTAGTCCAAGTCATGAGTAATGCAACATAATTTTTGTCACTAAACTTATACAAAATCCTCATGAAATTATGTAAAATGCACAATGTATGCTTGAGTCAAGGCATAAGTGAATATTGATGTAGCGGAAAACGATCCGACACAAAACTCACCGGCAAGTGCACCGGGTCGCATCAAGTAGTAAAACTCACAGGAGTGAGGTCGATCCCACAGGGATTGAAGGATTGAGCAATTTTAGTTTAGTGGTTGATTTAGTCAAGCGAATCAAGATTTGGTTGAGAGATTTGTGAATCGCAGAATTTAAATCGCATGGAAAGTAAAGGGAATGGGGAATTGGCATGAAATTTAAGAGAACAGGAATTAAAGTGCTGAATCTTAAAGAACAAGAAATTAAATGGCAGAAACTTAGAACGCAAGAAATGTAAATTGCAGAATCTTAAAGTGCAAGAAATGTAAATGGCTTGAATTGTAAAGGGAATTGGGAATTGGATTTGCAGAAATTAAACAAGGAAAAGTAAAATTCAACAAACAGAGAAATAGAAAATGACTTGGATTGAACCGGATCTTAAAACAGAAATGTAAATGAGATTGAAAAACATTAAACAGAGGATGTAAAATTGGAATTCAGATCTCAGGACCCAAGAGACTAGATAACCAAGTCTAGATCTCAATGCCTTCCTAGATCCAACAAGAACAATTGCAAAGGAAATGTAAATTGCAAAGAAAATAGATGAAGAAGCAATTAACCGAAACTGAGATTTAATTAAGCAGAGAATTAAACAAGATCCCAAGGTGAGATTGAAACAGAAGTTCTTCAATTCTCCACCCAAGATCTGAAGCAAGAAACTTAAAGAGTGCTGGGCAAGAACAAGGAAGAAGAGAGATCAATTCTCCTCCCCAATTCTCTTGAATTAAAACAACAATGCTAGAATGTAAAATGAGCTCTCTACTAAGTGCACTAATCAAACCGAAAAGAAAAGCTCTCTTAAAAGCTTAAATCCTATGCTATTTATACACTTTCTTCAAATGGTCTTCAAGCCTTCAATTGGGCCTTTGCTCTTGATGGAATTGGGTTGATAGAGGCCTTGGTTGATTGCTCTTGGAGTTTGGAGAAGAACCGAATTGAACCGGGTTTGGAATCATGAAAGCTTGAGTAAAAGTTTGAGTAAAAGTTTGAGACAAACTATTACTCAAACTTTTCACATCAGCCACCCTCTTTTGCTGATACCAACGTTGGGGCAAAAGTTTGGGGTCAAACTTTTGCTCCAACGTTGGCCTCCCCTTGCACACTCATGGCGCCAACGTTTGCCAAAAAGTTAGAGGCAAACGTTGGCGCAAACTTTTGCTCTCCAGGGTGTGTTGTTCATGCGCCAACGTTTGCCAAAAAGTTTGAGGCTAACGTTGGCGCAAACTTTTGCTCTCCAGGGTGTTGATTTGTGATGCCAAAAGTTTGCCAAAAAGTTTGAGGCAAACTTTTGCTCCAGCTTTTTGCCCAAAAGTTTGCACAAAAGTTTGAGGCAAACTTTTGGTCCAGCTTTTTGCTCCCTGGTTCATTTTCACTTATTCCAAAAGTTTGAGCTAAAGTTTGAGGCAAACTTTTGCTCAAACTTTTTGTCCTCTCTTCCTCCTAGCCATTCCTCCTTGCTTCAACCTTTCTCCAAGCTTTCTTCACCTATCATTAATCAACCAAACACATCAAAGCTATGCTCAAAACCATGAGATATTCATTCTTTCATAATATGTGACAATTATAGCATAAAACCTCATGAAATAGCATGAATTCATACATGGTTGATTAAATCAAAGGAATCATGAAAATCTACCCAATTGGCTTGCTTATGGCTCAAGAAAGTGCATAATTCAATTGAAAACAAAAGAAAAAGGCTAGTGAAACTAGGCTAAGATGACTTGTCATCACAACACCAAATTTAAAGCTTGCTTGTCCTCAAGCAAGAAATGATTTATTGAGAAGAAAGAATGAAATGGAAGAGGATGTTCATGCTAGTAGAGTGTTATTGGTAGTTCATGGGGTTTTATGTGGATATGTAAACACTCACCTCTTATTGACTCTTAAGCCTAGAAAGTCTCCTTCAAGCTTCAAGTAACATACTGCTATGACCTCTCATTATTTCTTTATCCTTGGCTATTATTTTGTTCATAAGCTTTATTTGAGTGTCATGTGTAGCAAGCTCATTTCCTTTTCTTTATACTTGACACATTATTCATTATAGACACTTGGCTCACATTCCTTCTTAGAACATTGATGCCCAGCACCTCTTTGGGCTACTAAATGCCTTGTAGTTAGGTTGCTCTTGATAGTGGACTTTCAGCTGATGATCCCGGGTTAGTTAACCCAAGTCATCAAGTGTTGATGCACCCCAAAGAGCTTAATAATCCATGCAGATCCTAATACAAAGACACCACAGACATATATTCTAAGGTTCAAGCTATTGGTGTCCAGCTTTGTTTCTTTTTGTTTTTTTTTTCTTTTGTTCTGCCACTCTTTGGCTATTTCTTTTTCTTCCCCCTTTTTTTCTGTCTTTTTGTTTTTTTTTTTTTGTCTAACCAAGGACTTTTATTTGATTGAGATTCATAGACAGTAGGCCACTTTATACTTAGAAGGAGACATCCTAGTTCTTTTATTCACTAAAGTGAGCTATTATACAATCACACACACACACCACCACTTACTTTTATTGCACTTCTATCTAACAGAGAACTATCTCACTTCACATTCAAACATCTCTTTTATTGAATTGAAAATGCAGGGGACAAGGCATGCTTTTTGTTCAGTGAAAGTAAACACACAAGCACACACATAGACTAGCTTACTTATTCTAAGAGTGATTCTACTTGTATTAGATGAACACTTTAACAAAACACAAGTCAAAACATTTTTCAACAGTAAGAGTTAAGTGTAAATACAATCTATTGGTTTGCAGTTCCTTTGTCCTTCCTTCTGTTGTGCCCTTTTGAGTTATGATGCATAGTGTCTTCAAATGGTGGTGAATTCCCTGCATAATTCTCAAAAGTTGCTTGCTTCTCAAGCCCTTAGATGACCAGTTAGTATGCATGAATTGATTGTGGCTTGTGGATTCAATTTGGTGTGGGAACACCAAACTTAATTTCTTGCCACTTTTCTGGACACAGCAGGTTAACTCTAGGCAAAATTTTGTGTCCTTGCTAAAGGTTATGAAGTTTTAAGACTAAAAAAAAGCAGTTAAGTGGTTGAATAATCTGTTTGATTGCTTGGAACTAGCAATGTGCATGAAGTGAGAATGTGCTTTTAAATGAGGTTTTGGTGGAACACCAAACTTAGAATCCTTCATTCTCCCTTAAATTGTTTTGGTGTGCAACACCAAACTTAGCTCCTTGCAATGCATACCAATTATTTAACATTTTTATTGAAAAGGCTATGAAAAGAAAATTACCTCAGGTTGGGTTGCCTCCCAACAAGCGCTTCTTTATTGTCACTAGCTTGACATCTCGTTCTTTGATCATGGAGGCTGAAAAGCATAGTGCCTCAGCTTTTCTTCTCTGACTGTGATCCTCCTCTTTGTTCTCTGGTGTTCAATTTCAGCATGTTCCAACGAGAGTATGTTGCTGACAGTGTAATAGTCATCAGTCTGTTGGCTTGCTTCCAGTTGTTGATATATCAATTGCACTTTGTCACCTTTGGAAAGCCCCTCTGTTGGAATCTTTCTGTTCTTCCAAGCCCTTTTTGTTTTGTTTCTGCGTTTCATCCCCTTTTTTGTTGATCTTTCTTTTGTGGCTGTAGACTTACCTTGGGGATTTCTCTCTTCAGTGGCTAATACTCCAATATCCTCTTGGACTTTTTCATCCTTCTGCACAATCTTCTGCCTTGGGATATTGTTGTGAATCACCTTGTCAATTTCCATAGAGTCCCTCCTCCTATTACTATACTGGGCTTCTGGTAATACTTTCAGAGTGACACTCTCATCATGCATCCTGAGAGTTAGTTCTCCTTGCTCTATGTCTATGATAGCTCTAGCAGTGGCCAAGAATGGCCTTTCCAGTATAATAGAATCACCATCATCCCCATCTGAATCTAGAACCACAAAATCTGCAGGGTATAAGAAATTGTCCACCTTGACCAGAAGGTTTTCAATCATACCCCTGGGGTATACCGTTGACTTATCTACTAGCTCTAGAGATATCTGTACTGGTTTAACTTCCTCTATATGCAACTTTTTTACCAAGGAGGATGGTATTAAGTTGATACTTGCTCCTAGGTCGCACATTGCTTTAGTGATGGTTAATTCCCCAATGGTGCAAGGTAGCAAAAAGCTCCCTGGGTCCTCAAGCTTAGGAGGAAGCCCTTTTTGAATCAAGGCTCTGCATTCCTCAGTAAGTAGTATGGTTTCTTTCTCATCCCAACTTCTCTTCTTATTGATAAGCTCTTTCAAAAACTTGGCATACAGAGGCATTTGCTCAAGTGCTTCAGCCAAGGGAATATTGATTTCCAGCTTTTTGAAAGTCTCAAGGAACTTATGAAAATGTTGGTCCTTAGTTTCTTTATTGAACCTCTGGGGATATGGCAGTGGAGGTGTGATGCTCTTTCCTATTTGCTGCTGTCCCTGAGTTACTTCTTTTGAACCGTGTGGTTGGTTGTCCTTCTCTTTGAGTTTCTCAATGCTCTTGTTTGGCATCACAACTTGATCCTTGGTTTCATCTGCCTTTGTTTGCTCCTCATCTTCTATTGGCCTTTTGCTGCTCTCTGCTTGCTTCTTTGTAGTGTCATTATTGCTCATCAATGTTCTCCCACTCCCTAATTGTATTGCCTTGCATTCTTCCTTAGGATTTGGAAATGTGTCACTCGGCAGAGAGCTTGAAGGTCTCTCAATAGAGATCTGCTTGGAGATTTGCCCCATCTGCCTCTCTAGGCTCTTTATGGAGGCTTCATGGTTCTTGGTTGTCATTTCCTGGTGTTTCAACATTTTATCCATCAAGGTCTCCAAGTTAGTGAGTCTTTGAGATTCAGATGATACTTGAGGTGGGTTATGAGATGTGGGTGGTGGATGGTAGGCATTTTGGTTGGTGGGTTGGTTATTGGATTGGTACTGGTTGGGGTTGGGGTAGTTGTTTTGAGGTTTTCTGTAGGGGTTCTGGTTAGTTTGCTGCTGGTTGTGGTTTTGGTTGCTTCTTGGGTTGTTTTGGTTTGAGTTCTTCTGCCATGGTTGTTGGTTTTGGGTGTGATTATCTCCCCATCTGAGGTTTGGGTGGTTCTTCCAGGATGGATTGTATGTATCACCATACACTTCATTTGGTCCTTGGTTGTGCATATACTGTACTTGCTCTTGTTGTTGTTCTTCTTGAGTTTCTTCATTTTGCCCCCATGTGGATGATGGTTGGCTTGTGTTAACTGCTGCAACTTGGAGGCTATCAATCCTCTTGGCCATTTGCTCAAATTGTTGTTGAATTTGCTGCTGCATCATCTTGTTTTGAGCCAAGATTGAGTCCACTCCTTCTAGCTCCATTACTCCTCTCCTTTGTGATGGTTGGCGATTCCTTTGGTGAGCAAAGAAATATTGATTGTTGGCCACCATGTCAATAATATTTTGAGCTTCTTCTGCTGTTTTCATCAACTGCAATGATCCTCCAGCTGAGTGGTCAAGTGATTCTTGAGCCTTTAGAGTGAGTCCTTCATAGAAGTTCTGTAGCTTGTCCCACTCAGTGAACATTTCTGGTGGACATTTCCTTAGCAGAGCCTTGTATCTCTCCCATGCTTCATACAGATTTTCAGCATCCAATTGCGTGAATGTTTACACCTCAGTTTTCAGCCTGATGACTCTTTGAGGTGGATAGAATTTGGCTAGAAATTTAGTCACCAAATCATCCCAGCTAGTGATGCTTCCTTGAGGAAAAGTTTCAAGCCATTGTGCGGCCTTGTCCCTTAATGAGAACAGGAACAGCAGAAGCTTGTAGGTCTCAGGATTCACGCCATTGGACTTGACAGTGTCACAAATTCTTAAGAAGGTAGATAGATGTTGATTTGGATCCTCCAATGGTCCTCCCCCAAACGAGCAGTTGTTTTGGACCAATGTAATGAGTTGTGGCTTCAATTCAAAGTTATTTGCATTGACATTAGGGGTGAGAATGCTGCTTCCACAATGTCTAGCATTTGCAAAGGTATAGGAGGCCAAAACTCTCCTCTGGGGTGGGTTGTTGTTGTTATTGTCTGCTCCACCAGGTGGATTGGTTGAATGTTCCTCCATATCTTGGAATTCTTCTTCTGATTCCTCTTCTCCAACAATATTTTTCCCTCTTTCAGCTCTTCTTAACCTCCTGAGAGTTCTTTCGTCTTGTTCATGAAAGGTGCGTGTGGTTCTTCTTGTACCTGACATACAAGCAGAACATAAGAAACACTCAAACCAGTGACACTTCAACCTACTGCTAGAATGAAGTTTTAGTTAGCTTAAGCAAAAATTCAAATAGTTAGTGGGTTAATTGAAAATTAAAGAAACAGGAAATAAAAATGCTAGATCTAGATCACCACCTCACTTAATCATTGTCAATCTAATCAATCCCCGGCAACGGCGCCAAAAACTTGATGTAGCGGAAAACGATCCGACACAAAACTCACCGGCAAGTGCACCGGGTCGCATCAAGTAATAAAACTCACGGGAGTGAGGTCGATCCCACAGGGATTGAAGGATTGAGCAATTTTAGTTTAGTGGTTGATTTAGTCAAGCGAATCAAGATTTGGTTGAGAGATTTGTGAATTACAGAATTTAAATCGCATGGAAAGTAAAGGGAATGGAGAATTGGCATGAAATTTAAGAGAACAGGAATTAAAGTGCTGAATCTTAAAGAACAAGAAATTAAATGGCAGAAACTTAGAACGCAAGAAATGTAAATTGCAGAATCTTAAAGTGCAAGAAATGTAAATGGCTTGAATTGTAAAGGGAATTAGGAATTGGATTTGCAGAAATTAAACAAGGAAAAGTAAAATTCAACAAACAGAGAAATAGAAAATGACTTGGATTGAACCGGATCTTAAAACAGAAATGTAAATGAGATTAAAAAACATTAAACAGAGGATGTAAAATTGGAATTCAGATCTCAGGACCCAAGAGACTAGATAACCAAGTCTAGATCTCAATGCCTTCCTAGATCCAACAAGAACAATTGCAAAGGAAATGTAAATTGCAAAGAAAGTAGATGAAGAAACAATTAACCGAAACTGAGATTTAATTAAGCAGAGAATTAAACAAGATCCCAAGGTGAGATTGAAACAGAAGTTCTTCAATTCTCCACCCAAGATCTAAAGCAAGAAAATTAAAGAGTGCTGGGCAAGAACAAGGAAGAAGAGAGATCAATTCTCCTCCCCAATTCTCTTGAATTAAAACAACAATGCTAGAATGTAAAATGAGCTCTCTACTAAGTGCACTAATCAAACCGAAAAGAAAAGATCTCTTAAAAACTTAAATCCTATGCTATTCATACACTTTCTTCAAATGGTCTTCAAGCCTTCAATTGGGCCTTTGCTCTTGATGGAATTGGGTTGATAGAGGCCTTGGTTGATTGCTCTTGGAGTTTAGAGAAGAACCGAATTGAACCGGGTTTGGAATCATGAAAGCTTGAGTAAAAGTTGAGTAAAAGTTTGAGGCAAACTTTTACTCAAACTTTTCACATCAGCCACCCTCTTTTGCTGATACCAACGTTGGGGCAAAAGTTTGGGGTCAAACTTTTGCTCCAACGTTGGCCTCCCCTTGCACACTCATGGTGCCAACGTTTGCCAAAAAGTTAGAGGCAAACGTTGGCGCAAACTTTTGCTCTCCAGGGTGTGTTGTTCATGCGCCAACGTTTGCCAAAAAGTTTGAGGCTAACGTTGGCGCAAACTTTTGCTCTCCAGGGTGTTGATTTGTGATGCCAAAAAGTTTGAGGCAAACTTTTGCTCCAGATTTTTGCCCAAAAGTTTGCACAAAAGTTTGAGGCAAACTTTTGGTCTAGCTTTTTGCACAAAAGTTTGCACAAAAGTTTGAGGCAAACTTTTGGTCCAGCTTTTTGCTCCCTGGTTCATTTTCACTTATTCCAAAAGTTTGAGCTAAAGTTTGAGGTAAACTTTTGCTCAAACTTTTTGTCCTCTCTTCCTCCTAGCCATTCCTCCTTGCTTCAACCTTTCTCCAAGCTTTCTTCACCTATCATTAATCAACCAAACACATCAAAGCTATGCTCAAAACCATGAGATATTCATTCTTTCATAATATGTGACAATTATAGCATAAAACCTCTTGAAATAGCATGAATTCATACATGGTTGATTAAATCAAAGGAATCATGAAAATCTACCCAATTGGCTTGCTTATGGCTCAAGAAAGTGCATAATTCAATTGAAAACAAAAGAAAAAGGCTAGTGAAACTAGGCTAAGATGACTTGTCATCAAATATTTACCCAAAACTAGCTTATTCCCTAAAGAAATGCTTGAAACTAACCTAAAAACAGTAGAGAAAAGGTTAGTGAAACTGGCCAAGATGCCCTGGCATCAGTTGTGTTACCCCTAGCATGGAGGAATCCAAAATATTCACATCCACCTCAAACCCAAGTGATGGGAGCTCTGATGGAGGGGATAGTGAAGGTTCCGGTCCCGACTGTCCTTTGCGCATTGTTGGTAGCACGGAGAACCGTGCTAAATTCTAAGTGTGGAGAGGTCGTTCGACCAATCTCCATGGGTAACAATCTCTTCCTTTCAACACCCATGGATTTATCTTTTGCTTAGTAGTTAGTACATTGCATGTGTAGTTAGTCTTGCTTGTAAATATTCCTTTCATGATAGTTAGTCTCTATAGAGTTGCTTGGTCAAAATAATGACTTCTTCCCTAAGAAACTGTGTTTTGGGGTACCCTACCAATTTTGAAAAATTTTTTGCAGTAAACTTGCTTCAAGAATGTATTTTGGAACATAGTGATTGAGCTAAGAACACAAGCATGTGAGTTTTGAGCCTATGGTATGGTTACATCTTCTAACCACTATTTCCCATTCTTGTGTGCATTATTCTCTCTCTATGATTGTAATCCTTACTTTGTCTGATTTTATATGTCCATTACTTTGTATATGAATGCATTTACATGATTGAGGCCATCATTTCATATAGCTCACTTTTTCCAAACAGCCTTAACCCTTTTATCTACCATTGCAAACAAATTTTGAGTCCATGATAAATCCCTTTGTTCTTAAATAGAGCACATTAACAACCCTAAGTAAAAAATAATAGATATCCCTAAATTTGGATCCTTGATTAGCTTAGATAAGTTAGGGTGTATGTCATTCAAATGGGAGGGTGTACTTGGGATCTTGGGTAGATGTAAAGAGGTGTATTTGTAATTGAATTTGGAAATTTTGGAAAGTGGGAACATACTCATGTATTGAATGATTGAGCCATATGCATTGAAACTTTTATACATGAAACACCAAGAAAGAGGGGACCAAAAAGAAAAAGAAATTATATGTGTATATATGAGTATGTAAGAAAAAGAAATAGAAAAAAAAATATATAGAAGAAACAAAAATAAAGAAAAAAAAAAGAGAAAGCAATGAAAGAGGACAAAAATGCCCTAAGACAAAGTAATAATAACAATGCATATGAGATGTGAATTGAAAGGAATACATGAGTAAGCAAAAAGTAAAATGTATGGGTAGCTAGGTAATGTATTATAGTTGTATAGGTTGTTCTATGTGTCTAGTGGGATCCTAAGTTAACCAAGGATTGAAATTTTAAGCTCACTTGACCATATACATCCATACCTTCACCCTAGCCCCATTACAATCCATGAATAAGACCTCATGATACTTGTAAGCATGCATTAAGTAATTGTTGATTGTTAGATGAAAGACAAATCTTGGAAAGCATGATTGGGAGAGAATTGAGCGACGAACCCTATACACTCGAGCGAATAGAGCGGATACACTTCCGGTGAGGGTTCGATGCTTAACTCTTTGTTCTCGGCTTTCACAAGCGTTCATCTAACAAGTTATTTGCACTCCATAGTAATGCTCAATTTGGTAGGATTCATGAACTACATTGCATTTTCACCCCGTATGCTCATATGTGTTCTTGGAGGATATTTTTACCCTTGACCAAGTAGATAGATGATTTTACTTTAGTTGCATGCATTCATTTAGGAAATTTGCATTTCATAAACCCTTTCTTACCATGATCTTTGGTTTTTTTTTTAAGCAAGAGGACATGCTTGGTTTAAGTGTGGAGAGATTTGATAAACCCCAATTTTGTGGTTTATATTGTGTAGAATTTGGGGGGTTTTGTCAATATTTCTCATACTTATTCACTAGAATTGCATGGTTTTGTGTTCTCTTCCTAATTTTGCTTCATGATAAAAAAAAACATGCTTATTTTTCCATAGAATTGCTATATTTTGATCCTCTTTTATTGCCATTCGATTCCGTGATGTATTTGTTGAGTGATTTCAGGATTTATAGGACAAGAATGGCCTAGAAGAGAGAAACAAAGCATGCACAAGAGGAAGGAACATGAAGATTTGGATTTTTGGGAACTCCAGCATGGGTATGCACGCGCACCTCGCGTGCACGCGTGGATGACGATAGCTGGAAGCGGCGCGCAAGGATGGACGCATCCGCGCGGATCAGAGAAATCCCACCGATGCGCACGCGCACATGTTGGTGCGCGGAAATCGTGACGGTTCCATTCCTTGGTAACGGCGCTAAAAACTCAATACGCACGTTCATAATCTTAGTTCTTTGTCACAACTTCGCACAACTAACCAGCAAGTGCACTGGGTCGTCCAAGTAATAAACCTTACGTGAGTAAGGGTCGATCCCACGGAGATTGTCGGCTTGAAGCAAGCTATGGTCACCTTGTAAATCTCAGTCAGGCGGATTCAATTGATTATGGAGATTTAATAATTAAAAGATAAATAAAATATAAAGATAGTGATACTTATGTAATTCATTGGTGAGAATTTCAGATAAGCGTATAGAGATGCGTTCGTTCCTCCTGAACCTCTGCTTTCCTATTGTCTTCATCCAATCATTCATACTCCTTTCTATGGCAAGCTGTATGTTAGGCGTCACCGTTGTCAATGGCTACATTCTGTCCTCTCAGTGAAAATGGTCCAATGCACTGTCACTAAATGGCTAATCATCTGTCGGTTCTCGATCATACTGGAATAGGATCCATTGATGCGTCTGTCACTACGCCCAGTACTCGCGAGTTTGAAGCTCGTCGCAGCCATCCCTTCCCAGATTCTACTCAAAATACCACAGACAAGGTTTAGACTTTCCGGATCTCAAGAATGGCCGTCCATGGATTCTAACTTATACCACGAAGATTCTGATTAAGGAATCCCAGAGATACTCATTCAATCTAAGGTAGAACGGAAGTGGTTATCAGGCACGCGTTCATAGTTGGGAATGATGATGACTGTCACGATCATCACATTCATATTGAGTTGCAAATGAATATCTTAGAATCGGAATAAGCTTGAATTGAATAAAAAAACAATAGTACTTTGTATTCATTCATGAGGAACAGCAGAGCTCCACACCTTAATCTATGGTGTGTAGAAACTCTACCGTTGAAAATACATAAGTGATGAAGGTCCAGGCATGGCCGAGAGGCCAGCCCCCAAACGTGATCTAAAGATGAAACTAAAGATGTTCCAAAAGATCTCTCAATACAATAGTAAAAAGTCCAATTTATGCTAAACTAGTTACTAGGGTTTACAGAAATGAGTAAATGATGCTGAAATCCAGTTCTGGGGCCCACTTGGTGTGTGCTTGGGCTAAGCATTGAACTTTACACGTGTAGAGGCTTCTCTTGGAGTTGAACGCCAATTTGTAACCTGTTTTTGGCGTTTAACTCCACTTTGCAACCTGTTTCTGGTGTTTAACTCTAGAATACAGCATAGAACTGGCGTTGAACGCCAGTTTGCGTCATCTAAACTCAAGCAAAGTATGGACTATTATATATTGCGGAAAAGCCCTGGATGTCTACTTTCCAACGCAATTGAGGACGTGCCATTTGGAGTTCTATAGCTCCAGAAAATCCACTTCGAGTGCAGGGAGGTCAGAATCCAGCAGCATATGCAGTCCTTCTTCAACCTCTGATCATTTTTGCTCAAGTCCCTCAATTTCAGCCAGAAAATACCTGAAATCACAAAAAAAACACACAAACTCATAGCAAAGTCCAGAAATGTGATTTTTATTTAAAAACTAATAAAAATATACTAAAAACTAACTAAATTATACTGAAAACTATGTAAAAACAATGCCAAAAAGCGTATAAATTATCCGCTCATCACAACACCAAACTTAAATTGTTGCTTGTCCCAAAGCAACTGAAAATCAAATAGGATAAAAAGAAGAGAATATACTATAGATTCCAAAATATCAATGAAACTTAGCTCCAATCAGATGAGCGGGACTTGTAGCTTTTTGCCTCTTGAATAGTTTTGGCATCTCACTTTATCCATTGAAGTTCAGAATGATTGGCGTCTATAGGAACTCCGAGTTTAGATAATGTTATTGATTCTCCTAGTTCAGTATGTTGATTCTTGAACACAGCTACTTTATGAGTCTTGGCCGTGGCCCTAAGCACTTTGTTTTCTAGTATTACCACCGGATACATAAATGCCACAGACACATAACTGGGTGAACCTTTTCAGATTGTGACTCAGCTTTGCTAAAGTCCCCAATTAGAGGTGTCCAGGGTTCTTAAGCACACTCTTTTTTTTTTTTGCTTTGGACCTCGACTTTAACCGCTCAGTCTCAAGTTTTCACTTGACACCTTCACGCCACAAGCACATGGTTAGGGACAGCTTAGTTTAGCCGCTTAGGCCAGGATTTTATTCCTTTAGGCCCTCCTATCTACTGATGCTCAAAGCCTTGGATCCTTTTTATTACCCTTGCCTTTTGGTTTTAAGGGCTATTGGCTTTTTTCTCTTGCCTTTTGGTTTAAAGAGCTTTTGGCTTTTTCTGCTTGCTTTTTTTTCTTTTTCTTTCTCTTTTTTTTCGCTATTTTTTTTCCTTTTTTTTTTCTGCAAGCTTTTGTAATCACTGCTTTTTCTTGCTTCAAGAATCATTTTTATGATTTTTCAGATTATCAAATAACATTTCTCCTTTTCATCATTCTTTCAAGAGCCAACATATTTAACATTCATAAACAACAACTTCAAAAGACATATGCACTGTTCAAGCATTCATTCAGAAAACAAAAAGTATTGTCACCACATCAAAATAATTAAACTAGTTTCAAGGATGAATTCGAAACCATGTACTTCTTGTTCTTTTGTAATTAAAACAGTTTTCATTTAAGAGAGGTGATGGATTCATATTCATAACCTTAAGGCATAGACACTTAGACACTAGTGATCATATAGTAATGACACAAACATAAATAAAACATAAAGCTCAAAAATTGAAAAATAGTAAAATAAATAGACAAGGAGATTTAAGGAATGAGTCCACCTTAGTGAGGATGGCGTCTTCCTCTTCTTGAAGAACCAATGGTGCTTTTGAGCTCCTCTATGTCTCTTCCTTGCCTTTGTTGCTCCTCCCTCATAGCTCTTTGATCTTCTCTAATCTCATGGAGGATGATGGAGTGCTCTTGGTGCTCCACCCATAGTTGTCCCATGTTGGAACTTAATTCTCCTAGGGAAGTGTTGATTTGCTCCCAATAGTTTTGTGGAGAAAAGTGCATCCCCTGAGGCATCTCAGGGATTTCATGGTGGGGAATTTCCTCACGCTCTTGCTGAGGTCCATGATCTCTTATTTGCTCCATCCTTTTCTTAGTGATGCGCTTGTCCTTTTCAATGAGGATGTCTCCCTCTATGTCAATTCTAGCCGAATTACAGAGGTGGCATATGGGGTGAGAAAAGGCTAACCTTGCCCAAGTGGAGGACTTGTCAGCCACCTTGTAAAGTTCTTGAGGTATAATCTCATGAACTTCCACCTCCTCTCCAATTATGATACTATGGCTCATGATGGCCCGGTCTATAGTAACTTCAGGCCAGTTACTAGTAGGAATGGTTGAGCGTTGAATGAACTCCAGCCATCCCCTAGCCACTAGTTTGAGGTCATGCCTTCTTAATTGAACCGGCTTGCCTCTTGAGTCAATTTTCTATTAAGCTCCTTCCTCACATATGTCTATGAGGACTTGGTCCAACCTTTGATCAAAGTTGACCCTTCTTGTGTAGGGGCGTGTGTTCTCTTCTATCATTGGCAAGTTGAATGCCAGCCTTACATTTTCCGGACTGAAATCTAAGTATTTCCCCCGAACCATGGTAAGCCAATGCTTTGGATTTGGGTTCACACTTTGATCATGGTTCCTAGTGATCCATGCGTTTGCATAGAACTCTTGAACCATTAGGATCCCGACTTGTTGAATGGGGCTGGTGAGAACTTCCCAACCTCTTCTTCGAATCTCATGTCGGATCTCCAGATACTCATTCTTTTTTAGCTTGAAAGGAACCTCAGGGATCACTTTATTCTTGGCCACAACTTCATAGAAGTGGTCTTGATGGACCTTTGAGATGAATCTCTCCATCTTCCATGACTCAGAGGTGGAAGTAATTGCCTTTCCTTTCCTCTTTCTAGAGGTTTCTCTGGCCTTAGGTGCCATAAATGGTTATGGAAAAACAAAAAGCTATGCTTTTTCCATACCAAACTTAAAATGTTTGCTCGTCCCCGAGCAAAACAAGAAGGAAAGTAGTAGAAGAAGAAGAAAATGGAGGAGATGGGGGAAGAAGATGTATTCGGCCAAGGATAAGAAGAAAGGGTTGTGTTGTGTGAAAATGAAGAAGGAGTGAGGGGTTTATATAGGAGTGAGGGGGAGTTTAGGGTTCAGCCATTAGGGTTGGGTTTGGGAGGGAAATTAGTTTGAATTTTGAAAGTAGGTGGGGTTTATGGGGAAGAGAGGATGAATGTGAGTGGTGAAGAGATGATGGGAAAGAGTGATTGATGTGATTGGTGAAGGGTATTTGGGGAAGAAAGTTATGAAAAGGTGTGAAGAGGAGAGAAAAAAATTTGGGGATCCTGTGGGGTCAAGGACTTAACATCCCTGCTCCAATTAGGCGTGTAAAACGCCCTTGCTGTGCAATCCTGGCGTTTAAAACCAGACTGCTACCTGTTTCTGGCGTTAAACGCCCAAATATAGCTTGTTTCTGGCATTTAACGCCAGGCAGATGCTTGTTTCTGGTGTGTTAAACGCCAGCTTGGTGCCTGTTTCTGGCGTTAAACGCCAGACAGATGCTTGTTTCTGGCGTTTAAACGCCAGACTGCTCTCCTCCAGGGTGTGCTATTTTCAATGCTGTTTTTCATTCTGTTTTTGATTTTTCAGTAGTTTTTGTGACTTCACATGATCATCAACCTAATAAAACACGAAATAACAAAAAGAAAATAAAATAGATATGATTAAATAACATTGGGTTGCCTCCCAACAAGCGCTTCTTTAATGTCAATAGCTTGACAGTGAGCTCCCATGGAGCTTCACAGATAATCAGAGCAAGGTTGGAGCCTCCTAACACCAAACTTAGAGTTTGAATGTGGGGGATCAACACCAAACTTAGAGTTTGACTGTGAGGGCTTTGGTTGACTCTGTAGTAAGAGAAGCTTTTCATGCTTCCTCTCCATGGTTACAGAAGGAGATCCTTGAGTTTTAAACACAAGGTTGTCCTCATTCAGTTGAAGGACCAACTCTCCTCTGTCCACATCAATCACAGCTCTTGTTGTGGCTAGAAAGGGTCTTCCAAGGATGATAGATTCATCCTCATCCTTCCCAGTGTATAGGATTATGAAATCAGCAGGGATGTAAAGGCCTCCAACCTTTACTAACACATCCTCTACTTGTCCATAAGCCTGTTTTCTTGAGTTGTCTGCCATCTCTAATGAGATTCTAGTAGCTTGCACCTCAAAGATCCCAAGTTTTTCCATTACAGAGAGTAGCATTAAGTTTATTTCTGACCCCAGGTCACACAGATCCTTCACAAAGGTCATGGTGCCTATTTTGCAGGGAATTAGGAATTTACCAGGATCCTGTTTCTTTCGAGGTAATTTCTGCCTATCCAATGCATTTAGTTCATTGGTGAGCAAGGGAGGTTCATCTTCCCAAGTCTCATTACCAAATAATTTGGCATTCAGCTTCATGATTCCACCAAGGTACTTAGCAACATGCTCTTCAATAATGTCTTCATCCTCTTCAGAGGAAGAATACTCATCAGAGCTCATGAAGGGCAGAAGGAGGTTCAATGGAATCTCTATGATCTCTAATGGAATCTCAGATTCCTTTGGTTCCTCAAAGGGGAACTCCTTATTGGTCACTGGACGTCCCAGGAGGTCTTCCTCACTAGGATTCACGTCCTCCTCCTCCCTTGTAGGTTCGGCCATGATGGTTAAATCAATGGCCTTGCACTTTCTCTTTGGATTTTCTTCTGTATTGCTTGGGAGAGTACTAGGAGGAGTTTCAGTGACTCTTTTACTCAGCTGGCGCACTTGTGCCTCCAAATTCCTAATGGAGGACCTTGTTTCATTCATGAAACTCACAGTGGCCTTAGATAGATCAGAGACTATATTTGCTAAGCTAGATGGATTCTGCTCAGAATTCTCTGTCTGTTGCTGAGTGGATGATGGAAAAGGTTTGATATTGCTAAACCTATTTCTTTCACCATTATTAAAGCCTTGTTGAGGCTTTTGTTGATCCTTCCATGAGAAATTTGGATGATTTCTCCATGAGGGATTATAGGTGTTTCCATAGGGTTCACCCATGTAATTCACCTCTGCTATTATAGGGTTCTTAGGATCATAAGCTTCTTCTTCAGAAGATGCCTCTTTAGTACTGTTGGATGATTCCTTCAATCCATTCAGACTCTGAGATATCATATTGACTTGCTGAGTCAATATTTTATTCTGAGCCAATATGGCATTCAGAGTATCAATTTCAAGAACTCCCTTCCTCTGAGGCGTCCTATTACTCACAGAATTCCTTTCAGAAGTGTACATGAACTGGTTATTTGCAACCATGTCAATGAGTTCTTGGGCTTCTGCAGGCGTTTTCTTTAGGTGAATGGATCCACCTGCAGAATGGTCCAATGACATCTTTGATAATTCAGACAGACCATCATAGAATATATCCAGGATGGTCCATTCTGAAAGCATGTCAGAAGGACACTTTTTTGTTAGTTCCTTGTATCTCTCCCAAGCTTCATAGAGGGATTCACCTTCTTTTTGTCTGAAGGTTTGAACATCCACTCTAAGTTTACTAAGCTTTTGAGGAGGAAAGAACTTGGCTAAGAAAGCCGTGACCAGCTTATCCCAAGAGTTCAGGATATCCTTAGGTTGAGAGTCCAACCATATTCTAGCTCTGTCTCTTACAGCAAATGGGAAAAGTATAAGCCTGTAGACCTCGGGATCAACCCCATTGGTCTTAACAGTATCACAGATCTGCAAGAATTCCGTTAAGAACTGAAAAGGATCTTCGGATGGAAGTCCATAAAACTTGCAATTCTGTTGCATTAGAGAAACTACTTGAGGTTTCAGCTCAAAATTGTTTGTTCCAATGGCAGGGATTGAGATGCTTCTTCCATGTAAATTGGAATTAGGTGCAGTAAAGTCACCAAGCATCTTCCTTGCATTGTTGTTATTTTCGGCCATGTCTCCTTCTTTTTCGAAAATTTCTGTCAGATTTTCTCCAGAGAGTTGTGCTTTAGCTTCCCTTAGCTTCCTCTTCAGAGTCCTTTCAGGTTCAGGATCAGCTTCAACAAGAATGTTCTTATCCTTGTTCCTGCTCATCTGAAAAAGAAGAAAACAAAAAAAGAAAGTATGGAATCCTCTATGTCACAGTATAGAGATTCATTTATGTGAGTAGAAGAAGAAAAAAAATTCGAACACAGAAAGATGGAGAGGGTTCAAATTTTTAAGAAAAAAAGGAGCGTTAGTAGATAAATAAAATAATTAGAAGGAGATGAGAGAAAAGAATTTACGAAAATTAAATAAATTAAAATAAAAATACTTTTGTTTTTAATTTAAAATTAAAATTAGAATTCGAAAATTAAGAAAGAAAAATTTAAATAAAGTTAAATTAAATTTAAAACAATTAGTTAATTTAAAAAGGAATTTTGAAAAAGATGAAGGTGATTTTCAAAAATTAGAGAGGGAATTAGTTAGGTAGTTTTGAAAAAGATATGATTAAACAAAACGATAGGATTAGTTTGAAAAAGATTTGAAAATTAATTTTGAAGAGATAAGAAGTTAGAAAAGATTTTGAAATTGATTTTGAAAAAGATATGATTGAAACTTAATTTGAAAAAGATTTAAAAAAGAAATTTGAAAAGATTTGATTTTTTGAAATCAAAGTTGATTGCTTGTCTAACAAGAAACTAAAAAGATATGATTCTAGAGTTTAAAGATTGAACCTTTCTTATTAGGCAAGTAACAAACTTAAAAATTTTGAATCAATCACATTAATTGTTAGCATTAAATTCGAAAATATGAAATAAAAATAAGAAAAAGATTTTGAAAATCAATTTGGAATTTTCGAAAATCATAAAAGAAAAATGGAAAAGGTTTGATTTTTGAAAAAGATTTGAAAAAGATAGAATTTTTAAATTAAAAATTTGATTTGACTCATGAGAAACAACTAGATTTTAAAAAGTTTTGAAAAAGTCAACTCACATTTTCGAAAATTTATGAGTGAAAAAGGGAAAGATATTTTTTTTTATTTTTGAATTTTTAATGATGAGAGAGAAAAACACCAAAAAGGCTCAATGCCTGAAAATTTTGGATCAAAACAAATGATGCATGCAAGAACACTATGAATGTTAAGATGAACACCAAGAACACTTTGAATGTCAAGATGAACACCAAGAACTTATTTTTGAAAAGTTTGAAGAAAAGAAAAACATGCAAGACACCAAACTTAGAAATTTTCAAACTTTAGACACTAACAAATTGAAAATGCATATGGAAAACAAGAAAAGACACAAAACAAGAAATTTTAAAGATCAAACAAGAAGACTTACCAAGAACAACTTGAAGATCATGAAGAATGCAATGCATGGATTTTCGAAAAATGCAAGAGATAAACATGTAATTGACACCAAACTTAAAAACTAACACAAGATTCAAGCAAAAAACATCAAATTAAAAATTTTTTTGGCTTTTATGATTTTATAATTTTTTTGGATTTTTCGAAAATTATTTTGAAAAAATGAAAAAGAAGAAATATATTTTTTTTTGAAAATTATTTTGGTTTTATTTTTCGAAAATAAAATTAACAAAACAAAAAGCTTAAAATTAAAATAAAATTACCTAATCAGAGCAACAAGATGAACCGTCAGTTCTCCAAACTCGAACAATCCCCGGCAACGGCGCCAAAAACTTAGTGCGCGGAAATCGTGACGGTTCCATTCCTTGGTAACAGCGCTAAAAACTCAATATGCACGTTCATAATCTTAGTTCTTTGTCACAACTTCGCACAACTAACCAGCAAGTGCACTGGGTCGTCCAAGTAATAAACCTTACGTGAGTAAGGGTCGATCTCACGGAGATTGTCGGCTTGAAGCAAGCTATGGTCACCTTGTAAATCTCAGTCAGGTGGATTCAATTGATTATAGAGATTTAATAATTAAAAGATAAATAAAATATAAAGATAGTGATACTTATGTAATTCATTGGTGAGAATTTCAGATAAGCGTATAGAGATGCGTTCGTTCCTCCTGAACCCCTGCTTTCCTATTGTCTTCATCCAATCATTCATACTCCTTTCTATGGCAAGCTGTATGTTAGGCGTCACCGTTGTCAATGGCTACATCCTGTCCTCTCAGTGAAAATGGTCCAATGCGCTGTCATTGAATGGCTAATCATCTGTCGGTTCTCGATCATACTGGAATAGGATCCATTGATCCTTTTGCGTCTGTCACTACGCCCAGCACTCACGAGTTTGAAGCTCGTGGCACCCATCCCTTCCCAGATCCTACTCGGGATACCACAGACAAGGTTTAGACTTTTCAGATCTCAAGAATGGCTGTCTATGGATTCTAACTTATACCACAAAGATTCTGATTAAGCAATCCCACAGATACTCATTCAATCTAAGGTAGAACGGAAGTGGTTGTTAGGCACGCGTTCATAGTTGGGAATGATGATGACTGTCACAATCATCACATTTATATTGAGGTGCGAATGAATATCTTAGAATCGGAATAAGCTTGAATTGAATAGAAAAACAATAGTGCTTTGTATTAATTCATGAGGAACAGCACAGCTCCACACCTTAATCTATGGTGTGTAGAAACTCTACCGTTGAAAATACATAAGTGATGAAGGTCCAGGCATGGCTAAGAGGCCAGCCCCCAAACGTGATCTAAAGATGAAACTAAAGATGTTCCAAGAGATCTCTCAATACAATAGTAAAAAGTCCTATTTATGCTAAACTAGTTACTAGGGTTTACAGAAATGAGTAAATGATGCAGAAATCCACTTATGGGGCCCACTTGGTGTGTGCTTGGGCTGAGCATTGAGCTTTACACGTGTAGAGGTTTCTCTTGGAGTTGAACGCCAGTTTGTAAGCTGTTTCTGGCGTTTAACTCCACTTTGCAACCTGTTTCTGGCATATAACTCCAGAATGCAGCATGAAACTGGCGTTGAACTCCAATTTTCGTCATCTAAACTCGAGCAAAGTATGAACTATTATATATTTCTAGAAAGCCCTGGATGTCGACTTTCCAACACAATTGAGAGCGCGCCATTTAGAGTTCTGTAGCTCCAGAAAATCCACTTCGAGTGCAGGAAGGTCAGAATCCAGCAGCATCTGCAGTCCTTTTTCAACCTCAGAATCTGATTTTTGCTCAAGTCCCTCAATTTCAGCCAGAAAATACCTGAAATCACAGAAAAACACACAAACTCATAGCAAAGTCCAAAAATGTGATTTTTATTTAAAAAATAATAAAAATATACTAAAAACTAACTAAATTATACTGAAAACTATGTAAAAACAATGCCAAAAAGCGTATAAATTATCCGCTCATCACATGGCGCGCACGCGTGGATCACAAAAGCAATCGGCGCGCACGCACGCATGGCGTGCACGCGCGGAAGGCTGCACGTGACCTCATTAAAGGAAATTGTGCCTGGCGATTTCTGAGGCTCAAGAGGGTCAAATTCAAGCTTGTTCTTCAAGGAAAAGACCCAAGGATGCTAGGGGAAAAGGGGGGGATCATTCATTTTACACTTAGACACAATTTTAACTAGTTTTTGGTTCTTCTAGAGAGGGAAACTCTTGTTCCTCTCTAGATCTAGCTTTAATTTGATCTTCCTTTGTTGAATTTTGAATTGGATCTTGTTAATTACTAGTTTTAATTGTTTAATTTGAATTCTCTAGTATAATTTTGTTTAGATCTTGTGTTAGTTTTATGTTTCCTTGTTATTTGTCATTTTATACCCATTTCATGAATCTTGTAGATCTTGATTTGTTAGTGTTGCATTGATGATTTCCATGATAAATTGTGTTGTTTGAGTGATTGTATGTTGATAATTGTTAATGGGTACTTGTTAGTTCCAATTTAATTGCAATTTGAATGTCTTTTATTAATGCTTACCATGTGTTTGATGAAATCTTTCCTTTGATTATGGAGTAGTTTTCTTTACTCTTGGCATAAGCTAAGAGAATTGAGTGACCTTGAGTCATTGGGTCTCATTGAATTGGTGATTTGAGAACCCTAGGTGACCAATTTAATACCCATCGACACTAACCCACTACTAATCTAATTAGTAGATAGGTTGGGACTTATGGGTTGATGTGATCAAACCTATTTAACGTACTTCAAGCCTAGGAGTAGACAATACGTACTTAAGGCTTTTGAGAAGTAGACTTAGTGGGTTGGTACCTCATAATTGTTAATGTTTGATATGGAGACAAGGATGGTGGTCTCAATTATTCCCATGCTTAGCCAAGAGTTGCTTTTATCATTCATATTTGAAAACCCAAAAATCTTGATTGTCTTGTCTTAGTTATAGTCACTTGTTTAGTTTAGAATAGAATCACATTGGATGTTACTTTATTAGTTTGAATTATTTACAACTTGCTTTAGTCAATTGAATTAGTTTCTTGTATTTCAAGATTACTTGCTCATTAAGATTCCTAGTTTAATTTCTCGTTCATGACTTGCAACCCCGGAATTCTAACCAATGTTGATGCACATGTTTGCACATTCCTTGTGAGACGACCCGAGGTTTGAATACTTCGGTTACTTTTATTGGGGTTGAACTTGTGACAACCAAATCTCTTTCTAAATTTGATACTCGAGGATTGTTGTTGGGTAGAGCTATACTTGCAACGGGATTTTATTGAGAAATTCTATATCGACATAGTCCTTGGAGCAATCAAGGTGCGTACCAAGATGATAGATATGTTGGACCCACTTGTAGTTACCAAAAAGCCCCATCATATGCCTATGAACCACCTCCTCAACATAGCTTTGAACCACCATACTCACAAGCCCCCTACTTCCAAACACCATCACATGATCCTAACCGTTATCCACCATATCAACCACCCTATGAGCCATATGAGCCATACATAGATCCACCCCAATTCCAACCCAATTACTCCCAAGAACCACCACCTCCATATACACCACATCCATATCCATCAATCCAAGAGCCTTATGGTCCTACTTATGATATCCAAGCAGAACAAGAGTCAAGGGATCGTCTCAAGGAAACAATGGATCAATTTCAAGCAACCCTGCGTCAATTGGACTGAGCGGTAAACCGAATAGCACCCGAAGATTTCATGGCTAAAGAATCTCAACTTGAGAACAAGGAATTGAAGTGTGCTGTGCAACAAGTGGAAAAGATGGAGAGTAATGAACCACCACATTCTTATTATGATGAACCACCCTCTTATCATGAACCTTTCCTCCCAAGTAATGAGCCATCATATCCACCTCAACCTTCAATACATAACACTCTTGGTGTTCTTCTTCAAGGGCAAAGAGAGATGGAAACGGGAGTACTAGAATTTGTAACTGCCTTAACCGAGGTAGTAAATCAATTAGCTTCCTAACATCTGAGCACTCAAAGTACTCCCATGGCTACATGAGGAGAATCAAAAGAAGAGCGTAGCATGAAGGAGACACTAGAAACTCCGGTGGACAATAAGGAACATGGCTTTGTATTGGAACAAGTGGAGGAAGCCATAATAATTGCAGAGGAAGAAGTAGTTGAAGATTTAGGAGATGCTGAACTGATGCCAGGGCATTTTGGCCAGTTTCACTGACCTTTTTTTTTCTGTTTTTAAGGTAGTTTCATGCATTTTCTTAGGAAATAAGCTAGTTTTGGGTAGATATTTCGTGCACGAAATTGTGATGTCCAGGCTCAAACAATCCCTGGCAACGTGAGCAACTTGGTACGCGTAATCGTGATTACACTTTAATTATGTAAAATTCCTGGCTCTTTCTTTCCCTGGCAATGGCGCAAAGAACATGGTGCCAATACCATGGTTCACAACTTCGATACAACTAACCAGCAAGTGCACTGGGTCGTCCAAGTAATACCTTACGTGAGTAAGGGTCGAATCCCACGGAGATTGTTGGTATGAAGCAAGCTATGGTCACCTTGCAAATCTCAGTTAGGCAGATATAAATTGATAATGGTGTTTTCGAATAATAAATAATAGAATAGGGATAGAGGTACTTATGTAAATCATTGGTAGGAATTTCAAATAAGTGAATGGAGATGCTTTTCGTTCCTCTGAACATCTGCTTTCCTGCTATCTTCATCCAATCAGTCTTACTCCTTTCTATGGCTGGCTTTATGTGATACATCACCACTGTCAATGGCTACTTTCGGTCATCTCTCGGGAAAATGATCCAATGCCCTGTCACGGCACGGCTAATCGTCTGGAGGCATCACCCTTGTCAATGGCTTCATCTTATCCTCTCAGTGAATAATATGCTCACGCACCCTGTCACGGCACGGCTATTCATCTGTCGGTTCTCGATCATGCTGGAATAGGATTTACTATCCTTTTGCGTCTGTCACTAACGCCCTGCAATCGCGAGTTTGGAGCTCGTCACAGTCATTCATGCATTGAATCCTACTCGGAATACCACAGACAAGGTTTAGACCTTCCGGATTCTCTTGAATGCCGCCATCATTCTAGCTTACGCCACGAAGATTCCGGTTAAGAGATCTAAGAGATATTCATTCTAGCTTATTTCATGTAGAACGGAAGTGTTTGTCAGGCACATGTTCATAGGGGAGAATGGTGATGAGCATCACACATAATCATCACCTTCATCACGTTCTTGGGTGCGAATGGATATCTTAGAAGCGAAACAAGATGAATTGAATAGAAAACAGTAGTACTTTGCATTAATCTTTGAGGAACAGCAGAGCTCCACACCTTAATCTATGGAGTGTAGAAACTCTACCGTATGAAAATACATAAGTGAAGGTCCAGGCATGGCCGAGATGGCCAGCCCCCAAAACATGATCACAGGATCAAAATACAATCCAGGATCCAGAGATGGTCAAAAAGACTAGTAAAAAGTCCTATTTATAATAAACTAGCTACTAGGGTTTACATGAGTAAGTAATTGATGCATAAATCCACTTCCGGGGCCCACTTGGTGTGTGCTTGGGCTGGGCTTGAGTGTTGCACGTGTAGAGGTCCTTCTTGGAGTTGAACGCCAGCTTTTGTGCCAGTTTGGGCGTTCAACTCTGGTTTTGGCTCCTTTTCTGGCGCTGGACGCCAAATTTGGGTAGAGAGCTGGCGTTGAACGCCAGTTTACGTCATCTATTCTTGGCCAAAGTATAGACTATTATATATTTCTGGAAAGCCCTGGATGTCTACTTTCCAACGCAATTGGAAGAGCGTCATTTCGAGTTTTGTAGCTCCAGCAAATCTACTTTGAGTGCAAGGAGGTCAGAATCCAACAGCATCAGCAGTCCTTCTTCAACCTCTGAATCTGATTTCTGCTCAAGTCCCTCAATTTCAGCCAGAAAATACCTGAAATCACAGAAAAACACACAAACTCATAGTAAAGTCCAGAAATGTGAATTTAACATAAAAACTAATGAAAACATCCCTAAAAGCAACTAGATCCTACTAAAAACATACTAAAAACAATGTCAAAAAGCGTATAAATTATCCGCTCATCACAACACCAAACTTAAATTGTTGCTTGTCCCCAAGAAACTGAAAATCAAATAGGATAAAAAGAAGAGAATATACTATAAATTCCAAACTATCAATGAAACATAGCTCCAATCAAATGAGCGGGACTTATAGCTTTTTGCCTTTTGAATAGTTTTGGCATCTCACTTCATCCATTGAGGTTCAGAATGATTGGCATCTATAGGAACTCAGATTTCAGATAGTGTTATTTATTCTCCTAGTTCAGTATGATGATTCTTGAACACAGCTTCTTTATGAGTCTTGGCCGTGGCCCTAAGCACTTTGTTTTCCAGTATTACCACCGGATACATAAATGTCACAGACACATAATTTGGGTGAACCTTTTCAGATTGTGACTCAGCTTTGCTAAAGTCCCCAATTAGAGGTGTCCAGGGTTCTTAAGCACACTCTTTTTTTTTTTTTTGCTTTGGACCTTGACTTTAACCGCTCAGTCTCAAGTTTTCACTTGACACCTACACGCCACAAGCACATGGTTAGGGACAGCTTGGTTTAGCCGCTTAGACCAGGATTTTATTCCTTTAGGCCCTCCTATCCACTGATGCTCAAAGCCTTGGGATCCTTTTTATTTCCCTTGCCTTTTGGTTTTAAGGGTTATTGGCTTTTTGCTCTTGCCTCTTGGTTTTAAGAGCTTTTGGCTTTTTCTGCTTGCTTTTCCTTTTTCTTTCTATTTTATTTTTTTTCACCTATTTTTTTTTTCTGCAAGCTTTGTTCTTTGCTGCTTTTTCTTGCTTCAAGAATCATTTTTATGATTTTTCAGATTGTCAAATAACATGTCTCCTATTCATCATTCTTTCAAGAGCCAACATATTTAACATTCTTAAACAACAACTTCAAAAGACATATGCACTGTTCAAGCATACATTCAGAAAACAAGAAGCATTGTCACCACATCAATATAATTAAACTAAGTTCAAGGATAAATTTAAAACTCATGTACTTCTTGTTCTTTTGAATTAAAACAGTTTTTATTTAAGAGAGGTGATGGATTCATAGGACATTCATAACTTTAATACAAAGTTACTAACTACTAATGATCATGTAATGAAGACACAAACATAGATAGGCACATAACATAGAAAACGAAAAACAGAAGAAATAAGAACAAGGAATGAATCCACCTTAGTGATGGTGGCGTTTCCTTCTTGAGGAACCAATGATGTCCTTGAGCTCTTCTATGTCTCTTCCTTGTCTTTGTTGCTCCTCCCTCATTGCTTTTTGATCTTCTCTTATTTCATGAAGCATGATGGAGTGCTCTTGATGTTCCACCCTTAGTTGTCCATATTGGAACTCAATTCTCCTAGGGAGGTGTTGATTTGCTCCCAATAGTTTTGTGGAGGAAAGTGCATTTGAGGCATCTCCGGGATCTCATGGTGATAAGCTTCATACGCCTCTTGAGCTCCATGAATGGGCTCTCTTGCTTGCTCTATCTTTTTCTTAGTGATGGGCTTGTCCTTTTTAATGAGGATATCTCCCTTTATGTCAATCCCAGCCGAATTGTGTAGGTGGCAAATGAGGTGAGGAAAGGCTAACCTTGCCATGGTGGAGGACTTGTCAGCCACCTTGTAGAGTTCTTGAGGTATAATCTCATGAACTTCCACCTCTTCTCCAATCATGATGCTATGGATCATGATGGCCCGGTCTATAGTAACTTCAGACCGGTTGCTAGTGGGAATGATTGAGCATTGAATGAACTCCAACCATCCTCTAGCTACAGGCTTGAGGTCCAATCTTCTTAGTTGAACCGGCTTGCCTTTGGAGTCAATCTTCCATTGATCTCCTTCCACGCATATGTCCATAAGGACTTGGTCCAACCTTTGATTAAAGTTGACCCTTCTAGTGTAGGGGCGTTCATCTCCTTGCATCATGGGCAAGTTAAACGCCAACTTCACATTCTCTGGACTAAAATCTAAGTATTTCCCCTGAACCATTGTAACATAGTTCTTTGGATCCGGGTTCTTACTTTGATCATGGTTCTTGGTGATCCATGCATTAGCATAGAACTCTTGAACCATTAGGATGCCGACTTGTTGGATGGGATTTGTTAGAACTTCCCATCCTCTTCTTTCAATTTCATGTCGGATCTCTGGATACTCATTTCTTTTGAGTTTGAAAGGGACCTCAGGGATCACCTTCTTCTTGGCCACAACATCATAGAAGTGGTCTTGATGGGCTTTGGAGATGAACCTTTCCATCTCCCATGACTCGGAGGTGGAAGCTTTTATCTTCCCCTTCCCCTTTCTAGAGGATTCTCCAGTCTTAGGTGCCATCAATGGTAATGGAAAAACAAAAAGCTTATGCTTTTACCACACCAAACTTAGAATATTGCTCGCCCTTAAGCAATAAACAAAAGAATAGAAGAAGAAGAAGAAGAAATATGGAGAGGGAGAGGGAGATGTGGTTTCGGCCAAGGGGAGTGTAGAGGGATGTGTTGTGTGAATTTGATGAAGGATGGATGGATTTATATAGGGAAGGGAGGGGGGAAAGGTTTCGGCCATATGGGTGGGTTTGGGTGGGAAATTGGTTTTGAATTTTGAAGGTAGGTGGAGTTTATGAGGTAGGTTTATGGGGAGGAGTGGATGGGAGTGGAGGTAGGTGGGAATCCTGTGGGGTCCACAGATCCTGAGGTGTTCAAGGATTTACATCCCTGCACCCATTAGGCATGTAAAAATGCCTTTGTACCCAACTTTGGGCGTTCAGCGCCAGGTTGGTGGCCATTTTGGGCGTTCAACGCCCATTTGTGTGCCATTTCTGGCGTTGAACGCCAGAACCATGTCTGTTCTGGCGTTCAGCGCCCAGAAGCTGCCCATTTTGGGCGTTCAGCGCCAGAACCATGCTCTGTTCTGGCGCTGAACGCCAGACAGATGCTCCTCTAGGGTGTGATTTTTCTTCTGCTATTTTTTATTCCGTTTTCAATTTTTATATTTATTTTGTGACTCCACATGATCATGAACCTACAAAGACATATAACTAAGAAAAATATAGTTAGATAAATAGAAATTGGGTTGCCTCCCAACAAGCACTTCTTTAATGTCAATAGCTTGACAGTGGGCTCTCATGGAGCCTCACAGATGTGCAGAGCTTTGTTGAGACTCTCCAACACCAAACTTAGAGTTTGGATATGGGAGTTCAACACCAAACTTAGAGTTTGGTTGTGGCCTCCCAACACCAAACTTAGAGTTTGACTGTGGGGGCTCTGGTTGACTCTGCTTTGAGAGAAGCTTTTTCTGCTTCCTCTCCATGGTTGCAGAGGGAGATCCTTGAGTTTTAAATACAAGGGAGTCCTTATTCCATTGAAGGGCTATTTCTCCTCTGTCAACATCAATCACAGCTCTTGCTGTGGCCAGGAAAGGTCTTCCTAGGATGATGGATTCATCCTCTTCCTTTCCAGTATCCAGGACTATGAAATCAGCAGGGATGTAAAGGCCTTCAACCTTTACTAACACGTCCTCTACTTGTCCATAAGCCTGTTTTCTTGAGCTGTCTGCCATCTCTAATGAGATTTTAGCAGCTTGCACCCCATAGATTCCCAGTTTCTCTATTACAGAGAGGGGCATGAGGTTTATCCCTGAACCAAGGTCACACAGAGCCTTAAAGATCATGGTGCCTATAGTACAAGGTATTATGAACTTTCCAGGATCCTGTCTCTTCTGAGGCAATGTTAGTTGATCCAGATCACTTAGTTCATTGATGAACAAGGGAGGTTCAACTTCCCAAGTATCAATGCCAAATAATTTGGCATTCAGCTTTATGATTGCACCAAGAAACTTGGCAGTTTGCTCTTCAGTAACATCCTCATTCTCTTCAGAAGAGGAATACTCATCAGAGCTCATGAAGGGCATAAGGAGGTTCAATGGAATCTCTATTGTCTCTAGATGAGTCTCAGATTCCTTTGGTTCCTCAGAGGGAAGCTCCTTATTGGTCACTGGACGTCCCAGGAGGTCTTCCTCCTTGGGATTCACGTCCTCTCCTCTCCTCACAGGTTCGACCATGATGCTTATGTCAATGGCTTTGCACTCTCCTTTTGGATTCTCTTCTGTATTGCTTGGGAGAGTACTAGGAGGGGTTTCAGTGATCCTTTTGCTCAGCTGGCCCACTTGTGCTTCCAGATTTCTAATGGAAGACCTTGTTTCATTCATGAAACTTAAAGTGGCCTTAGATAGATCAAAGACTAAGTTTGCTAAATTAGAAGTATTTTGTTCAGAGTTCTCTGTCTGTTGCTGAGTGGATGATGGAAAAGGATTATTATTGTTAAACCTGTGTCTTCCACCATTATTAAAGCCTTGTTGAGCCTTTTGATCCTTCCATGAGAAATTTGGATGATTTCTCCATGATGAGTTATAGGTGTTTCCATAAGGTTCACCTAAGTAATTCACCTCTGCTATTGCAGGGTTCTCAGGATCATAAGCTTCTTCTTCATAAGAAGCCTCTTGAGTACTGTTGGATGCAGCTTGCATTCCATTCAGACTCTGAGAAATCATGTTGACTTGCTGAGTCAATATTTTATTCTGAGCCAATATGGCATTCAGAGTATCAACTTCAAGAACTCCCTTCTTCATAGGCGTCCCATTACCCAGAGGATTCCTTTCAGAAGTGTACATGAACTGGTTATTAGCAACCATGTCAATGAGTTCTTGAGCTTCTGCAGGCGTTTTCTTTAGGTGAATGGATCCACCTGCAGAAGTGTCCAGTGACATTTTTGATAGCTCAGATAAACCATCATAGAATATATCCAGGATGGTCCATTCTGAAAGCATGTCAGAAGGACACTTTTTGGTCAACTATTTGTATCTTTCCCAAGCTTCATAGAGGGATTCACCTTCTTTCTGTCTGAAGGTTTGAACATCAGCTCTAAGCTTGCTCAGCTTTTGAGGAGGAAAGTACTTGGCTAAGAAAGCCGTGACTAGCTTATCCCAAGAGTTCAGGCTATCTTTGGGTTGAGAATCCAACCATAATCTAGCTCTGTCTCTTACAGCAAAAGGGAAAAGCATCAGCCTGTAGACTCCAGGATCTACTCCATTAGTCTTAACAGTATCACATATATGCAAGAATTCAGTTAAGAACTGAAAAGGATCTTCAGATGGAAGTCCATGAAACTTGCAGTTCTGCTGCACCAGAGAAACTAATTGAGGTATCAGCTCAAAGTTGTTTGCTCCAATGGCAGGAATGGAGATGCTTCTTCCATGTAAATTGGAATTAGGTGCAGTAAAGTCACCAAGCATCTTCCTTACATTATTATTATTTTCGGCTGCCATCTCCTCTTCCTGTTCGAAAATTTCTGAAAGGTTATCTTTGGATTGTTGTAATTTAGCTTCTCTTAATTTTCTCTTCTGAGTCCTTTCAGGTTCTGGATCTGCTTCCACAAGAATGTTCTTATCCTTGCTCCTGCTCATATGACAAAGAAGAGGGCACACAAAAATAATAATAATAATAATATGGGTCCTTTATACCACAGTATAGGGATCCCTGTGTGAGTAGAAGAAGAGGGGGAGACAAAGAATGTAATATAATGGAAGAAACACAACTGTGAGGAGGGTTGAGATGTGATATGAGATGTTAGTAGATGAATAAATAAATAGAATAAGATGAGAGAGAAGGAATTTTCGAAAATAATTTTTGAAAAAGAGTTAGTGATTTTTGAAAATAATTTTTGAAAAATGTTAGTAATTTTCGAAAATTAAGATTTAAAAATTAAAATAATTAATAAATTAAAAAGAAATTTTGAAAAAGGGGGAAGATATTTTCGAAAATGAGAGAGAGAGAGTTAGTTAGGTAGTTTTGAAAAAGTTAAGAAACAAACAAAAAGTTAGTTAGTTAGTTGAAACAAATTTTGAAAAGATAAGAAGTTAGGAGGTTAGAAAAGATATTTTGAAATCACATTTTTGAAAAAGGTAAGATATTTTTGAAAAGATATGATAGAAATTAGTTTTGAAAAAGATTTGATTTTTAAAATCTCAATTAATGACTTGATTCATAAGAAATCACAAGATATGATTCTAGAACTTAAAGTTTGAATCTTTCTTAACAAGCAAGTAACAAACTTGAAATTTTTGAATCAAAACATTAATTGTTATTGTTATTTTCGAAAATTTGGTATAAAAATAAGAAAAAGATTTTTAAAAAATATTTTTGGAATTTTCGAAAATAACTAAGAATTTTGAAAAAGATTTGATTTTTGAAAAAGATTTTGAAAAGGATAAGATTTTCAAATTGAAAATTTGATTTGACTCATAAGAAACAACTTGATTTTAAAAAAATTTGAAAAAGTCAACTCAAATTTTCGAATTTGATGAGAGAAAAAGGGAAAGATATTTTTTTGATTTTTGAATTTTTATGATGAGAGAGAAAAACAACAAAAAGACTCAATGCATGAAAATTTTGAATCAAAACCATGAATGCATGCATGAATGATATGAATGTCAAGATGAACACCAAGAACACTTTGAATGTCAAGATGAACATCAAGAACATATTTTTGAAAAATTTTTAATGCAAAGAAAACATGTAAGACACCAAACTTAGAAATCTTTCATGTTTAGACTCTAAGAAACGAAAAATGCACATGTAAAACAAGAAAAGACACAAAACATGAAAACATCAAGATCAAACAAGAAGACTTACCAAGAACAACTTGAAGATCAAGAAGAACACTATGAATGCATGATATTTTCGAAAAATGCAAGATGCATATGCAAGTGACACCAAACTTATGATATGACTCAAGACTCAAACAAGAAACACAAAATTTTTTTTTTGATTTTTATGATTTTCTAATTTTTTTTGGATTTTTATTTTATATTTTTTGAAAATTATATGAAAAAGAAAAAATAAGGATTCCAAAATTTTTAACATGAATTCCAGGAATCTTGCATTCTTAGTCTAAAGCTTCAGTCCAGGAATTAGACATGGCTCACTAGCCAGCCAAGCTTTCAATGAAAGCTCTGGTCCAAAACACTAGACATGGCCAATGGCCAGCCAAGCTTCAGCATGTAATTCAGACATGACACGCCTGACATACTCATTCCCAAAGGAATTAGACATGGCTTTACAGCCAGCCAGGCTTCAACATGCTTCATGAAACACTAGAATTCATTCTTAAAAATTTTGAATAAAATTTTTGAAAACATTTTTATATTATTTTCGAAAACAGATGAGAAAATTTTAGAAATATTTTTGAAAAATTTTTTTGAAAATAAAATAAAGAGAAAATTACCTAATCTGAGCAACAAGATGAACCGTCAGTTGTCCAAACTCAAACAATCCCCGGCAATGGCGCCAAAAACTTGGTGTTGTTGCCGGGATTGGGATCTCAGACGATTCTTGGCGCCAAACAGGAACAATTAATTCCCCGGCAACGGCGCCAAAAACTTGGTGCACGAAATTGTGATGTCCAGGCTCGAACAATCCCTGGCAACGTGAGCAACTTGGTACGCGTAATCGTGATTACACTTTAATTATGTAAAATTCCTGGCTCTTTCTTTCCCTGGCAATGGCGCCAAGAACATGGTGCCAATACCATGGTTCACAACTTCGATACAACTAACCAGCAAGTGCACTGGGTCGTCCAAGTAATACCTTACGTGAGTTAGGGTCGAATCCCACGGAGATTGTTGGTATGAAGCAAGCTATGGTCACCTTGCAAATCTCAGTTAGGCAGATATAAATTGATAATTGTGTTTTCGAATAATAAATAATAGAATAGGGATAGAGGTACTTATGTAAATCATTGGTAGGAATTTCAGATAAGCGAATGGAGATGCTTTTCGTTCCACTGAACCTCTGCTTTCCTGCTATCTTCATCCAATCAGTCTTACTCCTTTCCATGGCTGGCTTTATGTGATACATCACCACTGTCAATGGCTACTTTCGGTCATCTCTCGGGAAAATGATCCAATGCCCTGTCACGGCACGGCTAATCGTCTGGAGGCATCACCCTTGTCAATGGCTTCATCTTATCCTCTCAGTGAATAATATGCTCACGCAACCTGTCATGGCACGGCTATTCATCTGTCGGTTCTCGATCATGCTAAAATAGGATTTACTATCCTTTTGCGTCTGTCACTAACGCCCTGCAATCGCGAGTTTGGAGCTCGTCACAGTCATTCATTCATTGAATCCTACTCGGAAGACCACAGACAAGGTTTAGACCTTCCGGATTCTCTTGAATGCCGCCATCATTCTAGCTTATGCCACGAAGATTCCGGTTAAGAGATCTAAGAGATATTCATTCTAGCTTATTTCATGTAGAACAGAAGTGTTTGTCAGGCACGTGTTCATAGGGGAAAATGGTGATGAGCGTCACACATAATCATCACCTTCATCACGTTCTTGGGTGCGAATGGATATCATAGAAGCGAAACAAGATGAATTGAATAGAAAATAGTAGTACTTTGCATTAATCTTTGAGGAACAGCAGAGCTCCACACCTTAATCTATGGAGTGTAGAAACTCTACCGTATGAAAATACATAAGTGAAGGTCCAGGCATGGCCGAGATGGCCAGCCCCCAAAACGTGATCACAGGATCAAAATACAATCCAGGATCCAGAGATGGTCAAAAGACTAGTAAAAAGTCCTATTTATAATAAACTAGCTACTAGGGTTTACATGAGTAAGTAATTGATGCATAAATCCACTTCCGGGGCCCACTTGGTATGTGCTTGGGCCGGGCTTGAGTGTTGAACGCCAGCTTTTGTGCCAGTTTGGGCGTTCAACTCTGGTTTTGGCTCCTTTTCTGGCGCTGGACGCCAGATTTGGGTAGAGAGCTGGCGTTGAACACCAGTTTACATCGTTTATTCTTGGCCAAAGTATGGACTATTATATATTGCTGGAAAGCCCTGGATGTCTACTTTCCAACGCAATTAGAAGCGCGCCATTTCGAGTTCTGTAGCTCCAGAAAATCCACTTTGAGTGAAGGGAGGTCAGAATCCAACAGCATCAGCAGTCCTTCTTCAACCTCTGAATCTGATTTCTGCTCAAGTCCCTCAATTTCAGCCAGAAAATACCTGAAATCACAGAAAGACACACAAACTCATAGTAAAGTCCAGAAATGTGAATTTAACATAAAAACTAATGAAAACATCCCTAAAAGAAACTAGATCCTACTAAAAACATACTAAAAACAATGTCAAAAAGTGTATAAATTATCCGCTCATCAATATTCACTTACATCTTGATTCAAGCATACATTGTGCACTTTACATGATTTCATGAGAATTTTGCTTGAATTTTATGATAAATTGGATGATGCATGATCCCATGATTAAGAGCAAGACTTTGATGCATTTTGTTTGATTGATTTCAGGCCAAAAGAAGAAGAGAAGAGCCACGTTAGTGGCTACGTTAGTTACACTAACGTGGGCACTAACGTGGAAGGAAGGAAAATCACAACGTTAGTGAGAAAAGTTAGTGGCATTAACTTTGAAGAAGGAGAGCATGGAACGAAGACCCACGTTAAGAGTCACGTTAGCTACACTAACGTGAACTCTAACGAAGGGACAAAAGGCACCAAGCAACGTTAATGGGGAAGGTGAGCCCCAATAACGCTTGCGAAAGGGGTATATGCCAACGTTAGTGGAAAAAGTGAGTGCCACTAACGTTTTCGAAGCAAGAAGACCCACGTTAGCTTCCACGTTAACTACATTAACGTGGGAACTAACGTGGAAGGAAAGGGAGATGCCAAAGTTAGTGGAAAAGGTGATCTCCACTAACGTTGGCGAAGCAAAAAGACCCACGTTAACTTCCATGTTAACTAAGTTAACGTGGTAGTTAACGTGGGCAAAAGTCCCACCTGGCAGCCTGACCATGCCTTCTTCAAACACGCATAACTTGAGCCACAAAGCTCCAAATGAGGTGATTCCAGTGGCATTGGAAAGTAGGATTCCAGAGCTTTCCAAGCATATATGGCACTACATGGTTGACACTAAATTTGAGGGAGAAAACCTGCCCCAAAAGTGCAATGATGAACATTGTATCAACTTGTATTAAGGCCAACTGACCTCTTCATCTTCCAAGAAGTGTAACTCGAGTTGTAGAGCTCCAAATGATGCGCTTTCAAAGGCATTGGAAAGTAGACATCCAGGGCTTTCCAACAATATATAATAGTATGGGGTGGACACTAAGTTTGAGCTCCAGAAACTGGCAATAATGAAGCCTTGATCGCTAGCGTTATTGGCACTCAAGTTTTCCAGTAACGCTGGCAACTATGCCAGCGACCATGTCCACTTCAAAGGAGCATAACTTGAGCTACAGAGATCCAATTGAGGTGATTCCAGTTGCGTTAGAAAGCTGACATTCAGAGCTTTCCAAAGATATATAATACTTTATAGTGGGCATGAGATTGGAGTACAAACATGAGGCATCTTTTAAGTCCCAAAAATACCAACTTGGCAGCAAGTGCAACGTTAGCCACAATAACTTTAGCACTAACGCCACACTTGTAGCGTTAGTGTGGCTAACTTTAGCACCTGGACCTCAACTTGACTCACTCTCTCTCAAGTCCACTTCAAAGCTCAAGCAAGCAAGCCCACAATTGTCAACCAATCAAGACCACAAGAAGCATCTAGAATAGGAATTTTCATTTAATTGTATTTTGCTTTTAATTTCATTTTGTAATTTAGGAGAGCCTATATAAAGGTCTTAGTTTTTACATTAAGTGTAGTTCTTATTCTTCTTCTTCTCTCTTTCCTCTTGATTTTACTAGAGAGCTTTCGATCTTCATCCAATTGGGTAGTTATCTTGGAAAAGAAACTATTCATACTTGGATCTCTTCTGAACCTTGAAAGAGGAATGAAGAGATCATGCTAGAAATGCTTTCTCATGTTGGACCAAATTGGGTGTGGATGGATATGTGACTATAATCCTTCCAACACTTGAGTTGGGAAATGCATGTGGTATAATCAGTGACCATACTTCATCTCTTCTCATGAGCAATTGACCAAGGAATTGGCTATTGATCAAGATTTGAGAGATTGAATTACAAGGAATTGTAATTCGATTACTTAAGATTGCCAAGGAGATCAATGAATGCATTGATTGAGGAAGAGATGAGAATGAACTTGATCCTGAGGATTGCAATATCTCTTGATCCCAATGTTCATTTTATTTTTAGTTCTTACATTTACTTTTCTTGCCATTTTACTTTTCTGCACTTTATTTCTTTCTTTACTTTTATGCCATTTACATTCCCTTTTTACTCATCATCCAAATCTGAACCGTCTAACTAGGATAATCAATCAACTATTGATTGCTTAATCCGTTAATCTCTGTGGGATTCGACCTCACTTTATTGTGAGTTTTTACTTGACGAAAAATTTGGTACACTTGCCGAAGGAAATTTATTATGAGACAAGTTTTCCATGCATCATGAACCTCCATGGGAATCTAGAATTGTAGAGTACTCCTCCAATAAGATTGAAATTGATGTCAAGAAGGCCAGTGCACAACCTCCATGGCATATTCCTTATGAAGACTTAGATGGGATAGATCAAGAAGTAAGTTCCCTTGGTGATGAGGATCATGCATCAAGTCCTCCTAGTGATAAATCTATATCCGCAAATGAACTCCTTGAATATGAAGACTCTTCTCTGATCGAGTCTGAGAATGATGTGAAAGCAAAAATTCTCAGAAAAGGGCGGACGGGAGTTGAGTACTCTTTGTCAAGAACGTTGGAGACTTCTCCACCTAGGTTGCCATCTACTCCTTCATTTGAGTGGATAAGGCTTGTCTCTATTCACCTTACCATTCCACCTGAATATGGTATTCTTGAAACGGATGGCCAACTTAGGAGACTTTGTGGCGTTAAGCGTAAGAGAAGGATGTTCGGTGGTTGGAATTTCAAATCAAGGCTCATCAAGGTTGATACTTCAAAGGATAGATGTAAGGGCTCAACTGGTGATAAATTGGTTAGATTTAAAAGAAGATTTTGGTACTCCGTAGAGAATTCAGAGTGCTTGCCACCTGGATGGAACCTTGATGATCAACTTGAAGACGGGTGTAGAATCAAGATTTGGGATCCCGGTATACAAGAAGATCAACTTTGGGAGCTCAAAGCTTGTGAAGAACTCCATCAAGGCTTGGGAAATTTACATGGAATAGATAGAGCTTATTGGAAGTCCAAGCATTGGTGGCAGTTTCAAGATGAGTTCAAACACAAGCCGCCATGACAAGGAGCTCCCCGAATGTCCAACTTAAGGATTTTAACTAAAAGTGCTAGGTGGGAGACAACCCACCATGGTATGATCATTCTTTTTCAGTTTTAGTTTTATTTTGTTTTGTTTTATTCTTAGTTTTATTTTATTCTATTTTTCTTAGTGTTCATTCATAATGCCTACATCAGCATCTGCATTTTTTTGCATTCTGCATACTGTATTGGAAAAAATCTACGCGATATGCAAGCGTCGCTGACGCGTCTGCGTCATATGTGAATTCGAAACAAGGAAGAAAAAAAGTAGAGAGTCACACGGGAGCGTGGCTGGAGGCGTGCTTTAGGCATAAACACGCCCACGCGTGCGCGTCCCTGACGCATCCGCGTCAATTGCAAATTCATCCTTCCACGCGTACGCGTCACCCACGCATACGCGTGACCCTACAAATCGGCGTAAAGAGGTGTCAGGCCGAAAGTTGTGCTGGCCTGGTGCGAGCATTGTGCCCAAGGCACAAAATCACCCACGCGTACGCGTCCCTAACGCTTGCGCGCCATTTGCAAATTCTGACCACTCACGCGTACGCGTCAATGACGCGCACGCGTCACATATTATTTTGGCACACACCCCAAGACAAACAGAGAGTTGTGCGTGCGCAAGGATGCCTTCGCGCGAGTAGCGCAAACATGGTCACGCGTACGTGTGACCGACGCCCACGCGTCACCTTCCAAATTTTGCGACCCACGCGCACGTGTGGAGTACGCATGCGCGTCACTAGCGCAACACCACCAGATCCCTGCGCCGCCACTTTTATTATCTTTTCTTTTCTAATCCTTATTTCTTTCTTCTTTCTTTCTCTTCCTTCTTCTTTATTCTACATCCTTTTCTTCCTTCTCTTTTCTTACTTTCTTCTTCTTTATCCCTTTAACTTCTCATCCCTCTTCACTTTCATTCTATTGTACTTAATTTATTTGCATACTTTCATTCATTGCATTTTAATTTTGTGCATTTTTTATTCTTTTCTACGTTTATTATTTTTCCATTAGTGTTACATGTTCTTATTCAACTGTTGTATCTTTTCTGGTTTATTTTGGTGCTTAGTGACTTGTTTTACAATGTTAGGTAATATTATTTAAGTCAATGTTGATCTTTTCTGATACTTGTATTCCTTTGCATTGACATGCACTCATACTGTCTTGCATTACCCACACTCTCTTCCCCATTGTTGCAAATTTTTGAACTCTTGATTTGCCATATACTTATACTATTTTCTCACTTGCATGTTGTAGCTACCATGTAATTGAGACTCTCATCATTTGGCATTAACCCAACCATATTTTAAATTGTTTCCTATCTTTGTTTTTGGGTTACTTTTCTTCTTTTTCCTCTTCTTTCAGGATGGCCACCAGGAAGGGAACCGAAAAACTTTTACATTGGGCGACAGACCCGTCCTCTTGCACATCTTAGCATACACCGAGGACGGTGAAATCTTTAAGTGTGGGGAGGTCGATACCGATCTCTATGGGTTAGTTATTTTCTTCTCAACACCAATATTTTATTTTCTTTGTTTGTTCATTATAGCATTTGCATGTTTCATTGCATGTTTGTTTGATTTTGTGCATATTTTACCACTACTTGGTTGAAGTAATATTTTCTTTTTCAAGAAACTTTTTATAGCATTCCACTAATTTGAATCAAAATTTTTGTTAAACTTGTTTGAAGAAATATTATATTGGAACATGGTTTAGAGCTCGAACACACAAAACCTGTGAGATTTTTGAGCTTATTTGAATTGGTTGTATTTTATCAACCAATATTTTTTTTTTTGTGTTGTTCTCTCTAAAATTGTGATCTTTGTCTTGCTTAATTCTATATTTCCATTATTTGATATATGCATGCACTTATAAGATTGAGGCCTTGTTTCATTGAGCTTACATACCCATATGGCCTTAACCCTTCATTATCCCTTGAAAACCAATTTGAGCCTATTTTACCCCCATTTGTTCTTTATTTTAGCACATCATTAACTCTAAGCGGAAAAAAATAATGTCCTTAATTTGAATCCTTGGTTAGCTTAGAATAGTGAGAGTGTTCATGATTTAAGTGTGGGAAAGTTGGGTTTGGAAACATTTGGTTTAAGAATTAGGTGTTATATATCTTTATGAAAATGTGAAAGAAATGTTTAGGACATATTCATGCATTCAATAATTTAATCATATGCATTGAGAAAAATCATATGAAAAAAAAGGAATATATATATATATATATATATATATATATATATATATAAACAAAAAATAAATAAATAAATAAAGGAGAAAAAGAAAAGAAAAGAGAAAATAATAAAAGGGATATACGGAAAGCATGGTTAATAGATAGTTAGGTTTTGTATTTTGATTACATGGATTGTCCTAAGTTAGGTGGAAAGTTTAAGTTAATTAAGGATTCAGATTTTAGTCGACTTAACCAAATACAATCCTACCTTGACCCTAACCCCATTACAACCCCTAAAACACATCTTGATATGTGTATTTTGTGTATTAAATTTTTGTTGATTGTTAGATGAAGAGCAAGCCTTAGAAAGCAAGATTAGTAGATAATTGAGAGAATTGAACCTCAAACACCTGAGCAATTAGAGTGTATACACTTCCAGTGAGGGTTCGATGCTCAATTCCTTGTTCCCGGCTTTCATGAGCTATCTTCTTCTTGCAAGTCTATTTGTACTTCATTTTTATGATTTGAATTAGTGAAATCCAGTTCATATTTGTTCTTGAAAGATTTATTTTCTTTTTACCAAGTAGGTAAAAGCATTTTGCATTTAGCTGCATTCATACAGATAGGTTGCATTTCATACATTCTACCATTCCTCTTCACTCTTGTAGCTTCTCTTGAGCTTAGCATGAGGACATGCTAATGTTTAAGTGTGGGGAGATTGATAAATCACTATTTTATGGTTTATCTTATGCTCAATTGAGTGGTTTTTATCAAGTCTTTGCACACTTATTCATACTAATTGTATGGTTTTACATTTCCTTCCTAATCTTGTGCTATGATTGAAAACATGTTTCCTGGGCCTTTAAAATTATTAATTTTAATCCTCTCTTATTACCATTCGATGCCTTGATATGTATATTAAGTGATTTCAGAGTTTATAGGGTAGGAACGGCTTAGAGGATGCAAAGGAAGCATGCAAAAGTGGAAGAAATACAAGAAACTGAAGGAATTGCTAAGCTATCCAGCCTGACCTTCTGGTACTAAATCGACCATAACTTGAGCTACAGTGGTCCGAATAAGGCGGTTCTAGTTACGTTGGAAAGTAACATCCGGGGTTTCGCGACGATATATAATTTGCCATAGCTGCCTCGAAGATAGGCGACGCGCACGCGTGGATCATGTGCATGCGTGACCTGGTGAAAAATCAATCCACGCGTACGCGTGGACGACGCGTACGCGTGACTTTGCCGCGTGCTGGACGTATCAGAAATCACTAGGGGCGATTTTTGTGCTGTTTCTGGGCCAATTTTCGGCCCAGAAAATACAGATTAGAGGCTATAAAGTGGGGGAATCCATTCATTCATCACAACAACTTTCATATTCACAATTTTAGGTTTTAGATGTAGTTTCGAGAGAGAGAGAGGCTCTCTCCTCTCTCTAGGTTTTAGGATTAGGATTTCTCTTAGTTTTAGGATTGTTTCTTCTCAATTCCAGGTTCAATGTTCTTTTAATTTATGTTCTTTTCTACTTTTATTTATTCTATTACTTTAATTTGTTTATTTTTCCAAATTGGTTTATGGATTCCTATGTTTAATTTGATTTTCTATTTAATACAATTCGAGGTATTTCAGATTTACGGTTGCTTTCTTCTATTTTATGATATAAATAATTTGGATTTTTCCCCTTTTGGCTTCGGTTGAGTAATTGGTGACACTTGAGTTGTCAAACTCGGCTGTTGATTAAAAATTAGAAATTGCTGATTGATTTGGATCACTCTAAAGCTAGTCTTTCCATAGGAGTTGACTAGGACTTGAGGAATCAAATTGATTAGTCCACTTGACTTTCCTTTATTTAGTAAGGGTTAACTAAGTGGGAGCAATAACAATTCTCATCGCACCTGATAAAGGATAACTAGGATGGGATTTCCAGTTCTCATACCTTGCCAAGAGTTTTCTAGTTATTAATTTAATTTCCTTGCCAATTTATTTCCTTGTTCCTTATTTCAAAAACCCCAAAAAGATACTTTTCCATAACCAATAATAAATCATACTTTACTGCAATTCCTTGAGAGACGACTCGAGGTTTAAATACTTCGGTTATAAATTTTATTGGGTTTTGTTACTTGTGACAACCAAAACTTTTACACGAAAGGATTTCTTTTTGGTCTAGAAGCTATACTTGCAACGAGAACTTAATTGTAAAAATTCTAAACCGCGCGAGAGTTCCGTTCGTCAAGGCTCACATGAAATTCTAATAGATTCACTCCCTCTCTCGATGGTGATTGAATCTTTGAAGCACAAAAGCTCTTTCTTAGAAAAATAAACATGATTTCTAATCTCATACTACATAAATCCAAAGACCCCAATATTAGAGAGGTTATATGTCATGTACCAACTCTAAATCAAGAATCAACTTCATTATGCCAAAAGAGCTCAAAACTCTCTAATAGATTCACTCCCTCCTTGGAGGCTCACAATAGTATTCTAATAGATCCAAGGATCTTTGAAGAACAAAACTCTCTTGCAAGGATTCTAATAGATATCCAAGTATAAAGATAGAATAAAGAAGAGAAGAAGAAATAAACATTAATTCAATCAAAATTGAATCAGAACTCCTTTCCCAAATGCAGAGGGAATTAAGTGGTAATTGCTCTCAAATAAAAATCAAATTGCATGAAACTAAAGTGCATAAAAATAAAGATGAAGATTAAGAATTTAATACTGAAAATGAAAATTCAAGAATTCATAAATGAAAATTACAAACTAAAACTAAACTACTGCTAGGGAAGAAAAGAAGAGAAAAGGAAGAAGAGTGTATGAGGGGAGAGGTCCGAAGACCCACTCCCCTTGGAGTGTGCCAATTCACAGAATTTCGAATTGGTCTTCACTCTCACCCCTTCCTTCAATTCTCTGTTATTCTGTCCTCCTTTCTCTATGAAAACTAATACCTATATATAGGCTTTCCTAAAATACAAGCTAAAATGAAAAGCAAATTACAATTGAATGAAAATTCCTATTCTAGATGCTTCTTGTGCCTTTGATTTAGTGATGTTAATGGGCTTTGCTTGCTTGAAGTTTAAATGGAATTGAAGTGATGTTAATTGAGCAAAAATGAGGCTTCCAGGCTGGCGTAGCGTTTTTCAGGAAAGTGTAGCGCTCGTGCACTCACGCGTACGCCTCACCCACGTGTGCGCGTCAACGACGTTTTTGGAACTTGTCACGCGCACGCGTCGCCCACGCATGCGCGTGATCTTCAGCACTTTTGAGAAGAACGTAGCGTTAGCGTCAAAGGCACTCTTCCACGCATACGTCTCGTCCATGTGTACGCGTGGTCTTTCAGAACAATCACTTCGACGCGTATGCGTCACCCACGCTTATGCGTCATTGGCGAATTTTCTAATTTCCATGTCACAAGCGCTCTTGGAATAACGTAGCGCCAAAGGCGCTCTCTTGTGCTGTGCAACGCTTTTGAGAAAAGTGTAGCACCAAAGGCACTTCCCTGATTATGAAGTGCATCTAGTAAAAGCGTGGCGCTAAAGGCGCTCTCCTCTATTTCTTCTATGCTTCAGCCTTTAAACTCTTCTTCTTTCATGCTTTTTTTGTGCTTTTTACTTTTTTTTTCACCATTTTCTACCAAATAGATAAAAATTAAAGGGATGAAAGTAATCTATGATTTAAGCACAAAAACACTCAATAATTAAGCATCATTAATTAAATTATAATATGAAAAAGCATAGAAAAACCTAACATGATGCGCAGTCATCATGACCATAGCCTTATCTATGGTCACCCTATTTTTAAATGGTGACCATAGCCTGTTTTATTTTCTGAGATTTAATTTTTTTTAAAGCATAATCACATCCCAAAATGATGATAATCAAAAAATAAATCTAAGAATGAGAAATTCAATAAATCTAAATCATAAAAGTTTCATTAAAAACTAGATATCCAATACACCACTAATCAAAATAGGGTGTAATTTATCCATTACATGTAATATCAGATAAAGTCTCTTATCAAAAAATAAAGAACACATCAAAATAATACATTTATATAACCAAAATCATTATAATACCCATCCCATATTATATTTGTATAGGACTGATAAACCCCCTTTTTAGGATTTATCTTGTGTTGAATTTAGAGCATTTTGATAACCTTTCCTCACATTTATTCAATGAAATAGCATGATTTTGTGATTGCCTCCTTATTTGTAGTTAGATGTGAAAACATACTTTTTAGACCTTTAATTTGATGATTTTTATCTTCCTTTGATTCCACTAGATGCCTTGATGTGTTTGCTAGTGATTTCAGATTGGAAAGTGCTAGGAAAGGATCAAAGGAGTGGAAGGAAAGCATACAAAGTGGAGAAATCATAAAAAGCCAAAGATTTGGAAAAGCCCATGGGAGCGCGCGCGCACTATGCGCCTACGCACGGATTGCGAAATGCTCCAGGGACACGTACGCGTGCTGTGCGCGTACGCGCCGAAGGTCGCACGTGATTCCTTTAGTCAAACACGTGCCTGGCGATTTTGGAGGTTTCTGGCCCCATTTGGAGCTGAGTTTTTGCTGGGAAAAACTAATTAGACCAAGGAATGAAGGGGGAAGGTATCACAACATACATACACACACTTTAGATCTAGTTTTAGTTAGTTTTAGAGAGAGAAGCTCTCACTTCTCTCTAGGATTAGGAGTAGGATTAGGTTTAGTTCTTAGATCTAGGTTTTAATTCATGGTTTCATCTACTTCTACTCTTCAACTCTTTGTTGTTACATTCATCATTCTTCTATTGTTCCTATGCTTTGTTGTGGATCTACTTTTGTTCATTCTATTTTCTTTCAATTCAATTTGAGGTAATTCATGGTAACTGTGTTTCCTTTGATTGTTGTTGTTAATTCCTTGCAATAATTGTTGTTAGATTTCATTGTTGTTGCCAATTTACTTTGCTTTTCTTCTGTGCCTTCCAAGTGTTTGATGAAATGCTTGGTTGGATGTTAGTATAGATTTTATTCCTCTTGGCCTAGGTAGAGTAATTAGTGATGCTTGAGTTATCTAATGCCTTTTTTGATTGATAATTAGAAGTTGCTAATTGATTTGGATACCACTAAATCTAGTCTTTCCCTTAGGAGTTGGCTAGGACTTGTGGAATCAAGTTAATTCATCCACTTGACTTTCCTCCATGATTAGAGGTTAACTAAGTGGTAGCAATGGTCAATTCTCATCACAATTGAAGAAGATAACTAGGATAGGACTTCTAGTTCTCATATCTTGCCAAGACCTTTCTAGTTGTAGTCTATTTTCATTGCCATTTACATTTCATGTCTATTATCCCAAAAACCCCAAAACATACCTCATAACCAATAACACGACACTTTATTGCAATTCCTAGGGAGAACGACCCGAGGTTTGAATACTTCGGTTTATAGATTTTAGGGGTTTGTACTTGTGACAAACAAAATTTTTGTATGAAAGGATTATTGAGTGGTTTAGAAACTATACTGTACAACGAAAATTTATTGTGAATTCTAAACTGTCAATTTTCCGATCATCAAAATGGCGCCGTTGCTGGGGAATTATGATGGTGTTCTGTTATTGGTTATTGTATATATGTAAATAGTGTGAATAAGTTTGTCTTTTGCTTGTTTACTAGCTTTTGTTAGTTTTATTTTGTTTTTCCACTATGAATTCTCATTTTGGCTATGAGTTTGGTTCTCACTGTGTTGTAGAAAATGTGGACTTTAATGACAACATGTACCAAGGATGGAACACTTCAAGATGGGAGGAGTCTCAAGGAATTGATCACTCCTATTGGCAACAACCTCCAGATACTTATAGGTATAACCACCATCCTAATGCATGTCAACTTGATGGCTATGGCAAATCTTTTTGTGATAATTAAGTACCGCCACCATATACTTATGAACTTTATCCTTAACATAACTACCAACCATGCTCACAAGCCCATTTTTACCAAGCACCTTCTTGTGACCTACATCCATTGTATGACCAATCACCCATACCATATTCTTGTGACTAATTTGACTAAGGTAGTGCATACTTTAGCCTACCAATGTTTGAATACTCAAGGTGTTTCCGTAGCCACATGTGAGAAATCAAAAGATGAGCAAAGCATGAAAGAGAGATTGGAAAATCCGGTGGAGAAGGATGAAAAGTTAAGCTTTGTATTGGAGCAATTGGAGATGCCTAGGGTCATTAAAGAAAAGGAAGAAGTGGTTGAAGATCTAGGAGATGCGGAACCACCATGGAAGTCTCAACAACCTCCAGAGCATATAAAGATTGAAGAATATGAGAAGGTTGATCAAGAGATGGACTCAATCATCAATGATTTTTTATCAATAATCGAATCCTCTCCCATGGGACATGAAACTGAAGCTATTGAAGACAACTCAACACCAAATGATGTTGGTGATCTCATTGAAGACTCTTCCATTGAATGTGAAGTTGATATAGAAGTTGATTTCACACAACCTCCCAAGTTTGATTTGATTGATGATGAGGAGGAATTGGAAGAAGTCAACAAGGAAGAAGAAGATGAAAGAAGTTGTCAAGAGGTGGAAATACCCAAAGAAGAGCATAAGGAAGTCGACCTTGCATTGTCTAAGTGTGGGGAGGTTTCCCTCCCCAAGCCACCATCCAACATATCATTCAAGTTGGTAAAATCCTCAACCTTAAGCTTTACCTTCTCACTTGAATATGGCTTGATTGAAACGGATGGACAACTTAGAGCTCTTTGTAGAACAAAGGGTAAAAAGGAGTTGCGTATTGGTTGGAAGTTTGGAATTAGGCTCATTGAGGTAAAAGCTTCAAGGTATAGGAACCATGATTGGATGAATGCCACTTTACATTGGTCTATGAAGAAGACTTGGTGCACTAAAGAGAATTCTACTTGTCAACCACCCGAATGGAAAATTCATGTAGATCAACAAGAAGGCGGGTGCGAGAATAAGATATGGGTTCCTGGTTCAAAGCATGAAAACCGACTATGGGAGCTCATATCTTGGGTGGAACTCCACCCAAACTTGGTGAAGACGGTTGGAACTTCTGTCAACCATTTGAGGAGCAAAGATCCTTGGAGATTCAAGGATGAGTACAAACATAAGCCACCATGACAAAGAGCTTCCCAAATGTCCAACTTAAGGACTTAAACTAAAAGTGCTAGGTGGGAGTGATGAGTATTTTGGTGGAAAAATAAATTTCTCCCAAAACACACAAATCTAACCGGCAAGTGCACCGGGTCGCATCAAGTAATAATAACTCACGGGAGTGAGGTCGATCCCACAGGGATTGATGGATCAAGCAACTTTAGTGAGTGATTAGTTTAGTCAAGCTAACATTGAGTGATTTGAGTGACAATTGAAGCCAACAGAATGTAAATTTGCAGGAATTATAAAGTGCAGAAAGTAAATTGCATTGAAGCTTAAAGAGCAAGAAATGCAAATTGCAAGAATCTTAAATTGCAAGAAATGTAAATTGCATTAAATGTAAAGGGGAGTGGGTGCTGGAAATTAAAGAGAGCAATAGATCAAAGCTTAGAGAAAATTAAACTTGCAAGAAAAGTAAATCAGATCATGAACAGAAATGTAAAATGCAGAGCACTTGCAGGAGAATTAAATTGCTTGAAAATAAATTGAATTTACTGAGAATAGAAAGCAATGAGAACCAAAGATCAAAATCAAACTCAATGTAAATTCAATTGTAAACTTGCAGCAAAGGAACTTGTAGTAGAGGAGAAATTAAAATTGCAGAAGAAGAAGAACAAGAGAAATCTTAGACTGAGAGGGAAACAGAATTCCTTCTCCCCTCAATCCAAGATTCAAATTCAAAGAAAGAAAATCAAAAAGAGAGCTCTGTATTCCTAATGCTCCCTCGTGGAGCTCGCCCCCTAACAAATATGAAAATGATGCCTTATATAGGCTTTACAAAATGAAAATGAAAATGAAAATGAAATTAAAAACAAATTACAATTAAATGAAATTCCTATTTTATCTATCTCTTGTGTCTTTGAGTGATGACAATTGGGCCCTTGCTCTTGATGGAATTGGGTTGATAGAGGCCTTGGTTGATTGCTCTTGGAGTTGGAGAGAGAACCGAATTGAACCGGGTTGGAATCATGAAAGCTTGAGTAAAAGTTGGAGTAAAAGTTAGGGTCTAACTTTTGCTCCAACTTTTCACATCAGCACCCTTGTTTTGCTAATACCAACGTTGGGGCAAAAGTTAGGGGTCTAACTTTTGCTCCAACGTTGGCCCCCTTGTGTGCATGTATGGGGTGCTACTTTGTCCTCTTGTCAACGTTGCCAATTTCATGCCAACTATAAACTATTATATATGGTTGGAAAGCTCTGAATGTCAGCTTTCTAACCCAATTGGAATCACCTCAATTGGACGTCTACAACTCAAGTTATGCTCATTTGAAGAGGACAAGGTTGCTGGCTTTGGTGTGCAGCGTTTGAGGCGACGTTTGCCTCAAACGTGGTCGAAAACGCCAGTTCTGGAGGCTCAAACATATTGTCCACCCCATACTATTATACATTGTTGGAAAGCCCCGGATGTCTACTTTCCAATGCCGTTGGGAGCACATCATTTGGAGCTCTACAGCTCGAGTTATACTCCGTCGAAGGTGCAGAGGTCAGTTGGCCTCACTGCAGGTTGCCACCATGTTCGTTTATGCTCATTGCGGGGCAGTTTTCTCCCTCAATTTTAGTGTCCACCATGCAGTGCCATATATGCTTGGAAAGCTCTCGATTCCTACTTTCCATTGCTTTTTGAATCACCTCATTTGGAGCTCTGTAGCTCAAGTTATTCTTGTTGGAAGTATACCCCTTGCACACTCATGGCGCCAACGTTAGCCAAAAAGTTAGAGGCTAACGTTGGCACAAACTTTTGGTGGCCAGGGGGTGTTTTTCTCATGCCAACATTAGCCACAAAGTTAGGGGCTAACGTTGGCGCAAACTTTTCGTGCGCAGGGAGTAACTTTCATGTGCCAACGTTAGCCCAAAAGTTAGGGGCTAACGTTGGGGCTAAATTTTCACCCAAAAGTTTGTGCAAAAGTTTGAGGCTAACTTTTGGTCCAGCTTTTTGCTTCCTGGTTCATTTTCACTTATTCCATTGTCCTCTCTTTACTCCTAGCCATTCCTTCTTGCTTCAACCTTTCTCCAAGCTTTCTTCACCTTTCATTAATCAACCAAACACATCAAAGCTATGCTCAAAATCATGAGATATTCATTCTTTCATAATATGTGACAATTATAGCATAAAACCTCATGAAATAGCATGAATTCATACATGGTTGATTAAATCAAAGGAAGCATGAAAATCTACCCAATTGGCTTGCTTATGGCTCAAGAAAGTGCATAATTCAATTGAAAACAAAAGAAAAAGGCTAGTGAAACTAGGCTAAGATGACTTGTCATCACAACACCAAACTTAAACCTTGCTTGTCCCCAAGCAAGAAAATAATCATGCAATAAAGATTGACAATCCAAGGCAAGAAGAATAGCAACTCAATGTTCATGGTAAGCTAGTTTTCTAAGCATACTACAATCACAAAAGAAATGTAAATGATTGAAGCTTCCATCTAGCTCAATTTATGAAATCTTTTTCTTATATTTCTTCCTTGAAACAAGCTTTTGATTTTCTTATTAGCTTCTCCTTTTGGGTGCTTTGCCCCATGAGTTGATAACAAAGCTACGACTTCTAAATGCTTTGTTTTCAAGTATTACCACTTGATACATAAGCACCACAAGCATTTGATTAGAGGACTTCATTAAGCTCATTTTCCTTTTCTTTTCTTGACTCTCTAATCATTGATGCTCAGAGCCTTGAGCTTTGAGGGAGTGCTTTTGCACTTTGAGCCTAACCTTGACTTCTAAGTGTTTTGTTTTCAAGCATTTGGCTTGATACATAAACACCACAAGTACTTAACAAATAAATTGCCATTGGTACTCAGAGCCTTCAGCTTTCTCATTCTTTCCCTTTTACTTTTCTTGCTTTAATTGTATTTGCTTCTTCAAGGTTTTCATGATTTTCAAAAGATTTCACAAACTGTACTAGATGAAAACTTCAATTAAATAAAATCCAATGCAATTGAGCAACAATTAATCATACTAGCTTTCCAATACTTGTATGCACATGCTAAACTCTTCTTTAGTTCCTTGTTTGTTTATGATCATGATGCTTTACTGCTTTTGAATTCACAAAACTCAAGTTGGTAATCACAATGGCACAACACCATGTTGTAATTTAGAAATCAATCTAGGCCTTTTCATACACACATGCATACAGAGAAGGTAAAGACAATCATGCAGTTTATAGTGCTTGAAACAAATGAGAGGAAAAGGAACTTTACAACCTTGTAGTTCATCTTCTCTATTGTTGTCATTTTCCTCTCATTCTCCTCCTTCCCATACCAAACTCAGAATGCTTGCTCATCCTCAAGCAACTATTAGAACCGTGGCTATGGGGCTAAGATGGATCATGAATGTCTTACACAAGAAATGTTAGTAATACATGTGTTTCAAGCAAGCAAAATTAAAGATAATAATCAAGTCACAAGAGACAAAGACATTGTGATTGCAAGCTTAAGAAGGTGAGCATAATACTTTGCATAAAGAATAAGTGGCACACCAAACTTAGTGTGACACTTTCACTTGGAATCAATGCAAGTATCCAGTAAAGATTTGAAGCAAATTGTGTTACATAGCAACACCAAAATTAGAATGCAATCCTATGTCAATTTATTTGAACTAAAACTAAACAAAAGAAACTGTTATATGTTAAATACAATCACCAAATGAAGAATCTGTTATGAATAAGGATGTCTTGGTGATGTATGAACAAAAACAGTTAATGAAGAAAAGCATTAAAAACAAGTAAATAAATGAAACAAAGAGAAAACAAAAATTATCCAACTAAGAAGAAAAATAACACTGTAAAAGGCAATATGATTATGCAGACAAGTGATGTTGTTGGATTCATTGCATAGAAAATTAAGTGGCACACCAAACTTAGAATCTTAGCGTGACACTTCATGTAGAATTGATGCAATCATCCAAACGGGATTGAAAACAATTTGTTGCAAGGCAACACCAAACTTAGAATGTGATCATATGCCAATTTATTGAAATTTAAACAAAGCAAGGAGAAGAAATGTACCTACTGTCTACCTGTTCTTTACTTTCTTCCTTTTCTTCCAATTTGTTAAGAGAAATGACTTCAAAGGAGGAGAAGTTTCAGCTACTGTCCCTTGCCTTGGCCTTTCCTCAGCAAGCTTCCTTTTGCAAATGGCTTGATTGATCTTGCTTGCTGGATCAGGGACAGGATTGGTGCTCTTGTTAGTTGCCTTCACTTCTTTGAATCCAAGTCTTGGTTGCTGTGTGATTATTGGAGTTTTGTATTCATCCAGAGCCTTTTGAACTGATGGTTCCATGAACTCCTCCTTCATGTACTTCTCTGCCTCACTTGAGTTTGGAATGACTTCCTCACTTTTTTGCTCCTCCACTTCCTCTTTTACACTCAACATTTGTTTTAATAGCTTTTTCATTGAGGAGGTTTGTTGATCTTCCTAACATTTCTTCATCTCCTCTTCATATTTTTCGATCACAGATTCAAGGGAAGTTTGTGAGGGTTGTGAATGTTCATGTTCCTTTATCACCTCAAGAGCAGTTTCAGGTTCCACTACTTTCACCACCTCTTCTTTTTTTGTAATTTCACTTGACACAGGGACCTTGCATTCTTGTTTTTCCATTTTCTCCTTCCTTGCATTCAACAATTGGCCTACCATCACTTCCATGTTTTTCAGGGAGTTTTCTAGTTCTTTATGGTATTTCTCTTCCTCCTCCGCAAATCTTTTGAGCATGGACTCAATCTTTGAGAGGCTTTGGTTCATGGAAGTTTGTGTGGGTGGTGAGTTTTGACAGAGGCTTTCTGTTGAAGCGTGGTCAAGTGATGATATCTTCGGATGAATATCATATGGAGCATTAGAATTCCCTTCCCAGCCACCATTAGAATCATGACTTGCATCATTTTGTGGTGGAGGGAAATATCCCATATGATTTTCTTTCTCATCTTGTGGTTCTGAAGCATAGCTCCATGAATTGGAGTGCCCAGAATTTGAAGTTTCTTGGTGATATTCCCAACCACCATTAGAGATTGGTGATGGTGGGTATCCCATAGAATTTGTTTGATCATAAGATGAGTTGAACTCCATTTGAGTTTTGTAAAACACACAACCAAGGAAAATTGAAATTACTCATATCAGAGATGAGAATTTCTTAGTGAGGCAAAAACTCAAACACCTTGGTTTCACTTTGAAACAGAAAACAAAAATAAAGAAAACGCTTGATCTAGACTTCTCACCCACATAATCATTGTTGATCTAATCAATCCCCGGCAACGGCGCCAAAAACTTGATGAGTATTTTGGTGGAAAAATAAATTTCTCCCAAAACACACAAATCTAACCGGCAAGTGCACCGGGTCGCATCAAGTAATAATAACTCACGGGAGTGAGGTCGATCCCACAGGGATTGATGAATCAAGCAACTTTAGTGAGTGATTAGTTTAGTCAAGCTAACATTGAGTGATTTGAGTGACAATTGAAGCCAACAGAATGTAAATTTGCAGGAATTATAAAGTGCAGAAAGTAAATTGCATTGAAGCTTAAAGAGCAAGAAATGCAAATTGCAAGAATCTTAAATTGCAAGAAATGTAAATTGCATTAAATGTAAAGGGGAGTGGGTGCTGGAAATTAAAGAGAGCAATAGATCAAAGCTTAGAGAAAATTAAACTTGCAAGAAAAGTAAATCAGATCATGAACAGAAATGTAAAATGCAGAGCACTTGCAGGAGAATTAAATTGCTTGAAAATAAATTGAATTTACTGAGAACAGAAAGCAATGAGAACCAAAGATAAAAATCAAACTCAATGTAAATTCAATTGTAAACTTGCAGCAAAGGAACTTGTAGTAGAGGAGAAATTAAAATTGCAGAAGAAGAAGAACAAGAGAAATCTTAGACCGAGAGGGAAACAGAATTCCTTCTCCCCTCAATCCAAGATTCAAATTCAAAGAAAGAAAATCAAAAAGAGAGCTCTGTATTCCTAATGCTCCCTCGTGGAGCTCGCCCCTAACAAATATGAAAATGATGCCGTATATAGGCTTTACAAAATGAAAATGAAAATGAAAATGAAATTAAAAACAAATTAAAATTAAATGAAATTCCTATTTTATCTATCTCTTGTGTCTTTGAGTGATGACAATTGGGCCCTTGCTCTTGATAGAATTGGGTTGATAGAGGCCTTGGTTGATTGCTCTTGGAGTTGGAGAGAGAACCGAATTGAACTGGGTTGGAATCATGAAAGCTTGAGTAAAAGTTGGAGTAAAAGTTAGGGTCTAACTTTTGCTCCAACTTTTCACATCAGCACCCTTGTTTTGCTGATACCAACGTTGGGGCAAAAGTTAGGGGTCTAACTTTTGCTCCAACGTTGGCCCCCTTGTGTGCATGTATGGGGTGCTACTTTGTCCTCTTGTCAACGTTGCCAATTTTATGCCAACTATAGACTATTATATATGGTTGGAAAGCTTTGAATGTCAGCTTTTTAACCCAATTGGAATCACCTCAATTGGAAATCTACAACTCAAGTTATGCTCATTTGAAGAGGACAAGGTTGCTGGCTTTGGTGTGCAGCGTTTGAGGCGACGTTTGCCTCAAACGTGGTCGAAAACGCCAGTTCTGGAGGCTCAAACATATTGTCCACCCCATACTATTATACATTGTTGGAAAGCCCTGGATGTCTACTTTCCAATGCCGTTGGGAGCACATCATTTGGAGCTCTACAGCTCGAGTTATACTCCGTCGAAGGTGCAGAGGTCAGTTGGCCTCACTGCAGGTTGCCACCATGTTTGTTTATGCTCATTGCGGGGCAGTTTTCTCCCTCAATTTTAGTGTCCACCATGCAGTGCCATATATGCTTGGAAAGCTCTCGATTCCTACTTTCCATTACTTTTTGAATCACCTCATTTGGAGCTCTGTAGCTCAAGTTATTCTTGTTGGAAGTATACCCCTTGCACACTCATGGCGCCAACGTTAGCCAAAAAGTTAGAGGCTAACGTTGGCGCAAACTTTTGCTCCCCCTTTGTATTGTTCATGTGCCAACGTTAGCCCAAAAGTTAGAGGCTAACGTTAGCGCAAACTTTTGGTGGCCAGGGGGTGTTTTTCTCATGCCAACGTTAGCCACAAAGTTAGGGGCTAACGTTGGCGCAAACTTTTGGTGCCCAGGGAGTAACTTTCATGTGCCAACGTTAGCCCAAAAGTTAGGGGCTAACGTTGGGGCTAACTTTTCACCCAAAAGTTTGTGCAAAAGTTTGAGGCTAACTTTTGGTCCAGCTTTTTGCTTCCTGGTTCATTTTCACTTATTCCATTGTCCTCTCTTTACTCCTAGCCATTCCTTCTTGCTTCAACCTTTCTCCAAGCTTTCTTCACCTATCATTAATCAACCAAACACATCAAAGCTATGCTCAAAATCATGAGATATTCATTCTTTCATAATATGTGACAATTATAGCATAAAACCTCATGAAATAGCATGAATTCATACATGGTTGATTAAATCAAAGGAAGCATGAAAATCTACCCAATTGGCTTGCTTATGGCTCAAGAAAGTGCATAATTCAATTGAAAACAAAAGAAAAAGGCTAGTGAAACTAGGCTAAGATGACTTGTCATCAGGGAGACACCACACCATGGTAAACTCTTTCCACTCTCTTGAATTTTGATTAATAAGTGAAGTGAGTTACCATTGTAGGTAGTTTTCTCTCCATATGTGATGCCAGGGCATTTTGGCCAGTTTCACTGACCTTTTCTTTATGGTTTTAGGGTAGTTTCATGCACTTTCTTGGGAAATAAGCAAGTTTTGGGTAAATAATAACTTACATCTTGATTCAAGCAAACATTGTGAATTTTACATAATTTCATGAGAATTATGCATGAATTAAATGACAAAATTGAATGATGCATGTCTCATAACTTGGATTAGAGCTTTGATGCACTTTATTGCTTGATTTCAGGACAAAGGAAGCAAGGAAGAACCATGTTAGTAGCCACGTTAGTCTAGCTAACGTGACCACTAACGTGGAATGGAGGCTAGCTTGCAATGTTAATGAGAAAAGTGATCACCATTAACGCCTTCGTGAGCCATCATAGCCCACGTTAGTTGCCACGTTAACTATGTTAACGTGGAAGCTAACATGGAAGAGAAGTAGAACTCCAACATTAGTGGTAAAAGTAAGTGCCACTAACGTTCCAAAGTGGCAGCTGGCCACGTTAAGAGTCATGTTAACTCAGTTAACGTGAACTCTGACATGGATGAGGAAGATAATGCCAACGTTAGTGACACTCACCTTTGTCACTAACGTTGGATTAAGCCACTATGAGCCACGTTAGTTGCCACGTTATTTACATTAACGTGGAAGCTAACGTGGAGAAGAGGAATGATGAGCTAACGTTAGTGACACTCACCTTTGTCACTAACGTTGGAGATGGCTATCAATACCATGTTAGAAGTCACGTTAACCTAGTTAACGTGAACTCTAACGTGGGAAGAAGGGGCGTTTTGAAGCGTTAGTGACAAAGGTAAGTGTCACTAACGCTCTCGAAGATTTGGCAAGCCTACGTTAAAGGCCACGTTAACTATACTAACATGAACTCTAACGTAGGGAGAAAGGGGAACTCTCAACGTTATTGAAAAAGGTAAACCCCAGTAATGTTTGCGAAGGGCCAAGAAGCAACGTTAGTGGTCACGTTAGTGCCACTAACGTTGAAGTTAACATGGACCATTTTTGGGTTAGGAACGTTAGTGAAAAAGGTGATTGTCACTAACGTTCTCGACCCCAACAAATGATAACAAGGTGGTCATGAACTTCCTCAGAAAGAATATCTTTAGCCGGTTTGGAGTCCCACGAGCACTCATCAGTGATGGAGGGAGCCATTTTTGTAACATGCCACTAGAAGCTCTCCTCCTACGATACGGGGTGAAACACAAGATTGCCACGCCTTACCACCCCAAACAAGTAGGCAAACTGAGATATCTAACAGAGAGCTAAAAAGGATTTTGGAAAAGACTGTGGGAGCATCAAGAAAGGATTGGTCGAAGAAGCTGGATGATGCTCTGTGGGCATACAGAACGGCATTCAAAACACCAATCGGGATGTCCCCATACCAACTGGTGTATGGAAAGGCTTGTCTTCTACCATTGGAGCTGGAACACAAAGCCCTCTGGGCTCTCAAGCTGCTGAATTTTGATAGCATTACTGCTGGTGAAAAGAGGGTCTTGCAGCTACAAGAAATGGAGGAGTTCAGATCTCAAGCCTATGAAAATGCCAAGATTTATAAAGAAAAGGCAAAGAGAAGGCATGACCTCCATTTGACACCCAGGAGCTTCGAAGAAGGACAGTGATAAACCCATATTTTATGATATATTTTGTGCTTAGTTTGAGTGATTTATTCAATCCTTCACCCACTTATTCATGTTAATTGCATGGTTTTACTTTCCCTTCCTTATTATGTGATGTATGTGAAAAACTTGTTTCCTATGCTTTTAAATTAATTATTTTAATCACCTTTAATTCCATTCGATACCGTGATTAGTGTGTTGAGTAGTTTTCAGATCTTTTAAGGTAGGAATGACTTAAAGGATGGAAAGGAAACATACAAAAATCACAAAACGGAGCTTCTGAAGAAACTGGCATCCACGCGATCGCATGGGCGACGCGGACGTATGCCAAGCGCAAAGAAGCAGCAACGCGGCCACATGACTGACGCGACCGCGCGCCTTAAGCAGAATGCACATGACGCGGTCGCATGACTGACGCGACCGCGTGACAAGAAAAGCTCCGAATGACGCGACCGCGTGACTCACGCGGACGCGTGACAGAGGCCACGCACCAGAAATTGTAGAAAATGCTTCCAGCGATTTCTGAAGCCCTTTTTGGCCCAACCCATGTCCAGAAGGCATAGACCAGAGGTTATAAAGTGTGGGAATGCATCCATTCAGAGGGAGCTCGCCAATTTAGTTATTTCCCATGTTTTAGATTTAGTTTTGAGAGAGGTTTTCTTCTCTCTCTCTCTCGTAGGATTTAGGACTTCTCTTAGTTTTAGGAGTAACTCTCAATCCCAGGTTCTTTATTTTTATTTATTTATTCTTCCAATTTAGTTTATGAACTCTTCATGTTAGATTATAATTTCCCCTATTAATGTTATTTGAGGTATTTCAATTCATGATTGCTTTCTTTAATTTATGTTATTGTTGCTTTACATCTAAAGGCATTTTTATTCCAGCAAATTTACTTTTTCTTCTTTAGGTCTTGGTTAAGAAAGCAGTAACTCAGGAGTTATCTTATCTCAACATAATTGATAACTGTTATCTTTGCTAATTGAACTGAGCTTCAATAATCCCAACCTTTTCTTAGGAAATAAATAGGATTCGAAGATCAAACTAATTAGTCCCTTGACTTTCCTTTACTTTAGTAAAAGTTAACCAAGTGGAATTAAGATTCAACTTTCATTGTTATTGATAGGGATAACTAAGTCTGGACTTCCAATTTCTCATACCTTGCCAAAAGTTTGCTTTGCAGTTATTTATTTATTTTAATTGCCATTTAATTTACCCGCCATTAAGTTACTTGTTCCTCATTCTTGAAACCCTAATTTATAATCTTCATAACCAATAATAAGAACATACTTCCCTGCAGTTCCTTGAGAAGACGACCCAAGGTTTAAATACTCGGTTATCAATTTTAAAAGGGGATTGTTACTTGTGACAACCAAAATGTTTGTAAGAAAGGTTGATTGCTTGGTTTAGTAACTATACTTGCAACGAGTATTTACCATAACTTCTAAACCATCAATCTTCCGCTTTTTTCAGACAGCAAGTGCTTCTCTACAATTCCAAATTGAGACTTTTCCCTGGGAAACTCAAATCAAGGTGGTCAGGACCCTTTCTTGTCCCAAAGGTCTCGCCGTATGGGCACATAGAAATCATGGAGGAAAGTTCAAAGAGGACGTTCACTGTGAACGGACAAAGACTCAAACACTACATGGGCAACATGGGGGAAAACCCCAAAGTGAAGTATCACCTCAAATATTGGAGGAATCGTCGAGCTAGCGACGCTAAAAGAGCGCTTCGTTGGGAGGCAACCCAACCTAAGGTAGTTTTCTTTTCATTTGCATTTCAATAAAAATCACAAGTAGTTTTCCCCATATTGTGAGGAGCTAATTTTGGTGTTACACACCAAAGCAATACAAGAGTGAGTGTGTAATTCTAAGTTTGGCGTTCCACCAAAGATTTCAGTTAGAATCACACTACACTCTTTCAAGGGCAAATTGCTAGATCCAACCAATCAGGGGAACCACTTAATAGTAGTTAGTTTCTAGTTCATAGTTGTTTTGCTAATAACAATACATGAGCTTTTCTACATGTATTCAACCTGCTGTATTAGGCAAGGAACTAAGTTTGGTGTTCACACACCAAGTTAAGTTCAGAAATTCACAAGCATAAGGCCATTTTGGTGCAGAGATCCACTTCTGGGGCCCACTTGGTGTGTGCTGGGGCTGAGACTTAAGCAATTCACGTGCATAAGGCCATTTTGGGCGTTCAACGCCAGGTTTGGATCCATTTCTGGCGTTGAACTCCAACTTTTAATCCTTTTATGGCGCTGAACGCCAGAATTGGGCAGAGAACTGGCGTTGAACACCAATTTATGTCGTCTATCCTTGAGAAAGGTATGGACTATTATATATTGCTGGAAAGCCCTGGATGTCTACTTTCCAACGCAATTGGAAGCTCGCCATTTCAAGTTCTGTAGCTCCAAAAAATTCACTTTGAGTGCAGCGAGGTCAGAATCCAACAACATCAGCAGTCCTTTTTCAGCCTGAATCAGATTTTTGCTCAGCTCCTTCAATTTCAGCCAGAAAAATACCTGAAATTACAGAAAAACACACAACTCATAGTAAAATCCAGAAATATGAATTTTTCCTAAAAACTAATGAAAATAAACTAAAAACTAACTAAAACATACTAAAAATTATATGAAATTAACCCCAAAAAGCGTATAAAATATCCGCTCATCACAACACCAAACTTAAATTGTTGCTTGTCCTTGGTGCACGAATTGTGAATCACACTTTTCACAACTCGTACCACTGACCAGCAAGTGCACTGGATCGTCCAAGTAATACCTCACGTGAGTAAGGGTCGAATCCCACGGAGATTGTTGGTTTGAAGCAATCTATGGTTATGTTGTAAATCTTAGTCAGGAAGTCAATTATGTTTATCAGTTGAATTGCAAATAAACAAGAGAGCATAAATTAAAGGTTACTTGTTATGCAGTAATGGAGAATGTGTTGGAGTTTTGGAGATGCTTTGTCTTCTGAATCTCTGCTTTCCTCTGTCTTCTGATTCACGCACGCACGTCCCCCTATGGCAAGCTGTGTGTAGGTGGATCACCGTTGTCAATGGCTACCATCCATCCTTCCAGTGAAAAGATTCCCAATGCGCTGTCACCGCACGGCTAATCATTTGCAGTTTCTCAATCATGCCGAAATAGGATCTGCTATCCTTTTGCGTCTGTCACTACGCCCAGCACTCGTGAGTTTGAGGTTCGTCACAGTCACTCAATCATTGAATCCTACTCGGAATACCACAGACAAGGTTTAGACTTTCCGGATTCTAATGAATGCTGCCATCAGTTCTAGCTTATACCACGAAGATTCTGATTAAGAGATCTAAGAGATACTCATTCAATCAGATATAGAACAGAGGTGGTTGTCAGGCACACGTTCATGGTTTGAGGAAGGTGTTGAGTGTCACGGATCATCACCTTCATCACAATTAAGCGCGAATGAACATCTTAGATAGGAACAAGCGTGTTTGAATAGAAAACAGAAATACTTGCATTAATTCATCGAGACACAGCAGAGCTCCTCACCCCCAACAATGGAGTTTAGAGACTCATGCCGTCAAAGAGTACAAAGTTCAGATCTAAAATGTCATCAGATGCAAAAATAGGTCTCTAAGAGTTGTTTAAATACTAAACTAGTAGCCTAGGTTTACAAAAATTGAGTAAACTATAACAGATGGTGTAGAGATCCACTTCTGGGGCCCACTTGGTGTGTGCTGGGGCTGAGACTTAAGCAATTCACGTGCATAAGGCCATTTTGGGCGTTCAACGCCAGGTTTGGATCCATTTCTGGCGTTGAACTCCAACTTTTAATCCTTTTCTGGCACTGGACGCCAGAATTGGGCAGAGAACTGGCGTTGAACGCCAGTTTACGTCATCTATCCTTGAGCAAAGTATGGACTATTATATATTCCTGGAAAGCCCTCGATGTCTACTTTCCAACGCAATTAGAAGTCCGCCATTTCAAGTTCTGTAGCTCCAGAAAATCCACTTTGAGTGCAGGGAGGTCAGAATCTAACAGCATCAGCAGTCCTTTTTCAGCCTGAATCAGTTTTTTGCTCAGCTCCCTCAATTTCAGCTAGAAAAACACACAACTCATAGTAAAGTCCAGAAATATGAATTTTTCCTAAAAACTAATGAAAATAAACTAAAAACTAACTAAAACATACTAAAAACTATATGAAATTAACCCCAAAAAGCGTATAAAATATCCGCTCATCAGTCCTCAAGCAACTAGACAAATAAAATAGAAGACTAATGGGTTGAGAAGCAATAATATCTCAGAGTTTTTGAGTGAAGCTCAGATTCTAATTAGATGAGCGGGACTAGCATCTTTTTGCTTCCAAACAGTTTTGGCATCTCACTTTATCCATTGAAGCTCAGAGTGATTGGCATCTATAAGAACTTAGAATTCAGATAATGTTATTGATTCTCCTATTTCAGTATGATGATTCTTGAACACAGCTATTTCATTAGTCTTGGCCATGGCCCTAAGCACTTTGTTTTCCAGTATTACCCCTGGATACATAAATGCCACAGACACATAATTGGGTGAACCCTTTGGATTGTGACTCAACTTTGCTAAAGTCCCCAATTAGAGGTGTCCAGAGTTCTTAAGCACACTCTTCTTTCTGCTTTGGACCTTGACTTTAACCGCTCAGTCTCAAGTTTTCACTTGACACCTTCACGCCACAAGCACATGGTTAGGGACAGCTTGGTTTAGCCGCTTAGGCCAGGATTTTATTCCCTTAGGCCCTCCTATCCACTGATGCTCAAAGCCTTGGGATCCTTTTTATTACCCTTGCCTTTTGGTTTTTTTAAGGGCTATTGGCTTTTTTTTTTTGTGCTGCTTTTTCTTGCTTCAAGAATCATTTTTATGATTTTTCAGATTATCAATAACATGTCTCATGTTCATCATTCTTTCAAGAGCCAACATATTTAACAGTCTTAAGCAACAAATTCAAAAGACATATGCACTGTTCAAGCATTCATTCAGAAGACAGAAAGTATTGCCACCACATGTAACTAATTAGAATTTCTCTTATTAAAACTCGAAATTTTATTACCTCTTATTCAAAAGATCTACTATTTTATTCATGTTTGCTGATGATGAGAAAAATAAACTATAGCTTAATTGGAGATAAGATCAAAATAGATACTAATTACTACTATATGACTCCTAAGGTGAACTTTTCTAATGACACTATCACAGATTTAAAGCAGAAATTGGAATTTAACAACCTTTATTCTGGGGGAACAGGGGTTCCTCTGATCCTTGGGGTGCTCGGTCCTGCAAGAGATAACTTCTGGCGCTTCAAGTCCCTTAAGTCACGCTCTTGCTCCTCTTGTTCTTTAAACATATAGGTAAGAATTTGACTGTGTTCCTTCTGTTCTTTTATTATTTGCTCCATAGCTTCCCGTATCTTGGTGATGGACGTCTCAAGATACTCCCAATATTCAGATTGAGAGATTTCTGGAAGGAATTCCTGCGTTTTCTTCTTGGTGGGATCCTCCTGCGCTTGTTGTTTTTCCATTGATGCTTTGGTGATTGGCTTCTCAACTGAGATGTACTCAGTTATTCCCATTCTTACTCTAGCATCCTTGCAGAGCAGCGATATCACACTTGGGTAAGCCAACCTGGCTTCTTTAGAATTTTTGTTAGCAATTTTGTAGAGTTCAGTTGAGATCAGCTGATGAACTTCCACTTCTTTTCCCATCATGATGCAATGGATCATCACTGCTCTTTTAACTATGACTTCAGAACGGTTGCTAGTAGGCAACAGAGAATGCCCAATGAAGTCCAGCCATCCTCTGGCGACTGGTTTGAGATCTTCTCTCTTGAGTTGATTTGGGACACCCTTTGTGTTGGTGGTCCATCTGGCTTCAGGGATACATATGTCCTCTAGAATCTTATCCAGGCCCTTGTCTGTTCTCATCATTCT